>NW_024962255.1:1283115-1535178 GCF_019238085.1 Lagopus leucura | reverse complement strand
CGGGTTTGGGTTTTCCCCCCCCCCCCCCCCGCCTTCATAATGAACTTTCTGTCTACTTCTTTAGGTTCTTTGGACTGATCAGAGTCATTTTGTTTAGCATTTTGTTGTCTGGGCGCACACATGGGTGCCACTTCTTGGCTCAGTTTGTACCAGTGTAAATCTGTCTCGTGTTTGTGACTCTTACTGCATCCATAGGCACTCATTCAGCTACTGAGCTTTGCTCACTAAATATTGAATAACTGTATAACTAATGAGTAGATCAGGCAAGGTCTTTCCCAGCCTTGACATTTAAAATGACCAAGATTTGGAATTTAACTCTATTCTGTAGTAGATAAAAGTTATTTTGAATAATGGTTATGCTGTGTAATCCTGAGGCTTTTTTAAAATGCATTGGAGATATATTTTTTTTAGTGGAAATCCTCATCCAAATGATTTAAAGTTTCTCTCAACAGCTCCGCTTTGACAGTTTCAGTAGTCAGAATAAATTATTCATACTAAATTGTGATACTTAATATGTACATATTCTCAGATTGTCAGTTTACCTTTGTAAATGAAGAACTGTATATTTCAACAATTTATTTCTTTCACATGATTTTGAAACATTGAATGTAATTTTACTAGCAATATCCCTTTGCTTTACAATTCCAAAAAAGCTGTGCAAGGATAGGAGTATTTAATGTATTTTAAGCCTGCTTAAAATCCTTTTTGTTCTGGGGATTGGGTGATGATTGTATGAGCAGTCCTCCTGTGGTAATTTCTAAACGTGCTGGGTTGCACTGTGTGATGTATGGTTTTACCTATTGTTTTCACACGTACACCCGCAGTAGACCACAACTGCAAAGCTCTGTTTTCATGTTATAAAGCAAGTCAGAAGAAGCCCAGGAAAAAGCTGAAAAGCACAGAATCACAGAGTGGCCAGGGTTGGAAGGAACCTCAAGGATCACGAATCTCCAACTCCCCCTGTTGCAGGCAGGACCACCAATCTCCACATTTAATACCAGACCAGAATGCTCAGGGTCCCATCCAACCTGGCCTTCAACACCTCCAGGGATGGACGGGGCATCCACAGCCTCTCTGGGCAGCTTTGCCATGTTGAAGCTCATCAGGTTCACCCAGGCCCACCTTTCTAGCCTCTCGAGGTCCCTCTGGATGGCATCCCTTCTTTCCACCGTGTCAGCAGCACCGCTCAGCTTGGTGTCATCAGCAAACTTGCTGAGGGTGCACTTCTTTCTGTCATTGCTGTCATTGATGAAGATGTTTAAGAGCACCGGTCCCAAGACAGACTGCTGGGGGATGCTGCTCATTACCGGTCTCCACCTGGGCACAGAGCCATTGATGACCACCCTCTGTCTGCGGCCTTTCAACCAGTTTCTTATCCATGGAATGGTCCACCCATCAAATCCACATCCCTCCAATTTGGAGATAAGGATGTGGTGGAGGACCATGTCAAAGACCCTGCACAAGTCCAGGAGAAGTGTCAAGAAACTTATACTGAAATCATCGTTCACAGCACGTTCCAAAACTTCCGAAAGCAGGATTTCTTTGCCTGACAAGATTCTGAACAGAGAGTACTGCTTTCCATAACCTGTGTGCAGGACTGCGTCTTGCACTTCCTTTTGTCATGGGTGACGGTGGGCACTGTAAAACTGCTGTGAGAAGCAAGGGTAGTGTGTATAGATCAGCTTGACAAGCTGGATAATGCTTTTATTTATTTTCCTTATTTTCACCAAGCAGCACTGCTTTTACTGGTGCCCATGACTAATCTAATTTTTGCCAGGTTCTCTTATTCTAAAAACTTTCTTTTTGTGAAAACATGATTTACATTTGACATGCTTATCCATAAGAAAATTTATTTGGAGGGCACATAGAATTGTTCGGGTTGGAAGGGACCTTTAAGATCATCTAGTTTTTCTGGTTTTATCCCTGAATTAATTTGGAGCCTGTCACAAGAAAATAGCACCTGTGGCATAGGGTTGGAAGCAGCATTGCCATTCATTTAGACCAGTAAGCTGCTGATGAAAGCCTGCAGAGAAACCTGCTGTGCTTGGTTGGATTTAACCAGTGAGCAGGCAGGCGGATTTACAGCACGTTGGGATTAATCTTAGCTTGGGGATGTCTTTTTTTGTGTAATTTGGATGCATCCCAGAGGACATGGGTATGGAAGTTTCATTTGCAGAACCTGCATTTGTCTCATAAGCTTTTTTGAGAGATCAAAGATATTAGGTTTTTAAGCCTCCTTGGTTTAGATGACGGTCAAGGGTCTGAGCCACTTCAGTACTCTTCAAAGTCCAGTTAGACACCTGTTTATATGCTGAATAGTGTAACGGGATCCTAAATTGGCTTCCTTTTCTCTCCTGTCCCAAAAAGATTCCTCACTTCATTTGAAAAGGAAGCATCTTTTATGAAAAAACCAGATGGCAGCTAAGTGAGAAGACCATGGAGCTGCTGAAAGAGGGAAGAAAAAGTTTGTGAGCAAATCCTATTGCAGTCCTTCCCATTTTATGTCCTTCTCTGTAGGGTTGGTTTTCAAATAACGTCCCAGATTGGAGGGGGAGAAGATGTACTCAGGCCTTTCTGAACCATGCTGAAAGTCTTGTAATTTTATGTGGTACTTCATGTTATAGTGCCTGCTAGCATGCTCCTCCACAACCTTCCCTGGCATGCCTGCTATTTTGGCATGCACACCCTGTGGAAAACAGCTTGACCTAGGGGGTAGTACCAGTACCAGTACCAGGTCAAGACATCCTTCTTACTCTGCTGCCACTCTTCAGTAAAGCATAATGTACAGAATCATAGAAAATATGGTGAGAAATTGAGCTGTTGCAACAGCCTTATGATGTGCCTAAGAACCTTTGAAGGTCTGTTCCCTCAGAGTAAAAATTCAATTTTTTTGCTGAGACAGTTCTGAAAATTTACCCACATCTGGAAACATCAACTCAATTTTCATCTAAAATTGCAATACAATTGCAGTACTTTTTCACATCTGAATGAAAAGGTACAGTTTTGTGTTACTCGTTCTCCAACATGCTCCCGAAGGCACTAGTCATGGCATAGAACCTGATCTGGAGAGCAATGAGCTGTTGCTGATAATTTCATAAGCATTGATAATTTTTTTTTTTTTTTTTTTTTTTTAAGAAAAAAGAGTAGATGGTGGTCAGCTCCTTATTTCTTTTATTCTTTTTATTGCTTTAATTCTGTTCGGTTCACTTAGATCTTAGAATGGCTGATAACTCAGGATGTGTTTTTCTCTATGAGATTCCTTGTGTGTTTAAGCAGCAGGTTGCTCTAAAAGCAGTAGTTTCAGCTTTCTCTGAACTTTAAAACACTGAAAAGAATAACGTTACTGCTTATGTTGAACAGCAGAGTGCTTATAAGAGTGTTATAATTCAGCAAATAATGGATTTCAAAGCTTTGACAGGCTCAAGCATAAATTGTATGTTGTTTTATTTTATGTAGTCTCATGTGAAAGCTCATGTATCCTTTTAGTAGATTTCCAAAGTCACATTAATCAAACCGAGTACTATCCTCCTCAGCTCTGATTTTTTTTCTTATTCTTCTTCATACCTTTGCCATTCTTCTTCATTACTTAATGGTATTTTGCATTTAATCGTTATGACCCCAACGGTTTTAGAAGGATGCAACTTGATTAAAATAAATGACCAAGTCTCAACCTTCCACGTCCATGCTTGTATTTTATTAACGTGTTCCTGCTGATAATTTCCCTTTGATATACCCATCCTGTCTTCTGGAGCTGCGGTCAGGGGGACAGCGGTCAATAGTTTGGTCTCAAGAGAGAGAAATGCCTTGGTATCCGTACCTGCAGAGTGACTAAAGCTGTAATTAACTGGAAGTTCCAAATTACCTTCCTGCTGTTCATCGGGAGCCGGTGTTGTTTTAAGACCCAGGTTGATTCGCTGCCCCTTAGGGCAGAGCTCTTGTGTACTAAGCAGGTGTTTTATTATTGTTTGGGGTGCGTGTAGGAGGTGCCATGGCTGCGGTACTGAATGCCTTCAGAATAAAAATTAAACTCAACTTGTACAGAGTGCGAGGCTTGTTGGGCATAAATTCTTGTTGTAGCTTAATTATTTCATGCCAAGTCCTAAATCAGCCCAAATGTATATTAGTTCTTTTCAGAAGAATAATCATTTGTGGCTGCCGCCAGGCATTAAGTTTTATTTTTCTGGATGCTTTATGAGTCCAATGAAAAATCTGGCAAATATTGCTTCTGAGAGGCACTGCTGAGCATTTGTGTTGGGCCTATTATTTTGTCACTGTCATAACAAGGTGAAGTTTAAAAGAGCAATTCAGTGATAAATTATCTTCCTCACAAGAAATTAATAGTTTTGAAAAGGGCATCCCTGAGGAAAGCAGCATCTGAGAAGAAGGCTGAACTTCTCCAGCGGGTGTCTGTTTTTTGATAGTTTTTCTCTGGGCTTGGTTGATTTTTGTTTTTTTTTTTTCCTTTTGTGATTATTCATCCTCTTACCACTCATGGTTCCCCCACCCTCACGTTAATGCATTCAGGTATGCCTGGAGTTTCACCCAGCCTGAGATGGAGGTCAGTTGCTGGTCCAACTGTGTCAGGGCTCAAAGCTGAAGGCAGACTTTTGCACTAAGACATGTCCAAAACACTCAGGGTGGTTAAGACTTGGACCTTGCACATTGCTCCCCGTATCTGTCTGAAGTCATTTTTTACCTTCAGAAGTCAGTTTGTGTTTCCAGAATTAGCTCTGCTTCACCACAGAGAGCAGTTCACTTCTAGCTTTGCCTTGATCTCACCTCTATCCACTTGGCAAGAGATGGCCGTTCATTCATTGTTTCTTTTCTTTCTTATATCATGCTGACACAACTCCCAGTGGTTGTTTTCTCCCCACCTCTCCCCCCGCCCTCCCCCTTTTTTTTTCTCTCTACTTACCCTGTGGTTTTATGTTATTGCTTTGAAGTGATAGAAATGTTAAATATGAAATTTGCCTTTATTTTCTTAAGAAAACGTTTAGTGGGTTTCAGCCAACTTTACTTAAAAAAAGAGCAACAAAAAAAACCCACAAATAAAAACAAAAGAAGAAATCCAGGCTTTCTTCTTAATACTTTATACTCCTACTGAGCTTTATTTTCTGTTTTGCTGAGCTGTTGCTCTTAGTGCTTTCAGTCAGGTTTGTTTCCTTTCCTTTTTTTCCCCTAGATGGCTTTAGCTGCTCTAATGCTGGATATTGTTCTGTTCTTCTTTAGAATTTTGCAGAGATGCCATTTGTGTAAATGTGAAAACAGGAGACGTTTAGGGAAGTACACCTGCAGTCAAGTGTCTGTGAAGTGGTACATTGAGTACGGTTGTCATGTGGCTCATAATTCTTTGAAGCTCATGTTTTTGTTCTTCAATAAATAGAATCTCTACCAAAAATAAATAAATAAATAGAAATTTTGTAAGAAAAATGCAAATGAATAAGTATTAGTACTTTGGGTTCATTCCATGCAGCATTTTCTACTTTTATTTTTTTCCTTTATGGATTTGTTCTTCAGTCCATCCTACTGCAATGATGCATTTATGCTGTAAGTCCACATTTCCCTTCATAGCAAAACAGACATGAGTCTGGAAGCATGCAAGAGAAACTACTGAACTCATATCATGTATGCCATGCACCTTGGGCTGCTTGGGATTCATTCCCTTTTCAAACATACAAGCCAGGTGGACAGTTGCTGTTTTATGACAGGTTGCTTTCAGGCTTTGGAGAGTATTGGTGACAAGCTTCTGGTAGCGTAAACCAAGGCTGTGCCCCAGTTGAGTGGGTTTTCTGAAACGTCTCATTTTGCAGAGCCATGATGTTTGTGGCTGTACACTGTGGTATGTTTGTAACCCTTCAGCCATATTTACAATTTGAATCCTACAGACTATGGTGACCCTCTGATGCTTTCTAGAATGGCTTATCTGTGGGACAGTTTCTCCAGAAGGACATTATCTGTTTTCTCAGGGATTTTAGTGGCTACAGTGATTAAGTTCTTAGTGGCTTTGTTTTTGTTTTTGTTTTTTTCTTTATGTTTGGACTGATAATATCTTTGTCCTCACTGGAACTAAATTCTTGAGTATGAGATTTTGAAACTTTTCCAAAGTATTGCTTCTAGATAGGATGTGAGCCCTTTACATGTGCTTTTGGGAACTAGCTTTCAGGATCAGATTTGTTGTTGTTGATCTCTAATGGATTGTAGTTAAGTTGTTGTTGTTGTTATTATTATTATTATTGTTATTTATTATTAGACTTGCAGCTTAACCAAACACTTGCTTTGAGATCAAACAAAAACTATGAAGTACTGAAGCTGAAATTAAGATAACTCCTGCTTTCTGAAGTTGGCCCTGCTTGGAGCTTGTGCTTGAATTAGATGGCCACCAGCAGTGTCTTAGTAGCTTTATTGGTCTGTGAGTACAGACCTGTTAGCAAGTAGACTAGAATGATTTGTTTGTAATCTACATGGATTGTTTGCATCTTTTAGGGGCATAATGTTCCAGACTCTCCTATTTTGATAATTAGGAAAAGAAGGTGATTATGCTCATTGTCTGATGGCGGTATATTCTTCTTAGTAGAGACGTAAGGAAGACATTCATGTTTTTCCTTATATTCTGCATCATTGTTCCTGAGCCGTTAATATTAAATTGACATAATATCAGCATGCAGCAAGTTTCAGCTTCTGTAAGTGTCTCTGAACAGGTTAGCTCCCATCTTTTGTAAACTTCTTTGAAAAGCTCAGGATCCTATTTAGACAGACAGTCTTCTGGAATGTCAGTGACCAGGGATGTCCCAGCAGAACTTTTCTTTGGTGTTCTGTGGAGCAGCTTTGAGTATTAAACACTTGCTGCCAGTTATGTTTCTCAGGATTGTAAAGGGCAAAGGAGGAAGCAAAAAAAAGAAAACACTCCAGCCATTACAAATAGGAACAATACATTGTTCTTCCACTTCTGAGTTAGGCTAGAATCAAGAAAGCATAAAATTAGAAAGAAAGAGCCAAGTCAGTATCATAGAAGTAATCCTCATTAAGGATCGCAGCAGTTCTGTATTGGATCTTCCATGCAACCCCCTCTGTGGACTGTGGGAGGGCTAAGTATACTCTGTGGGATGAGGTGCTTGCCTGGGGTCTGAGGCAGTTTAGCAGTGGGCTTTTGGTTTGCCAGCCTGATGCTTCAGGTGAAATTAAAGAGGCACAGTTGACTTTACATTGGGTCTTGCATTGGTTTAGCTACTGATCTGATTTGTATGACTCGCTGAACTTCTATTTAGATATTTTACCTTATTAGGAATTGTGCCCTTAGAAATTCTGAGGAAGTGAGTTGAAGTAGATGGGAGAGGACTGCCTAAAATCCAAAACATTAAGTTCAGTTATTCTTAACTTACTTTGAATATAAATGCTAGGTTCTCACTCAAAGCATTGTTGAGAATGTTCCATTGCTAAAGATTGTTCTGATGGGCTGGGAGCCTTGCAAGTGCAAGTGAGTGATTAGTGGGAAGGAAAGAACTCTGTCTCTCTTCTAACTCTTAACCCAAAGCGATTTATGGTTGCATCTTACCCATTTTATCATCTAATCATTTAATGCTGCTTGGAAAAGCTATAGGACTTCAGTGAAGAATCTGAGCCCCTATATGCAAATTTTTCAAAATATTTGGTCAGCTAATGTATTGATATGAGATTTAGAATGGTACATTCTGAATTCAAATAGAGTCAACAGCCTCCAGGGAAAAAATTATAAATTCAAAATATTTAGTTTTGTTTTTAAATTGGATAGTATAAAGTACAGTATCAGAAGAGATGGGGCAAGCAGAGTTCAGGCAGTGGAGGAGAACTGCTCTTTGAAGGGGTTCAGGATGAGGAGCATCTTCTATAGCTCTTCTACTAGTTTTAAGTTCGTAAGTCAGTATTTAATCAGTATGATCATCTTCAGCTTTTCAGTTCAGTTAAAGCTATATTGGAATATAAATAGAATATTAACGTATATATATATATATTTAATTAAGATGCTTAAAAAGAAGCAGCTAGGGAAATAGAGGTAGGAAATGGACAAAGGAGTAAAGAAAGAGAGCTTTCCCAAAGACATCAGGAAATGACAGCTATCTAAATCTAGTTGAATAAGACATTGAAAACAAACAAATAATAATAAAAAAATCAACTAAGAATTAAAAAGGGATATGGAGTGGAGTGGCTGCATTTGGGAGAGGGAAAGGGTTAAGAATGGTCTAGATCTAGACATCGCCTCCAAGCTAAATAAACCTTTTGTCACTTTCACTGGGTCACAGTGAAAGAGCCCCGTGGTGAAACTGAGGCTGTGCTCCAGAGAGCTCATGGAAGTGTGTGGAAGCAATGGAAGTGACCATGTGTAGGTGGAATGAAAATCAGCGTGCCTCAAAATAGGATTGGGATGAGGACAAAGGAAAGCAGGATTGTCCTCCCACAATAGTGAAAGAGCTGGTGCATGAAATCAGAGGAGATTAGGAGGATTTTAAATCATAAATGATAGAAAAATATATTGCCTATGTGTTGACCGAAGAGTGACAAATATAATGCGATACTATAAAGAACAGAAGTTTTCCATGGCTTGGCTTTAATCATATTTTAAAACAAGTAAAAGCATGCCAGGCAAAATGAATTTACAGCTCCATACCAGCTGTAACATCCTTATATGACTGTCTAGAACCCGATTTACAGCTTAAAAACAGGCAGGTTTTGTGCACAGTCACAAACAAATGAGAAACTTTCTGCCAAGTCAACAAGCGGCGTTGGAGGACCCAAGCTAGTGTTTGAAAGGGAAGGATCAAGCAAAGCTGTTCTGATACCTGCTTGAGGGCCATCCAGGACTTTGATAGGAAAAGCCCACACGTCTTGCTTCTTGCTGTGAGACACAGAACTGCATCTGTTGTAAGAAATTATTGGTTGAAATAGAGCCTTTAGTTTACACCACCGTCAATCTGGATGCTGCTTTGCAATTTAGAATAGCAAAGAGCTTTATTAAAATGGTGCAATTGTAAATGACACAACTTTGCCTTCTGTGGTCTTTTAATATACAATTTTAAGAGAATCCATTGCCCTGATGGCAAAGAATGATCTGGCTTCAGCAGCTCTCAAGCAAGCTTGATCCTTACAATGGGACCACTTCTACCCTACCTGCTTGCTTCTGGTTCTGAGGTTGCTTTGCAGAAGCTATCAGCCTCTTTCTTGAATGGGTAAGAAGTTGGACAGGATTCCTTTTTGTTAATGACAAGAGAAGGTGTGTCCTCAGATTCCTGTGCTGCTGAGTTTGCCGTGACATGGCCGGGCTGGGGCTGCTTGTCTTCACCATGTCCCATCATGTTCTCAGGAGGAGGAGGGTATATATCTGTGGGATTTACCCTCGTTCCAGGTGAATTACATTGGATAGAGTTGGGACTGTGCGGAGTTCTGTCCATGGCTAAGATCTGAGAAGTGCTACTGGAGAACCTGTCTCAGGCTTTTACAATGCTGCTTTACTTAATTTCAAATGCTTTGCACTGAGTTTTGAATGCTGTGACTTGCTTATCTCCAGAAGCAGGTAATTGCTGTGTCATTATATTTCTACCAAAGACAGGCAGTTATGCTTGGTGTGCATTTCTTGTCTATTGCCTGGCAGCTTCTGTGGTTTACAGCAGTGGTTTACAGCAGTGGGCAAACAGAGGGGAAGCTTTATCTACACAAATGAGTGATCCAAGAGAATGGGTTTGTTTTCTGGGGGTGTACCCTGCTGTATTTTGAATCAATTTATTGGATGTTTCATGCAATTTCATTTCTCAAGATCCAGTGGAATATGTTAATCTTCTTCTGAGTCCTGAAATAAGTTGCTGATGTGTTACTGAGCGGCCTAAAGGATAAAATCCAACATCAGAGCTTGTTTTTTTCCCAGCACTGGTGCTGAATACTTTGTGATGTGATGTGTTGCCCTGTCCCTGGGTTGTTCAAGGCCAGGTTGGGTGGGGCCCTGGACAGCCTGGTCTAGTATTAGATAAGGAAGTTGGCAGCCCTGCCTTCAGCAGGGGTGTTGGAGCTTGATGATCCTTGGTGACCCTCCCAACCCAAGCCATTCTGTGATTCTATATATACAATCATAGAATTATTAAGGTCAGAGGAGATCTCTATGATCATCTAGTCCAACCAGCGTGTGCAGTTAACTGCACTATGCAGTTAATTTCTCCTACTGCTCTTGCACAGTGGTCCATGCATATGTTTACAAAGGAAATCTTCAGGCTTTTCCACAACGTTTTATGGATGCTGTGCTTGCTTTTTTTGCTAGGCTGAACACAACAGAATTGGCATTTTTCATTTTTCTGCAACCCTACGCAAAAGGTGCTGGGCCTTTAGTGTGTTTCTCACCTGATAGCTGCAGGTTGAGTTTTTTTGCAGGACCCCCTATAGAGCTTGTGCTGGAGAACCATGGAGTGATGCTGCTTTTGGAAGCACAGGCCTTCCACCTTCTCGGTTCTCAGGTGCCCTTCCAGGGACTTACCTGATCTCCAAGCGACGCTGTTGGGTAGAATAACCATCCTTGGTCAGCTTTCAATTTGATTTCACTGTTGTTTTTCCACTTCTCACCAGTTCTAATTATTCTAATCATTCAATTTCTTTTTAATCAGTAACAGTTAGTGTTAAAACCACAGGTTTTTTTCAGCTGCGTTTGGAATAATGACCAGCTCTGTAAAAGGCACAAGAAGAGCACCTTGCACCATGCTGCAACCTGGGGAGCAGGCTTTGTTCAGATCCCTGCTACTTCTTATACATTAAGCATTAAAGATCTTGAAAGGATATTTCTTGCCTGTTGTTGAATACTGTGATGCATTATTTATAAAGCAGTAGGTGGCGATTTTAACTGTTTTATGGTAATTGATAGCAGTTAGAACACAGGATTACAAACAGTTCCTCAGCACCAGTAAATGTCAGCATGGGAGGTGTATTACCGGGACGTGTTTTTTACAGTTAATTTAAAACATGTATGCTTTATTCAGCTACAGTGAGTCAACATGGAGGGGCAGAGAGGAAAGAGATGATACAAACATATAGTTTTGAGAGGTTCTGCCTCCTCTGCTGTTTTCACAGTACTCATCCAAACTCCATCAAATGCCATTGTTTCAGTGAGAGGCTATAATGTTAAAGGCAGCATTCTCACTATGCTTTGGGCAGTTTTGGGTTCCCTTGAAATCCAGGACCTTTATGTAACAGTTCACCTGTAGCACCTGGGGATTTTGAATGTCTGTAATGTGTAGCACAATTAGAACTGTGGTATGTGAATCGCAGAATCACCAAGACTGGAAAAGACCTCCAAGATCATCCAGTCGAGCTGTCCACCTATCACCAATACTTCCCACTAACCCGTGTTCCTCAGTACAACATCTCAATGTTTCTTGAACATCTCTGGGGACAGTGACTCCATCACCTCCCTTGGCAAGCCCATTCCAGTGCCTGACCACACTTTCACAGAAGTATTTCCTAATGTACAGCCTGGAGCAACGTGAGGCCATTTCCTCTCATCCTACTGCTAATAATGAGAAGAGGCTGACCCCCATCTCTTGTTGAGAGTGATAAGGTTTCTCCTGAGCCGCCTCTTTTCCAGACAAAACAATCCCAGTTAACTCAGCTTCTCCTTGTGTTAAATCTCTTATGTTTAAGAGGAGCAGTGCTACCATGGGCGAGATTCAGGTTTGCAGGTTCTTCTGTTTCCCAAACTGCAGCACAAGTCATTGTGCAAGCTGCTGCTGTGCTGCAACACACAAAAAAAGGTGGTGTTTGGTTTTTGTTGGTTTTTTTTTTTTTTTTTTTTTTTTTTTTTTTTTTTTTTTTTTTGCTTTCATGTCAATTCTATGGAAAAAAAAAAAAAGTTCAACCCTGGGGAGATCTGGAAGGGAAACAATCCTCTTTTGTATGTGTAAGCTGTTAAATCAGTTTGATAGAGCTGAAGTAGCTATGCTTTGATACATCATTATTTTGCAGTTTGAATGTTTCCTAATTAATTAATTTTTTATTGCGTAGACAGATAGGAAATGATTGTTCGAGAGAAATTTCACCCAGCCGGCACGCTGAATATTAGGTATTGTTTTAGGGTTTATTCACTATTATTATTGAAATATAGTGTGGTACAGTCAAACTGTGCTTTCAGTATTTGAGAAATGAATGCAAATACAATAAGTTTGCAGTCCAAGTACCACATGTATTAAACTGTACGAAGTTTGCATTGTGCAATGCATACATTTTACAGGGTGGCTTTTTTGTGTGTGTAAAATAAGATGGCTGCATCTGATTCCAGTGTGATATTTTGGTGAGAAATGTCATAATATTATGCTTTGCCAGCTTAAATTAGCATTCAAATCAGCTTACGTTTTCTCATGCATTGGGAAGAGAATGCTGAAGTCTGTTGTGAGAATGCAAAGGTGGAGCTGCTTGTAGAAAGAGTAAGTAGGACATGCTATGAATTGAACAAAGATACATGTAGTTATTTCTGATGTATATTCTAAAATCCAGCTAGAAGAAGTTGCTAGTGGAAAAACTTTTCAGCCAATTCCCTTTATTCTGTTGAATTGGGATGGGCCATACATGCCCTCCAACAGGATGGAAATCCCATTCAAATGGGTGTGGATCTCATGCAATTATCAGGAGATGGACCATTATAGTAAAAACATATTTTTAAATTGTTTTTAAAAATTATGCCAATGTTGGCAAATTGAAAAATTTAACTAAGATGACTTTGGGATCTGGACTAATGCAGTGCACCAGGAACAGGGCTGAGTTTTGTTGCACGTACACTCAAGTCATGCTCAGCATCACAGGAGGACAATTACTCTGGCTATCCGTACTGCCAGCATATCTGAAGAGACAAATTACTCTTCTCCTACCTTCAAAGAGCTGTTCCTGTCAGTTTTTGTCATGAGGAAATAGCTATTTAAGGTTGCAGCTTGTCAGCTTGAAAATTAAGTGTTATTCAACTAAACAGCAGCAGTTGAGGAAAAAAAATCTCTGTATGTGCTGTTACATTTCTGACCTGATGGAACAGAAAAGAAATGTTAATGAAGAATGAGAAGCTTTTCTTCTGTACAAATAGGAGAAAAGAATACGGAAACAGTATGGTGCAAGCCTCTTAGGGTAAACCAACACTGAGATAGTATTATTTGCATGCTTGGAAGATGTAAATCTGTCAAAAGTTAAGACGTTAAAGAGAATATATTGCTGAGGAATTCTGCTGAGTTGTAAGAATCCTTACTAATCAGTGGCTAATCAGAAAAGGATCTTATAGCACACTGTAGTCAGCAGAATCACTGTTCTTCATAACTAGTTAGTGCTCTTTATAACTTGCAGTTGTATAAATGAAACTGGCTTTGGTGTAATTAAAACACTTCACTCCTGTATTTAACGTTCTTATTCCATTTCTTATTAAAATCTTACTGATCCAGTTGGTCTGGATAAGTGAAGGTCTTTGGTGTGCTTATAGAATAACGGTCTCTTTGTCTGAGGAAAGATAGAACAGCATGTGACTTGTGTGGCCTGCCAGTGGTTTCCAAAAGCCCTGTTCAGCCCCCGGTAGCCAGCAGTGCATACAGCCATGCTGCCAGAGGTCACTTATCCTATGCCTGAATTTTAGTTGCTGTGAATGTTTTTGTCTTCCTCCTGTGTGACATTTCACCTGCCTGATGGAGGCTGGGTAGGTCAGCACTAACATGCATTGAAAGCAACTGGTTGCTTTCAATCGGATGCTGACTTAAGCAGCTCTTCATGCAGCAGCTGGGCCAAGCCCTAGATTGCTTGTGCTGTTTGTGTTAGCTCTAATGAGCGCCTGAGCAGGCTGAGTAATGTGACAGCCCTGGAAGTGCTTTGTGAATTTTATTCATTTTGTGTCAGTCCAATTTTTGTAAGCAATTGCTGTCCGTTAGGTTAAACCCACATAAATGGAGAGGAAGGGAGAAAAAGTCATGTGTCAAGATAAGCCTCTCTCCCTTTCCTGCTTCATCCCATCAAAGACACAAGGATATTAGCTAAGGAGAGTGGATGCTCTTCCAGCTCAAATCAAAATATCAACCTTACTGTTAGTCTTACTGAGCTGTTGCTGTCTGCAGGGAAAGCAATCTCTGCCCTGGTGCTTGAAGGCAGTGCAGATCTGATCATTCCTCAGTTGCTGCTCAATGAGATGGAAAGAGTTTTAAAGCACTTATCACGGTATCAAGTATTGGTTGATTGTCTGTTCTTCTCTCATTCCTCTTAAATAATATGTATTAATTTCAACATAGTTTCAAACTGCAGGACTAGTAATCCAGTGTCTGTTGGGCTGTGTTGCCAACTGCAACAGGAGCCAGAACCCCGCTGTCATCTCTGGTATCCCTCTGGTTCTGCAGCTCTGGGTTGCAGTAGCCTTTGTTCCTGTCTCCAGGAACAGTTGCTGGTAAATGCTAGAAAAGGAAAAATGGCTGTGGGATGAGCCTAAGCAGTACTGGCCCTGAGCATACTTCAAATCTGCAACTGCTTGTACCTCAAAAGTAAAGGGTGCTCAAGGGACGTTGCAGCTGACAGGTTGGTGATGGCCTGACCATTCCTGCTGTGGCCCAGAAAGTTTTCAGACCTGGACAGGATGTTTACACGTGGCTAACTCAGCAACTGGGGTCTCAGCTAATTAGCTCTTCATCCATTTAGCTTCTGTCTTGTTTATTTTCATAGTTTGGTAGTCAACATATGTGATAATCAGGGTAGTGTAATCAGAGCAAATTGCACCCCTTTTGTCATCCAGGCCTCTAATTTTGTTAAAAATAGCATGAAGTTGGTCACTCAGTGTTTTCCATAACCCTGTGCTAAGCTACGTGCTGAACATGTAAATGTTTCCAACTTCTCTTTCTAGCGCACAGAAATATTAAGCAGCAGAATGGTTCAGGTTCTGTAAAACATAACACAGCAACCGGACAGAAAACTTGGACTGAAATGTAAAATAAAGGCATAAACAAGGACTAGGACATACTTGAACTTGATCAAGAGCTGTGTTTTGAAACTCAAAGGGAACAAGTCATGAGAACAGAGTTATAGCAAACATTTATACCAGCATTTCATGTGCTGCTCTGCTAGCTGGATCTTTTTATCCCATTTGAAAACTCCTCCTTATCAGTGATTTCTTGAAGACCAAGAGGCCTTATAGTACCTGATGCTTGCAAGAAGATGGTTGATTTTGCAGCTGCCGGCAATAAAATTTACCTTTTTCATATTAATCTGTGTCAATCAAATTTACTAACTTATTTTGTGAGGAATATCTACGGCCTCTCAGATAACATTCAGTTGAAATTGATTGCATCTCAACTGGATCCAGTGTGAATTATCTGTTTCCTGATAGGAGCATGGGAACTTTGAAAGAGAAGGTTGAAACTGTTTCCTGTAGTGATACTTAAACATTCTCCAGGGTTTGTCTGGTGAGTGTGCTTCCATCAAATGAAGACTCTGCTGTTATCGTTGGGCGCACAATATGCTAGAGCGAGCTGTTATGTGTGTGATCTGCCAAACTGCCTGCAATGTGAACTCTCAAAAAATCAGCAAGGAGGCTGTGATTGGAAGACCCACATTTCCCAAGTGCGTTCACTGATAAGACTTGTAAAAGGTAACAGAATCCAAAATGGATGGAAAAGCTGTGCGTAGTATTCCTTTTGGCACCCTGTCTAAGGTGCTTAATCCAAGTGGAATCATGATAAGAGGAGATGAGGGACCCAACATCACATGAGCGGCTTCCAGGCTCTCCATCTCACTGCCATTGCTCGCGTACTGGAAGAAGGTAGTGAAGGAAGTGATAAAATTGAGCAGGCTGTTCTCTGCACACCTTAGGTACTTTGGGCTGATGCAGGGGATATAGGTGGATAAACTCATGTTTTTGTTATTTTCATAATAAGACAAGGTAGATAGCCAGGAGGCAGATAATGTGCTCAGCAGAGCCTCCAAGAATTTCATGGCTATTCATGGATCCTTTGAACTGTTGTCTTTTATGTCAGATTTAATTTAAGCTAAAATGCCTTCTGAAGGTGGAAACCCATGAGAAATTTGAGGAATAAATGGTTTTGACAAATAGGCAGTTTGAGGGAATTCTTCTGTGGTGGAAATCACTGAAAGTCTACTTCCTTAGACAGGGATAGGGAAGAATGTGATTTACTTCAGCTAGGAAAAAGTAAAGAAGTGATTTAGGAAGTATGATTTCATTCTGATTAAACCAACCAGACCAAGACTAAATAGGCAAGTTTTTGTATTAATATTTGTAATCTTGAAAACTATCATGGCTCACTGAAGTCTGTGTGCTTCGGACACTTGAAATTACTGTTGTAGCATATGCATCAGAAACCTGCTGGAAGGTAGAAAATTGATGGTCTTCTAGCAGCCAAGAGCAAATGGCAAGAGTAACAAGGTATGTTGGAGCCCTGAAGAGATTTATAAAAGGTAAATTACGCTACAGATAAAGTGGTGTCTCTGTAGATGATTGCTCCATTCCTGAATGTAAAACCATGAGCCAGGGAAATCATCCCATTGGCCTCCTGAGCAAGGCTTGGCAACTGTCAGCATGCTGCATTGTATCAGTGGCTTTAATTCATTCACCTATGGTGTTCTCATAGAAGTCTACAGTAATGTAGATCTATGGGGTAAGAAACGGCAGGAAAAGCGATTTTCCTGACAGGTTGTGTGACTAAGCATGCAGAATTTTATCATTGTGGCTCATTAAACTGGGACAACCAGTGCCACAAACTGCTGGAAAAGAAGTGAGCACAAGAAAAGAATTGGTTACTGAAGAACATCTACGTAGGCTCCTTTGGGGATCGTTTCAATCTGTTCACCCAACTATGGCTGCTGGGTTTTATGGTGCTCTGAGTTTTCCTGAGCAGCTGATTGCAGGAACCTTGAAAGGAAAACAGAGAATTTCACTTGCACCTAGTGAGTGGATCAGGTATTTTCCTCAGTTTCCCTACTAACTAGTGTTGCAGGAAAGCCAGTGGGACATGGATGTTTGACCAGACCATAACCTGATTACACCCGAGAGGTCTTCTGAACTGGTATGTATGTGGGACACTGAGCCAGCTTCAGGACTTTTCTGGATGCAGGGGAAGCTCTGGAGCAAGTAAATACTGCCTGTCCAACTAGTTCTATCTGTTGTATGGTCCAACCAAAACCTCTGCACATCTTCAGAAGGAGGTGGAGAAGGAAGAATGCAGGAAGGAAAAAGGGGCGGATGCTACACCTCTGGGACCAAATAATGTAATAGTTTAACATATATGGAATGGATTTTCTTGTATTTGCAAGAGGGAACTTAAGTGCTAACTCTCAGAGGATAAAAATATGCTGAAATGAAGAAGAATGTAGGTGGGTTTTACTGTGTCAAAGCCTGCTTGATAATTTTATGCTGGAAATGAATGGGCATGTCCCAAAGCTTTAGGCAGCAGCAATATGAACCCACATAATTGGGGCTGCTGTAGCCAGGGCTCAGGGTTTTTCCAAGATAAATGCATAAATCCAACATAATTGGCCAAACTCTTCCCCTGCACTCTTTGTGCCCCAGAACCACCTGCGAGGCACTTCCTTACACTGGGGAGATTCGTGCCTCTGGCACACTTCCTTTATCCCTTCTCCTTATGATGAAAATAAACTGTTTGTTGAATACGAACAACCACCCTCTGTGTTAATGGAAAATGTGGTTAATGGACACAGCTGGGCACTTAATTTTAAGCTGTGAATAGACAACGAGCAATTGGCTGTTAGTTGCTCATTGACTGTATGAAGTAGGTAACTACATACAGTATAGTTTAACTTCACAGTGTGCAAATTTAATTTACGGGTAATACGAGGGCTGCTCCAAAAGCAGTGCCTCCTTTTTTGTTTTGTTGGCCCCTTAAGCAGAAACGTACTCATCAGTTGGCATGGAGGAGTTTAAAAAGTGGATTAGTACTTGTGAGGAGAGACAGGCTGGCCATGACTCTGTGCTCACTTCCACCTACATGGGCTCTGGGTGACCATCAGTGGCCTGTGCAAAATGATGGTCCACACAAAAGGCCACTGTATGTAAGGGGGCTTTCTGAATTTGAAAGCTTTGTCATTCCTCTTGGCTTCTACGTGAATATTTGGGAATGTTACTGTTTTCATAACTTCTCTTTGAGGAAGACAATTGATAGCTGAGAATAATGCCTCTGAGCCTTTAGAACTTGTGAAGAATGGGCAGCAACAGGAAAAAATAGATATGCACATAGATATGTACAATATCTCTTGTCCTGTCTCATAAGACAGGGGAGTTTTACTTGGAGCAGGGAGAGAAAGAAAATCATCTGCAAAACACTGTCAAATCAGAAGAATCATATGCTTTGAGGAAATAGTTAAAAGACAACAACTTCTAAGTTATTCTCTCTGAACTGTTCTTATACTAAAAAATACATCCCAAAGACCAGTCAGACCTATAAATGAGCAAGATTGTACATGGATGTTTGTGAAAGTTGTGGTAATGAGCGAGGGGGGTCTGGCAGGGTGAAAAGGAAGGAGCAAGTGAGGAAAAATATATTGCTTCTCTTTGGTGTGAAAAGTCACAAATGACGTAGAAAAGCTGCTGGCTGATGCTTTTATGCATCCACAGCCTTCACAGTGTGACTGCCATGGGTTGTAATAAGGATTTGGAAAGCTGTGGTATGTTTCAGTTGCATTCAGGTCATTCTCATCATAAGACTGTTTCATCCAATATGATACAAGTGCGCATAACCACATCTGTATGCCAAGCTGCTGCTGACAAGAATTCATGGGAAAAGAGCTACATGCACTTCTTTGCAGGTTTTCTATGTATATTTATTTTTTGTTAAAATGAGTCAGAAGAAAGCCATCTGCAGAGAAAGCAGACTTCACTTGCTGAATTGCTGGTGGAATTGCTTGCTTTAAGTTGGACCAAGAAATCACTGAAAAAGCTGCTCCCAGTGATCGCATTTTCTTTCCACATTCCCTGCAGCTGAGAATGGAGCCATATCCTCTCCAATTTATTGTGGAGCATTTTGGTGACTACTACAGTGACTGCTGATATGGGAAACTCTTTAACCTTTGACAGAATCTGTATGATTTGGCAGCTTCAAGTAAACAGGCCACTTAACACCGCAGCAAATGAGACAGAACGTTTCAAAATAGGCAGGGCAAATTATTCCTGCTGGAAATGACTGTATGTAAGCAAAAGACCTAGAGCAGTGTAAAGCAGGTGGAAGGGAGGAAAGTTTCCCTTGGGAGTCTGTGACAGACAGTTGCGAAGATCTGTTTGCAAGCCCTCTCATAGACAGAGAGAGATTAAGAGTGACAGGGAGAATTAGATTGTTTTCCTGCTAATAATATTTTTTGATGTGCATGGGTAGAATTTGACAGTGCTTTGTCCAAAGAAATAAATAAACAATCTTTTACATTATTGAAAAAATTCTTCCAACTTCTCTACTGGAAATAAAGCTTAATCTGGAAGTAACTGCTGTTTTTTGTTTGGTTGGGTTTTTTGGGTTTTTGTTTGTTTGTTTGTTTGTTTGTTTTGCCTTTGTACATAGGAAATTAAAAAGAAACCCACAAACCAAAGCAGACTTTAAACACCCAGAATGAAATGTTCTCAATTTGAGATTTAAATGTGTGTTTCTGGCTCTTTCCTTGCCATGGATGTATTTTTTTTGAAAGAACTGGAGGGAGTGGTTGGTTTTGGCTGTCTGATGGATTTGGTTTGGCTGCCACCAACCTTGAAATGAAAACAAAAGGGGAAAAAGAATGCTATTATAGTTGTAATTCTGTATAGATAAGTTACTGAACACTGAAACTGTTCGTGCTCATGAGTGGCACCTCTGATATAGCAGTGACTGGAAAAACTCGTTTGTGGGCAGTAAAACCACCAGATAAGAGATCTGAAATCTGCCCCTCCTTTGATCCAAGGAAAAATAGTTCCCAGCTGTAGATAATGATTATAAAGTACTGGTGCAGCTCATCAGAACCTGTATGGGACAGTTAGTGCTTGAGGCTACCCAACACTTTTCTTGTATTGACTTGAGAATAAATACTTGGAAGTTTTGAATAAAACTTTCTATAAAGGTTAAGTAGGGTCTGCTCAAACATAATATTTTGAATACTACAGCATCAAAACGCTGCTTGTAATTCCCAATCACTTTTCTTGTGAAACAGAAGGCAGATTTATCTGCAGCTCCAACTTGAGTTACTGCAGCTTGCTTTAGCAGCATCTTTCATCAGGTGAAGAATTACAGCTTGTCAGCTGGGAAGTTCTTTCTGTACAAATGACAGCTATGACATGCTTATCTTGCACTCGCTTAGACTTTCAATCCTGCCATTTCCTCAAACAGTCATCTCAAATTAAATTATTTCTAATATCCTTTATACTTGATTCGATTAAATAATAATAATAATAATAATAATAATAATAATAATATATGTGATGCTACAAAATGACATCCGAGTGGGATTTATCAGCTTTTAAATATATATATATGATTGCATATATATATAAATATATATGTATTTAAAAGTTGACAGATCTCACTATATGTCATTTTGTAGCATCATTGCAGCAGACACAACCCAAGTGACAGTCATACCATCATCTGATGCCTAGCCATGCTATGCGATTCTCAGTCTTCTGGTGTCTAAAGATATTTTCATTTCTCTTCTGGGTATTTATCTTTGTTCTGCAAATGACCCTTAAGCAGTTGCCAGGCAACGGTAACTCAGAGTTTGAATTGAGCCATTTCTTGGCTTGAAGAATGACTCAGTGTAATGGCTTTTGGTTGATTTGTGTGTCATCTGTGTTCAAATTGGAATCAAGCTGTTGTGCACCTCTGTTTAAAATTCTCACTTTTTTCCATACAAACTGGAATAGCATTTTTCTTTGTTGTCGACAGTGGCAGCTGATATCATTGGATCTGGGTAGACAGATGAAAAAATTCTTAATAAGATTTATTATCAAGTATTCCTAATATAAGGAAAACCTAATTGCCACTATAGAGAGATCATCTAGCCCTGGTCTTGTGGGATTTCTCCAGGATCTGTGTTGGCCGCTCCATCTCCTTCTTTTCTCTACTGTACATTTCTTTGCAGCCTTCCTAAAAAATGGTCTGCAGTCATTTGATTGGGTCTTCTTCAGCCTATGTTTTTATTTGTGCAATTTTTATGGCCTATTATTTGCCCATGAAATTAACGTTGTTTTCTGTGATTCTTCCTGCTAGTTTGTGTATGTTGAGCATTCTCCTTCCTCCAGTTCACTCTAACAGACCTATCTAGCAATGCAGTGGTCATCAGTAAACTACACTGGTGCTGTCTGTATGCCATTAAGTCAAACCAGGTCATGTAAACTTATTTATACAAATGATTACTGTCATCTTTTTCCTGATACGCTTTACAGGTCAGTTGCAGCTTGAGCAAGGCTCTCTGCTTTGCAAAGTTTTCCTGCCAGACTTCTGCCTGTTGGATCAATTTTCTGCCAAATTCCTCCGCTGAGCAATAGGTAAATAGCTTTGCATGGCACATATTGAGTTCTACTAAGTTGTCAAGATATTTTTTTATATTGCATCTAGTATACTCTCTTCTGAGAACTCTTTTTTTTTTTTCTTTTTGTATCACATCCTGTTGCTCTTTTCTGAAAATGAGTTGATTGCATTGTTCTAGATGATACCTTTCCCTCCAACCTGGATGCACTGCTTTCTGTTACTACTAAAATGAACTGAGATGTTGGTATATAATATGTAGAACAAAATTTGTTTCTAGCCCCATTTGGAGTAGGACATGCATCTGGCAGAAGCAACAGGGCTTGTGAATGTTTAAACTAAAACAAGTTTTTAGTTGTAGCAAAACTACTCAGTTCAGTTATGAGCTGAACTGGCAATGCTGTCATTAAGTAGTTGTTACAGGCACACGACCAAATCGTTTGGGGCATTTAGATGTTCAGTTTTGATTATTATGGTTTGGTTTTATTTGAACTTCTGTTAGAACAGTTTGCAGCATTAAATTTACGTGGGAAAAAAAGTAAAGAGGTGAATAGCCAAGGGTTGTGAATGCTGTAACGAATCAGAAATAGCCGCTGATGTGAGAAGGGGAGGTGCAGTAGGGCTGACAGCTGGGCTGTGAGCCTTTGAAGTAGCCAGAAAATCAGGGGATGTGAACAAGCCTCTTGCTTGGTCAGTCCTGCACCCTGTAAGAACCCTCCTTGTCTTTTGCTCGACTTTTCTTGGTTCTTAACCCTGATCAGATCCCACTGTCTTCGGCCGTAACCAAGGAATGCTGAGGAAGACAAAATAGAGGCAAGAGAGCTCTGTCATGTCTAGGTTAGGAAATGTAAGGAAGGAAATAGTAAGGACTGGCATTAGGGTGAACAGCTGCAAAGACACGAGTGATACAACCAGGTAAACCTTATGCTTTCATCAGAGAGAGAGAAGTTTAACTGCTCTTTGCCTCAGAAAAGGGCATATATTGTACACACTGTAGAGCAGCAGTCAGCAAAGCAGAGACCTGGTGCGAACAGAAGCACTGTTGGGGTGTTGCCTAGCTTTCTGTTTTTGGACTATTGAGTAGAAATAGTTTTGGAGTTAACTATAGATTTCAAAATACAATGTGTTTCAGAAGCTTTGCAGGAAAGGTTGGAGCAGAATTGACCCTTCATACTGAGTGCAACATTGCTTGCTCCCTGAGGTGTCAGATCCTAGATCCACATCACAGTTAGATCTCCTACACTTATATTCACCTGAGCAAAATACCAGTTAGCTTCTATGCCTATTTCACTGCAAGAATATACTGGAAATGGCCTTTATCATAGGAGGGCAGTATGGGGAAGAAAACACTGAAGTGACCATGCAGAATTACTTCTAGCATTATTTGCCTTTCCATTCAGCTGTTCTGTGCTTCCCTGCTGAGATTGGTGTTCCTTTGGGTGCTCTCACCTTTTCAAGGGTGGTCTCATGCAAACTGAGAAAAAAACAAACAAACAAACAATTTTTGGTACCAGTGTGTCAAAGTGAAAACCAGCACTGATCAGTCATTGCTCAGAGGCAGCCAGACAGTTTAGTTGGCACGATAACAAAGTCCCAAGATATAAAAAAAATTATGGCAGTTAGGGGACATCGTGTGAGAAAATAATTTATGCCCAAATACAGACTTTTCCTCTTAGTAAAAATATTGAGTGCTTCATTTTACAAGTTATTCACATTCATAGTTGTTTGTTATTTTATGTACTGGGGAGGTAAGAGGGGAAGTAGTACAGTCTATTAGAGAGTTTAATATGCTGTACAGCAGTATAGTTTATGGAGAGAATGGGCTACAGATTTATGATACTGTTCCTGTAGTAAATGCCGTGAATGCAGTGCTCCAGCACAGTGTCACTTTCAGCAAGAGGTGAGCCCAGATCCCTGCCAGCCCCTTCTCAGGTTTTTATCAGGACAGGTTCCAGGCTCTGCACACTGTTACTTGGTTTTGCCTGATTTGACCTGGAAGCAATGTGAATGATAAAACCAGAATTTTCAAATATCTGGGAGACAAGTTGCTAATAAGAAGGGACATCTGAGAGAAGATTGCTGCGTGCATCTCCCTACCCTTGTTTCTGGCTGCAGTTCCCAAGGGTTTCAGTTGTCCCAAGGAAGTCAGGCAGGGATCTGCAAGGTGTGGAGCTGCCCCGGGATCATAGCTGCTGTCACAGCTTCTATGCTGTGGTCTGACACACACACACAGAATCACAGGGGCTGGAAGGGACCTCAAGAGGTCATTGAGTCCAACCCCCTATTAAAGCAGTACCTTACAGCAGGTCGCGCGGGTAGGGAGTCTGTACAGGTCTTCAATATCTCCACAGAAGGAGACTCAAACAACCTCTCTGGGCAGCCTGTTCCAGTGCTCTGTCACCATTACCATGAAGAAGTTCTTCTGCATGTTAGTACAGAAGTCTCCTGGTACACCATGACTTTTCTCAACTTCTGTGATGATCAGAGGTAGCTTAAGTTGACCCAGTGAAAGAGATCTTTGTCAGTGCTGCTACAGGGTTAGGTAATAAGCTGTATGTGTTTCCCTTTTGAGTTCATTGCTTTCAGGGTCACAATTAAAAAGTCAGCCACCTCTGTATTGCAGAGGTAATATCATAATACTGTAATAAGCATGTCATCTGACAAAATAATGTGTTTTAAGGAATGGCGACTGTTATTACATCTGCATTTATCACATTTGCATTTAAGTACACTACATTTACTACATTATGCTTGTGTTTAATTAACCTTGTTGCTTAATTTCAGTGTTTAGTTTCACCGTCTTTTTCAGTTCCCTAATTACATTGTTAGCATTTGGACATGGTTGTCATTATCCCCCAGTAACTCTACCTTGCCTGGTTGGTATTTCTCCTTACTGGCAGCACTCTTACAGAGGGATCATATGAGTTCTTGTTCCTCTTATGCACAATCCAGCTGATTTAGGTCTTTCAGTGCCTTCTTGTTTGATATTATTTACAAGGTACAAAGTTTTTTTCTTCCTTTACTGAATTCTTTCCCACTTCTCAGTTTTTCTTAACTTAGCATGGGAGCTACGGCCTCTTCTGCAATTAGAGGCTAGCCAGTGTCACATATGGAATTAAAATAGCATCTCTGATTCTCTTCTCTTAGTAATGTATCTAAGGACAACAGGGTCTTGATTTAATGCTTTGAGAGGGCAGGTAGAATGGATTGTCCACAACAATTTATAGATCTTCTTTAGATGATGTCTGTGTTTCAGCAAGCATCTGATTTTGGGTCTATGGACCAAATCCCCTTTTTTTAGATAATTTTCATTTGTATTAAACAGCTTTTGAATGCTTCATGTTTGCTTCCTGTGAAAAATCAGCAAGTTTGAGATTTGAGGTAACCGAAGTATCCCATGTGAGTTTGTGGCTACTTAGCTAATTTCCACTTTAAAACCACTTATTGAATTCTGTAACTTTTATTATTGCGTATGAGAATACACTAGAAATGTGTTCTTGGATATGTGCTTGACTTTAGGAAGGTGGGTGCTTCATAGATTCTGATGTTCCCTTTGTGTAGATGAACAGAAGTATACTTCAAGAGACAAAGTTTTTTTTTTTTTTTTGTAAAAATACTGAGTTGGAACTCCAAATGCCAGAACAGGCATTCTTGGTAGTGTCAGGCATGAAATAGCAGTGGTTAGGAGAGGATTTGACCAGTAAACTTGATGCTGGAATGCCGTTTAGTTTAGAGAACATCGGCACATGGTGGATTGGTTTTGTGATGCTGTTTGCAATTGCTCAGGCAGAGCAGCTTCCCTCTAACAAGATCTAGTTTTGTAGTAATTTCTACATTAATTAGTAGATTGCTGGGTATATTTGGGCTGTACAAGGACTGCTCAGAGGAGCTGTGTGGGACAGCAGTGTCCTCTTGTTTCTGTCTTTCTCTTCTGTTTGGTTTATACATCTAATGCAGTTATGGTTGGATCCAGATCTGAGAATAATGTGAAGCCTGAGCTTTTATTTAAAACCTTCAGCTTTTCTCTCATGTTCCTTCAAGCCTTGCCTTTGAAAGCTGGCGAAAACAGGGAGAAGAACAGATGAAGATTCCAGTATACAAAGTTGCCAGGCTTGCATTTAGGTCATCAGCGAGTGAGTGATGGGACCTGGAAGCAAGATGAGTGATAAAGCCAAAATTTAATTAGTTGCTTACATTTGAAGTGATACTAGTTCTGAGCCTTTGTGCTCTCATCTGTACTGGTAAATGAGTGGTGCAAGGACATTCCCTGCAGCCCTGAAGCCATCTGGCATGGTTGGACCGTGTCTGCACTGTCACATTTCTTGGCCTCTCAGTCTCTAATGCACCCTGACCTGGGCAGTGGCAGCTCCTCTGCGGTGCACAGCTGTTAATTAGGGAAGAGCTGTCTGACTATGGTCAAAAGTATCCTGGAGACCCTAATAGCCGTGGGCCAGCGCTCAGCATTGGTCTCAGTGCTCCAGTCTGTGCTGTGGCACTGGTTCATACAGGAGTAAGATGCAAAGCTTACGAAGTGGGTGAGGGCTTATTGCCTCTCCTCCCTCTGTTTCGGCTCTGCCCTGCAGTGGTTTGCTTGGCAGAATAGCAGTGCTGTTGCTCCATGAAAATGTGAGATCCTTATTTTCAACCTTTATTGGATACCAGCCGTTTACAAAGGAAGTTGACATCTATTTTTGTTTCTCTTTTTCTATGCAAACAAAGAACTTGTACATCAAAATGAAGGAGATGGAAATGATCTGTTGTTAAACTTGACAGGGGTTTTGATTTAATATTGTTAGGCTCTGTTCCTGTTTTCAATTAGCTTTGAACTCTGCTCAAATACTGCTGTTGTTCAGTATTTCTGTCAAAAAAGAAAAAAAAAGAAAAAAAAGATTGCAGCTAGTGTTCAGAAAAGACACAAACCAAGAAGTACCACTTTAAAGAAACATTCAGCTGCTGAAATAATTTGTTCCTACCGTGTGTTGTTGCTGGAATTGCTTGGTGTAGATAAAAGCATGCTGTGTTTGAGAAAGCAACAGAAAATATCATTAGTCTTCTGAGACCTTTATCAAAGGAAGCTCTATGTTTTGGCTTGTTCCTTTTTTTATTTTTATTTTTTTAAGTCCTAAAGTGTAAATGCTTTTGTTTCATGGTTCACAATGAATATCATGAGGACATGATAGAAATAAGAACATGAAGAAGATTCCACTGAAAGTCAGGTTTTCCTGTGCATAAAGTGCTAATAGATTTTAAAGGATGCCAGAACCAACTCTTATCCCTGTGATGATGGGCAGGACTCCTCAGCAGACATCTGACAGCGTGGGATCATAATTAAATTGGATGCAGAACAACAATCACGTCCTTTACAGTTGCCAAATAGTGTCAGTGTTTTGCAAGTGTGGTAGCTTGTATGGATGCTTTCTTTTCCCTTTGATTTTTCAAAAAGTGTGAGGTCTACAGCTGTTGTTTCTTTTTATGTAGGCCTTCTGCAAAGTCATATTAAATCTACTATTTTCCCATGTTAGTGTTGCAGTAGAGCCTTTGTTCGGTGCATCTGTGTATTCTCCACCCAAAAGGAGGGATCTTGGCATTTAAGTACACATATTTCTCCAGTACATCTGTCAAGGCATAGTGGAAAGTCTTTACCTTAAGGAAGATAATATTCTTTGTTCTTCTTAATTTGGCAGATATAGAATCGTATGATCATCGAATCATTAAGGTTGGAGAAGACCTCTAAAATCAGAGTCCAACTATGTATGACACAATGATACAGAATCACCTGGGGATGAGACCAGAAGGTGCTTAATTCACTTGTGTAGAGGTCTGAGTAGATAATCCAAAACTGCTGACCTTGTATTTCCTGGCAACTTGACTGTCTTTCTCAGCTATATATTTGCTTAATATTAAAAAAAAAAAAAAAAAAAAAAAAAAAAAAACCCTAAAAACTTCAGTATCTGTGTAAGTAGAAATTCTTTAAACATATCCACAAAATGGTCTCTAATCTGTTAGTGATGTTTATAATTAAGGATTTCTCATGACCATTAGACCCTGGGGAGATGTAGCATACAGCTAGCAAAGGGCTGACAGACTCTGGAAGAGGTGGCCCATTAGCTCTGCAGAGCCTTGTGTTACCTGAGTGAAGCGAGGAGACTAAAGAGCTGCAATTATTTCTTTGGATAAGGGAAGTTAGATGTTACAGTAGGATTGTTTCAAAGATGCATCAAAAGAGCAAGATCAGAAAAGTTAGGTGCTCACACTTGAGGGTTCTGCAATGAAAGCTGGCCCATATCTGCATGGCTAAGTGTGGCAGTTACCATACATATATAGTGCACATGTAAGCAGCACGTGTGAATCTGAGAAGATGGGTATTTGGGATTCTAAGGTGCAAACAGCTGTCCAACTCCCATGAGATGCTGATTAGAAGAAAATCAAATCAGCCAAGTCACACTGGCCCTACACAGGATTAGAATATGTATGCAAGATGGCAAGCTGTCAAATAAAATTGTTTAAAGAAGTTGGCCTTTCCTGCAAATTGCTTTGCAGTGAGTAAGGTAGTGCACCTCACTTAGGGCAGACTTTGTTTCCTGTTGCTTTTTTCTTTTTTTTTTTTAAGACGTGTAAAATGTGTTTTTACCCTTCGGGGTGTTGCATGTATTCAGGTGATGATTTTTCCTTGTAAGTTTGCCACTGAATAAATGAAAATAATACAGAAATAATTTGAATGCTATCAGAGCTGCTTTAAGGTATCCTCCACTTTTTTGTTTTAAAACTTTTAAAACTTTTGTTTTACTGGAAGAAATACAGAGTACAGTACAGTTCTATAATTCAAACTTCTATAACTTCCCTTCTGTTGTGAAGTACTGCCAAACAGCAGCTACAATCCCCTTACTCCCATGCCCCGAGGGCTTACTGCCTATGGTAACCTTCTGCCTAGCAAAAATTCAAATAAAACTGAGGTACTGAAAGTTTTGATGGGGAAGTCTGAATTGTGTTGTGTATTTATATGTTATAAAAGAAGTCAGTGTTATTGAATCTATTTTTAACTACCATCATACACCTAAGCTGCCACCAAAAATCGAATAACACCATGACCTTGAGCAGTGCTTGTCAAAACAGTTGGCAAAGGTGAGTTGAGTAAAGTTGATTGCTTTGGCTGATTTGTTTGCTGAACCTTTAAAACATTCAAAAAAAAAAACAGATTTTATCAGATGCGTCTTCTTCATAAAGGGTATTACCAGAAGTTGCATCATGAATCATAGAATCACCAAGGATCAAAAAAACCTCCAAGATGATCCAGTCCAACCATCCACCTCTCACCGATGTTTCCCCACGAACCCATATCCCTCAGTACAACATCTGAATGTTTCTTGAACACCTCCAGGCATGGTGACTCCACCACCTTCCTGGGCAGCCTGTTCCAGTGCCTGACCACTCTAGGAGAAGAGATTATTTCTTGATATGAAACCTGAACCTCCCCTGCTATAACCTGATGCCGTTCTTCCTAGTCCTGTCATTAAGTGGGAGAAGAGGCTGACCCCCATCTCGCCACGTCCTCTTTTCAGGGAGCTGTAGAGAGCTGTGTAAGGTCTCCCCTGAGTCTCTTTTTCTGCAGATCAATGAAGCAAAGTTTGCACAGCATAATTGCCTATCATCCAAGTGGAACATATAGATCTACTGTGTAAGTCAGCAATTGCAGAACTGATGCATCCTGAATGTGGGCCAGCGGTAGCAAAGCGATGAGTATTTTGCTGCTGAGTTTCACAGTCACATCCTGGCACCAGAGAAACAGTGAGCTGTGGGAATCCTGCTCTTTTCTTTCTCCTAGAAGGATTTTGTGCGCTAACTGGTTCAAACGTCCTTCTCGTTGCCCTGCATGTCCTGTTTCTGTCTGTAGTCCCTTGAGAGGTTCTGTACACAGGACAGTTTTGTAAATCCCAGATTTCACCCCGGACATTTCTAGCTGCAACCTTGAGCGGGTGATCTGGGGAAGTAGGTGACATGCCACCATGTTGGGGCTGGCTGTGAGCAAGGTACTGGTAGGTTGAGACGAAGTTTTCTAATAATGGAGTTGTTGAATTTCCTGGTTGTGTTTTGAATGTGTGAAGTGTGCTTTACCCAATAGCTTGCATTTGAGTAGGTTTTCATAAGGTGAGAGGAGGTATGTCCCTGATGTGGGTCTGTGCTTTGTTTCATTTCAAAATCCTTCTCTAAGGAGGTAAGATGAAACTATAACAAGGTGCAGGATTCCTTAAAGATGCAAAGAGATTCACCTTCAGCTGTGTTTTGTCATTAAAAATAGCTGTCTCACGACAAAATCCTTGTTTTATTAGGAACTAAGCTCAGCTAGTTGAAGTTATGAAATGTCATGTTATGGTAAGATGTTTGGCTGCAGCTCGAGTTAGATGGCACAAATTGTGCACATATAATCATGGATACGTTTTATTGTTTCAGTGATTTTTACATTGTTACACACCAAACTTCTGTTGCTTTTGGATTTTGCTGCAACGGCTTGATAAAGCAAATGCCTGAAGTTTCCATTTCTATAGAGCATGCAGTTGAACAGCAGAAACTTAGCTAATCTCATCTATTACTTTATTCTGACTTGGCTTTTATACTTTGAGATCTTCAGTTTGCGTACAAAATCAGATGCTATAAATTCTCTTAACAGCCTCCTTCAATTGTTTGTTTTCAGTCTGCTCGATGATATTTTCTTTATGCAGAGATCTGTTCCAGACAACCTTTTATTTAAGTGTGATTTCCCTTAGGAAGTAAAGAATAAATCTGTCTGAAAAATCAATCATTATTTGCAAGGTAAGTGATGACAGTGTTAAAAACCTCATATTACACTTGTTGGCTGGTTACCTTTTGCTTGGGTTTTTGGGAAATCTGAAGTAGATACCCGTCTCTGGGAAGAGTAGAGCTTTAACTAAAGCTTTAGCTTTTTTCCTGGTGACCTGCTGCCTAAAATTTTTTATAGAATGAAACACATGAGTGGCATTTAGGAGATGCAATTTGAGGTATTAAGTCTGTCCTGAAGGCTGTAGGGTCAACGAGCGAAACAGCGTATAACTTAGTTGAATATTCTCAGGAGAGAAAAAACGCTTCTAACAAGGATAAAGAATCACAGAATGAGTAGAATTGGAAAAGATTTTGAAGATCTTCCAGTTCCAACTCTCCTGCCATGAGATGGTTGCCCTCACACCAGATCAGGCTGGCCTTTAGCACCTGCAGGGATGGAGCATCCACAACTTCACTGGCAATCTGTGCCAGGGCCTCTCGGTAAAGAAGTTCCACCTAACATCTAACCTGAATCTCCTCTCTTTTGGTTTAAAGCCATTCTCTGTCCTGTCAGTATCTGCTAGCTGACTATAAGCTGCTTCAAGTACTGGAAGGCTGCAGTGAGGTCTCTCTGGAGCCTTCTCCACTCTAGGCTGAACTAGCCTGGCTTCCTCAGCCTTTCTTTGGAGTACCCCAGCCTACCCATCGTCTTCATGGCCTTCCTCTTGTCCTGCTCCAGCAGCTCCATATCTTACTTGTGCAGGGAGCCACAGGCCTGGGCACAGCATTGCACATGGGGCCTCATGAGGGCAAAGTAGACAGAGGCAATCACCTCCTTCACCGTGCTACCAGTCTTCTATTGATGCAGCCAAGAATGCAGTGACCTTCAGGGCAGCAATCGCATGCTGCCTGGCTCATGTCCAGCTTTTTGTCCTGCAGGACCCCCAAGTGCTTCTCTGCAGGGCTGTTCCCAGTCTGTAAACGTATTTGGGATTGCGCAGATCCAAGCACAGTACCTTGCATTTGGCCTTGGTGAACCTCATTAGGTTCAACCTTGGCTTTCCCAATCCTGTGTTTACATGCCTGGATGCGTATAATGCCAAGTATTTCTGGTTTTCATAGTTGGTGGGTTGATACGTCTGCAGAGAACTGTAAGTTGGTACCAATGGTATAGATCATTCAGGTTTTGTGTTCTAGATTGTAATGAGACTAGAGTAGAATGGAAAGACATGAGATGAATACTTGATTTGTCTGCCCCTTGTAATCCATCATGTATTCTGCCTGAATTCTGTATTCTGTTGCAAAGTGTGGAGTTTTTTAAACTGTTTTTGGAATTTTCATTACTTGAGATGAACTCAACTCATCAAAGTTTATGCACAGCTGTAGGTTATAAATGTTCTTGTAGACTTCTGTGAAATGGTTTTCTTATCTATCTATAAATTCTCAGGGAAATAATGGTTTACTATCCCTGTAAAGGGAATGGTGGGCAGTATTACATGGAAAGCTTAAATATTAAAATAATAATAATAATAATAATAATAATAATAAGTGACTTTTCTTCTGAAAGCATACTCTTTCATATCAGCAGAAAACAAATTTTAAAGACAGAGGCTCCTTTTGTTGTTGTTCTGCTTTCAGACTTTTCTGTCATTTGCTGGTTGGGGTAATTCCTCCTTCATTGCCACTTCTGAAATGTAACATGAAATTGGGGACGTATCATAGCAATAGAATACAGTTGGACTGCATAAAGAACAAGAGTTGTGTCCAAATCCTGGCATAGGTATGAGCATAGTTATTTGATTGTTCCTTTTTTTTTCTGTCTGGGTGGTGGTGATTCGTTGTGCCTCTTCACACGCACTCAATTTGCAGCTGGGAGACTAAAGCCAAGTCCAGGCTAAGCAGTCAGGTTTGAAGAGTTCGGAGAATACAACATTAGTTTTGTGCCTTTCTTATTGCATGAGGTGCATGAGGAAAATCCAAGTTCACTGGCAGTGTTGTTCGTGTTTTTGTCCAGGTGCTTCTCTGCAGTAAGAGAGGATGGGTAAGCATCAGTAAGTTGTGCTATTTTCCCCCTTCTTAGTAAGGAGAAAACAGATGCGTGTGGTTATTACAGCACACAGTAGATGCCTAGGAAATACTGAAAAATGAATAATGCAAATAGCTATAAGCAACGTTTAGGTGGGCCTTTTGTAATCTTAATAATCCAACTTCAGAGTATGATAATACAGGCACCTGCTGCTCCTCTCTGAACAGTAGGCAAACAGGCCCTAGGATGGCTCCAAATTAAGCTGGAAACATTCAAGTCATGCAATTCACACCTTCAGTGGCCATTGCCTGATCATGGTGTTCCCAGCAGAATGCTTGATCTGTTTCATTATTTATGAGTTCTTGAGTGTTTAAAGTGTAAATTAGACTTTTCTAAACAGAAAACCAATAAACCTTAGTGTTAATTTGCTTGAGTAATGGCTGAAGGAATTGGAAAGTAAACAAAATTTGCAAAGGCAGTGTTTAGTATGTATTTGTGATCTGACAAACTGTGAAATGTGCCTGAGACCTCTAAAACAGACTGCTTGAATGTTCAGTTCTCCCAAAGAGATGTGATGAATGGGCAGCTGCCCTTCTCTACATCTTTGCAGTTGTGTGCTGAAACCCTCATTTTGATCCAATAATGTGCATTTGTATTTCACTGATCAAAGACCGATTTCACACCCATGCTTGCTTCCTGTTTATCGATCTTGCCTGCCTGTCTTGAGATCTCAAGTCCCACCCTATTTGCACCATACCAGAGATGTTTAGTTTTTGGAGATGGTTGTCTTATTTTGAGAGCTAAACCTAGCCAAAGCCTGCCTTCTCCTTAGCGACAAAAGTTTGCATTTACCAAGTATGTCTGCCAAAATCTAAGTGGAAATTGGATGTTCTTACCTTTTCTGCCTTATGGTAATAGAAATATGGTATTATTTTAGAAAAAAAACATAAATGGAACTGAAATGAACAGGCTCTTTGACTCAGATGTACCCTATGGGATGCGTCTGGGATATGTAGGATGCAAGTGTGATCCTAAGGAGAGAGAGCCAAGGCAAGGAGTAGGAAGTGAAGGATTTTTGCTTTCTGGCTATCTTCTAACATTCTGAAGCTTTTCTCACTTGAGAGTGCCGGGAACCCCTCATTATTCCAAGCTGGCTGATTCTTCCTAAATTGAAGTTTTGGGATGTGTAGGTTTTGGCATTTGGTAGGAGGAACCAAAAAGCCTCAAGGGGCCCTAACTGCAGCCCTCCCTGCCCCAAAGCTCAAGGAGCTCAGGGCTCACTCTTTGGAGATCCTCATTCTCCTAGGGGGATTTTGTAGGTTCTTTGCGTGCGTTTAAAGTTGGCCAAGGAAGCCACAGTGCTGGCTCCTGCTTTTCTGCATGCGTGATGTGTGTATGCATTGAAAGCCTTGTCATGTGTTTCCAGCCACCAGGAAAGTCCAAGAAAAGTAAGGCAGGTCTCTGCTGAAAACCTGTTTGTATTGCAGCAGCATTTGTCAAAATAGACTGAGAATGTGTCCAGGACCTTAAAAGTTGTATTACCAGAAAATGATAATCACATCCTTATCAAGGAAATGACTGCAAATATAAACATTTTGCTCTGAACCCAAATATGTTCAGGGTAGGGACTGTGGCTGGATTTCTGTGTGCTGGGACTTCCCAGATGGATGTCGCAGAATCAGGACTCAGTTGCATGCACATGGGCTTTGCTGTGTCTGGGATGTGTGGGACATCCTCACTTCTGAGGAGCTTGACCATATTGCACAGGTGCAGTACGTTTAAATTTGAAATACATTTAAATCTGAAGCATGTGGTGCTAGAAAATAGTACATGCGTCCTGGCTCTGTGATCACACAGCTGAGCCTTGATTCTCCTTTGTCCTGGCTTGGCACCTGTTTGGCAGGTGTAGAGTAATATACTACTGTTTATTAAAATGGTGTCCATAAAATAAGAAGGATTTGAAATAGAAATGAGATTGGTATTGTGATAATATATTTAAATGGGAAGGCTGGATACCCTTGGGAACATCGCTTCTCTTTTAAATGCAAATCATTTTGTTTGCTGGTTCCTAACATAATAAACTATGTACATAATCAGAGATTTTGTGTTCCCAGGAGCTCAGTTCCAGCTCAGGTATACGTGAATTTTACTAATATACATATTTTTTTCCCCAAAAAAAGTACCAAACAAAATAAAGCCAGGAGTTTGCAACATGTAAAGGTGCAATAAGCTTATTTTCTGAAGTGTTAACTTTTTCTTTCAGTGCAAAAGCTGGTTTGCTGTTTTTAACACTGTGGCAAGAAGCTTCCAAAATTTGTTACCTTTGGGTAATTTCAGTGTCACAACACATGGCAGAGCACAGTTGGAATTCTATGAAGGTTCCCTTACCTGGGCACCTTTTGCTCCAGGGTTTCTCTGTAGCTGTTCTCTGTTATCTCTGACTGTTAAGTAAGGGAAAGAGTAACTTTCCAGTTGTGGCATACATAAACTTGACCAAAAGCAGGAACAGACCGTGTGTGCAAATGGAAGCAACACTGGCCAGTGTTTCTACTGAGTCTCTCAAACTACCAAGGTAATCCAGAGTTGGGAGTGATTTCCTCCAGCTGTGGGGATATTTTCCTGATGGAATTCATCTAACAACTTCCTAAAGACACCCAGTGCTGTTGGTCTCTTCTAAGAAGCATTATGATCTTTCCAGAGCTTAAGGATAAGGAGCTCATACATCTGGCTCTTCTTTCAGTCCCTAGCTCCAGGATTGCCATTTCCAAACTAGGGGTAGCAACAGCCAAAGTCAATCAGCTTGTATGTCAGGATAATTGAATGAGCCCTTTGAAGGGCTCATCCACCAAGGGGGTAGTGGTACTGATGCACTTCCTTCCTCAAAGGGTGAGTGAGTCACTCAGGTTCCGAATAACAAAGTCCTTCAAGCATTTGCATTCATATGTATCACAGAATCACAGAATTGTAGGGGTTGGAAGGGACCTCCAGAGATCATCGAGTCCAACCCCCCTGCCAAAGCAGGTTCCCTACAGCAGGTCGCACAGGTAGGCATCCAGGCAGGTCTTGAACATCTCCAGAGAAGGAGACTCCACCACCTCCCTGGGCAGCCTGTTCCAGTGCTCCGTCACCTCACTGTAAAGAAGTTCTTGCGCTCAGTCGTGCGGAACTTCCTATGCTGCAGTTTCTCGTTGTTCACTGTGTCTTAAAATAGAAATTGCCTTCGATAATTGCCATTGCCAAGGTCTTCTGGGAAGTGAGACGAGTAGCAAAGCATGTGCTCGAATAGCCCCAGGACTTTCTATTTAACTGCTAACTGTCATATGTGCATTTATATTATTTCTGAGCTATCTTGTAAGAAGAATATTTTTGTATTATTTTTAAGTTTCCCAGGCATTGTAGCCTGTGTATTTTTTGTATTGACTGCCTTTCCATTGTAGGTGTGGAAACTCTGTAGAGTAACATTTCTTGTTAATGCTAAATGTCTCTCTGTCTGTACATGATGTCTCACATGAGAGCGGTGGTCTGCGAATACTTTTTCAAGGTTGGAAGTTTTTGTGTAGGTAATGGAGAATCTTGTAACCTGGTTTTAGTCACATTCACAAAACTAAAAATAGAGCACAGACGAAGCATCCAAATATAAAATCTTGGAAATTGTGCTGCTGTAGACATTTTACCTATGTGGTTGTCAGAGCCTCAGCAGCCCTCCTGGGAGATGAGAGGGGACTGGAGGCCCTGGAGTTGCCAGCGGCCCCTGGCTGTGGGAACCAGGCTGTCCTATAGCCCTGCACTGCCCTTTGATCAGTCCCAGCTCTCCTGCTGCTCTGCATAGCCACAGCTCACAGTTGCTGCTCTGGAGAGCAATCAGAATGTTTGTTAGTTGGTCTTCAGTTAGCATGTCAGTGCTCTTAGAACATGTGCAGTTAGCTCTCTGAAAGTAGTCCCATGAGGAAAATATAATCACTTTAATCATTCTGTGCAGTCATAGACTTTTAAGAAGCTTTTGAAGTAGAGTTTGTGTGATTTGTAAATATCTCAAATGTCTCTTTTATAGCTGTCAAGCCATTAAGCCTTTGGACAAGGGAGATCTGGAGCCAAGGAGCATGTGGATAAGGGAGTTACAACTCACCTTGATTTGTCGAATTGCAAGTGCAGTTGTGATTAGCAAAACCTGTGTTGTGTAGTGAGAGGAAGGATTCTTGTGTGAATAGATGAGAAACATCAACAACAACAATAACAAAGAGAGCAAAGTGGCTGATTCTCACAGTAGAGGATAGTCACTAGTGAATTCCTGTAAAGCTGCATGCCAAGACCTGATTATTCAGCATATTTATAAATTTTCCGAAAGCATGGGGACTGGGTTGTCTGGCGAGGGTGTCCAGAGAAATTTTTTAAAAATAAGCAAACAAAAACAACAAGATGGGAGAATGCAGAGAACTTGATGATTGAGTGAGCAGGAGATGCAATGGCAGATATAAAGTGGTGATGCACAGAAATGAGAAATGGTGCCTATCAGGCAAAAAGTTGTTCACAGCTTCATATGTGAAGGTGGCTGTTGAGGTGACTGTTATCACTCTGAATAAAATGCTAAAAATTATAAGGAAAAGATCACTTTGTCTTTCAAAGAGTCATTTTGCCACTAGGTGAATGTATCTCTTGAACACTGTGTGGGTACAGTCAAGATCTTTTGAACGAGGACAAAAGAAAGCTGGAGGAAACCCAGAGAAAGGAAGCAAGAATGATGAGAGATGAAGGGCAGCCGTCTTCAAGGATCAGATGTGTGGGCTGGGATCCTTTGTCCTCTCTGAAAAGAGGTTAGAGCTGTATACATTTATTGACTAGCATGCACTGGAGATACTGGAGGATATAAAGATACCAGGTTACAAGTTCAGATCAAATAAGAGAAACATAATGCTGAGTTTATCTGTAGAACGCCTCTCAAAAAATCAGTGTTTGATGGACTTCTTTATTTTACCTTTTGAAATCAAAGTCCATCCAGGATTGTTAGAGATGTAAAGGTTACTGGAACAATCTTCCAAGGTTACAAATAGTAAGAAAAATAGAAATTACTCCAGAAGAAGAAGTTTTAGAAGGTTTCTTCAGGAAAAGAAAGACTGATTTGTAGTGCAAAAATCTTCCTTTCTGTTGCAGTGTCTTCATTTTGCTTTGCCAGGTGCAGTAGAATGTCATCAAACATTTAGTAGAGGACTTTTCAGACCATGGTCTCATTCCAAGGAAGACATTAATGTGGTTCCACATTGCAAAAATTCTGCTAAATGTAGAAAAAAAGCCTTCAGTGTCATTTAGAGGCTCTGCCCAGTGGCAGCACCGACTGAACAGAATGTGTGTAATAGATGTTTTGAAGCTGGGGCAGTGGAGGTGCTCAGCTGTCAGTGCTGTGGGTGGGCATGCACAGCAGTGTGCTGAGCTGGTTACAGGAGAGAAGTGAAATGTTGGAAACTGGTGTGGGCACTGTAGCAGGAGGGGGGAAGAAACCAGTGCTTGCTCACGTGCTCTGGGCAGACTGCTGTTTCTTTTTCCCATTTACTTTAGGTTGGTACTGTAATATCTAGGAGTAGCACTGTGGGTAGAGTTCGGGTCCAGGCTGGTTGGAGCCCTGGGTAACCTGACGTAGAGTGAGGTATTCCTGTCCATGGCAGGGGTTGGAACTGGATGGGCTTTAAGGTTCTTTCCAATCCAAAAGGTTCTGTGAGACCATGACAGTACTGTGCAGAAATGCTCTGTTCAGAAGCAATACGTACAGCCAATCGATAGACAGAAGTAATGAATTCTGTTGGAGAAATAATATATTGCTGTGTTAAAAATCTACAAACTTGAGTCAGTCCTTGGATACCAGCATGCTTTACCTACATAATTTAAGTTTCTCAGTACTAAGAGGCCTTCTGTCAGATGCACTTGAAGAAAGGGAATAGAAGATCAACATCAGCAGCCTCAGCATGGGGCCCTGTGGTGACCTTCCCCCAGAAAAACTTTAAAGGAGGAGCAAGAGGACCGCCTCGGAACCAAGCAGCAATCCTGCTGCTGCATCCCCAAGCATTTAAAAAAAAGAGAACAACTTCTTTCATGTTTCCCTTTTTTAAGCTTTCGGAATTCATTGTTGTTACATCTTTCCCATGTCTGTGTGAGGAACGGTGAGGTACTTGTTTTTGTCTGAAATGCTTCTTCGTTATCATAATTTTTCAATATGCAGCCTTGAGAAAATTGTGTAGGATTTTACATGAAGTAAGTTTGCGAATTGTAAGGTTTGGGCCCAGCCCAACCCCCGGCTCCCCCAGTCCTCAGCACCGTTTGTGACAGGGCAGTATCATCTCTGCAACCTGTATTCTTTTTATCTCTGTCCCCACTCCATCCTTTGGCTTGTTTTTCTCACCACAACTGTCAGTGCCGCTGTGTGACCCAAACTCTCCACTTCACTCTTTGCTATGCCTTCTTCTGGACTTCCATTTCTCTTTCCAGGCTCACTGTTTATATGTTTACCTCTTGTGCATCCTCTTAAAAGGGGAGCAAGAAAAGAAACAAGTTGATTTAGGTTTGCACAACTAGAAAGGCAAGTAATTAAGTGTTTGAATATTTAGTGAATTCTCATTTGACCTTTTCCTTTACCTCTTACTTTTCATTCTCGCTATGATATTGTGTACAGAGTGAATGCTGTGGGTCAGGTGTTTCCTGTTCATGTATGAGTCATGAAGTAATGAGCATATGTTGTGACTCTGGTCACATTGGTGAAGCAGAGGGGAAGCATTGTGGCTCTTTATGTCCCACAGGACAGGCATGTGTATGATCTCAAGTAGCTGTAATCCCAGCACTACTGCCTTTTCCCCATAAGGAAGCGTCATCCATTGTCTTGCCACATCCTTTCATCTTGAGGCAGGAGTTAGTGCTACACCTATGTCACTGTTCTGTCTAGGATGAATTAAACCAAAACCACGGATCAGCTTAGACTATTGTGGACCCAAACAGGCACTGTGCAAAGTCTTAAGGGTAGACCTTTTCCTTGTAGTACTTAGATTATTGCAGTTACTTGAGGTGGGAAATTGTAAGGTTTTAATGACCAGGAGTAGAAGTCTAAAACCTGAATGGCCTAAGTCATGGGCTACTTTCATCTATGCTCTGTAATTGTTTAGAGGCTGTGGCTGCATGTAGAGCCTGGAAGAGAGGAAATGGGCCAGAAGGGCACAGAAATAATCTTGAAACAACCTTGGAAACTTCAGAGATGTCTGCTGGTGATGTGAAGTGAAAGAACTGGTGTTCTGTGATCCTAGATGTGGCTTTGCAGAATCATCTTAGATTTGTGTCCATTAATCTACAGCATAGATCTAAGTAAGTTGAGGGTAGTGTTCAGAACTTAGTTTTGCAATACAGTTTTATTTTTCTTTTGACTTCTAATTTATCATAATGTAATTCATCCTTATCTACAGACATGCACCTGGAAATATAGAAAAATAAGTTCATAACCCAGATTTTGCTATGAAAACTATGTAGAATATCAAGCTATCAAGTCTAAGCTTGCTCTCCACAGCAGCTGTCTCCGGAATTCCTCATTTCTACAGGGCTTCCAATTCTTATTATTCTTCCTTGGTTGGTTTTATTTCTTTGTTGAATGCACTAAGTGTGGGGAAAAAAAACAAGACTGTTTTAGAAATTAGAAACAAGTTATCTTCCATCTGTTGACTGTTCTTTGTGCTTGACCTTACTGTAGCTCGAAGAACTGAGTATGTGTGTGTATATGCCTTTGAACTGATATCTTTTTATCATTTGTCTTTTGTAAACTGATCACCATTCCCACAAGTCAATGCGTAGTATGTTGTGTTTCTCATTTAATATACTTGTGCCTTTGTGTGGGTACAGTGCGTAGGGTAGCTGACTCTTCCCTAAAGTCACTTCTTCCATATGAATTTAGCATGCATAATTCTTTCAGGCTAAATATTGCAGGCTGAAATATTCACAACTTTTGTTCCAGTCTGTAGAAAACATCATGTTGTTTTTTTTTTTTTTTTTAATGTAAATTCCCCAACATGTTATTGGACTTGTTATATAGACTTGATTAATATGCTGAAATGAAAAATATGTTCTGCGTGAACAGCAAAATACTATTTTTGATTGTGTAACCTTTTCATACATCAATCAGTTGAAGTAGCTGCTAATGTAATTCGGTGATATCAGAGGTTAATCATGCTGTTGCAAGAGATTTTAGCTTTCTGTCAGCTTAAAAAATAACAAGTTTCAGACTTTTCTTAAAGGAAGGAAAAATACATTTGGATGGTCGAAACCTGAGGCTGTACTTCTGTCTCAGCTTCAGACACTTCTCTTCAAGCTTCAGCCATGTAGCTTGCAAGCACTCAGTCTTTTTGCCTTTCTGTCAATTTTCCAACTTGTAGTTGGAGGCCCATCCAATATGGACCTTGTGAAAGGCTCTGTGCTTTTGTCCACAACAGCAATAAGATTTGTTTAGTTTATATTTCATATTTTGCAAAAACACAGGTTGCCTAATCTGTCACTGTGAGATGCAACTCATGGTCACCTAGTCTAATCATCTAGGATATGAAAATCCTCAGTCTCGCTTGCAGGCATGAAGTCAGGCCTCTGCATGCTGCACTGCTGCACCCCTTTGGTAGCATCAGTGTGGCAGTGGATGTGCTCCACATGCCTTGAGATCAGTGGCTGAGGAAATTGAAACCCTGCTCCTGTGGCTCCATTACATCTTTTTCATCATCTCTTCAGGTAGGAGAAGAAACAATTCTTGGAAAAAAAGCCAGAAAGGCAGAATAGGTCACAGGTTCATGAAGTCCTGTTGAAGTCAGGGAAGCCAGTGACTGATTCTGTGTAATGTTTTTTAATTTTAGCAAAGCTTTTCTTGCTGGCTGTCATGGTATTCTTCTGGACAAGTACATACTATGATGGGTGAACAACTGGCTGCTGGGTCAAACTCAAGGATAAAAATATACAGTAAATGGGGTTCCATCAGGCTAATGGCTAGTCACTAGTGGGGTTTGCAAGGCTCCATTCTGGGGCCACTTCAGTGTTTAATTGATAGATTTGAAATAATTCCACTGAAAATAAAGAACCTGTTTTTTTTTTTTTTTTTTTTTGTTATTTGTTTGTTTTTTGGTAGTGTTTGAATTTTGGAAACTGGCACAAATGTAACTACTGAAAGCTAAGCTCTGCAGATTTTATTCAGCTAGGTCCTGTTTTCTGATTCATGTGTTGGCATGAGGCTTATTCCCAAGGCAGTCATAATTCACTGGCTCTTTATAAAAAGAGCTTTGCTGGAGCATTCAACTGCAGAAATCCTAAGGTGTGTCTAAATCATTTAATGAGAAAGTTCTCCACGAGCACTAAAGGTCTGTTCTTTTGAGTAGAGTGTAAACAGCAAATTGTGTTTCACAGCTTCTGCATCTGAGTCTCTTATAATGCCATTCCCATGAAAAGATCACCTTCTGCCAAGATTAATGTGTACAGAACACTTCACTATTATTTCAGTCTAGTGAAGATTTTTGGCATTTCTGATTGCTCTCAGAGGTACAGTGTGGTGTAGAACTATTGTCATAATATTTACAAGTAAAACAGCAATGCTTCATGATTTTTTTGTTGTTGCTATTTTCTTTTGTAACTACCTGTCAAGTAATTCCTAACAAGTGCAAGTAGCATTCGTGGGTAAACATCATTATTTCAAAAGAATCGTTTTACACCTGAAAATAGCATTGTTCTTTTTTTGGTAGATTGTATCTGTGTTTGTTGTTGTTGTGGTGGTGATGTTTTCCTTGTTGCTTTTAGCTAGCAATTCACTTGACTTTGATCCCTTGAGACTAATCCCATTCTAATCCATTGCCAATTTGTATAATCTTCCCACATGACTCCTCAGTGATCATCCGGTGTCAGTGGCGGTGAAGAAGCACTCCAGTTCTGGTCTCCACACAAGATGAAAAGCTGTTCTACATATTGCTCGACTTGTGTTGATGTGAAATCTTAATTTTCACATCAGTCTTTTCTTAATCAGCTGGCAAAAAAAAGCCAGGAAAAAACACTAACTATAGCTTTAGCTGTCCTTATCAATGACCTGTACACACAAGACCGAAAGGAAGAGAATTGTGCTGGAAGATACTAAACGTTTGTTTATCTGGAGTGTAAATGAGATATGTGGAATGGGCGTTTATATGGACCCCCTCCATCCTCAGTGTGATATGCAGGATCCTTACTCTGGTGATCTCTGTGGACTTTGAACAACCATGCCCCAGGTAGAGTAAAAAGGAAATTCCAATTTAGTTCCAGGAGAAGATATGCTATTTTTCAAGCAAGGTAAAGACTTGATTTCCTCTGGAACATCGTTCAGGCTTTTTGCAAAAAGATTATGAAAGTTATTGTGTTAGTGCATTGCAGATATTAAGATATGTGTTTGCTTTTGCATGTACAGTGAGTGTATGGACAAGTTGTCTGTACAGTTGTCACAGAGTCTGCACATAATCAGATTCTTTCCTAGTAGTTTAGCCCTCTGGCATTTTAGCCAAGGGCAGAGGCAGGATGTAAGAACTGAAACAAGTTAATTGAAGGAAAACGCAAAAAAACACAGCTATGTTGGATCATACATTATAGAAATAACACTTAAAAAAACAGTTTAAAAAGACTTACTGGCACACTACTGTCTCTTGATGAGAGAGTACGAGTGCCTTACGAATACCTGAAGAAAGCCCAATCTGTTTTGAAGAACAAAAGAATTGCTGTATGAAAACCAAACAGAAGTATTCAGTTAAATTGAGCAGATAGCTTTTATGGAGGGTAACAGGGGAGAGAGAAATTGAGTGCAGAATTCAAAGCAGCGAGGTCAATTAAGTAGCAGTATCTTACTAGAGACTATACAGAATTCATCATTGCATCAAGATTCTAAGTTGGTTAAGTATTGAAAAGAAATTATGTAATTGGAATAGCTTTTTTCAGCCATGCTAAACATTTGAGTCATTGTTTGATTATTGGAGCCGTTCCTTGAGTTTGACATAAGCCAGTTTTCTAAAAACTCTACAAAGGAGGATGAAACCTCCTTGGAGCAACAAGTCAATACTGTACAAAAGCTGCTTACAAGGACTGCTCCAAAAGTTATGCTGTCTATTTTATTATGTTGGCCCATGACATCATAGGTGAATGGTAGTGTTATGGAAGTAGAGGTTGGACCTTCTCACCAATATTCCATTTTGTCACCATGTGACAGATATCAGTAGAGGAATGATCTGACAAAGTGGTGTCTGATGTGGAAGTACGTAAGAAGCAAAGGTGTCAGTGAATTCCTCCATGCAGAAGTAATGGTGCCCACTGATGTTCATCAATGCTTGCTTGAACGTTTATGGAGTGGATGTGAGCACAGAGAGGTGGCGGGTAGTATGTTTAGCAGTGACAACAGCAATGTGAAAGTCAAACCGTGTTCCAGAAGGCCAAGCACAACTGTCACACTGTGAAATGAAGTGTATCTTGATGAGCTGATCTGTGTGAACAGACTGATGGTGGTGACTATGTTGAAATAAAGTGTTTTATAGCTGAGAACTTGCTTTATCAAATAGTGTTGCTATGTTCTTTGTGTCTGTTGTAACTTACATTCAAATAAGGAGAAGGCATTATTTTTTGAGTGAACTACATACAAATGGCATGTAGAATGTTTGCTATATTCTACTGTTTTGCAACCCTTTCCTCCATTTTGAGGCATTGCAGTCCAAAGACGGGGCCAGAACTTAGACTTAACATTTAGGTTTGAACAGAAAGACTGCAAGAAATGGAAGCACTCAAACCATTATGGTGACAGTGGTATTCATTATCTTGACTTTTTTGGGGGGAAAGGCTGTTTTTGGGGCACCTTTTATTCAGACAATCTTTAGTTTTTATTGCTGACCTTTGTTTGCATTATCATTGAGGGCATCATACAATAATGAGGGCAACATATAGACTGGTGGATTTTATTAGTAATCGAACATAAATGCTTAGAACCATTGCAGTGTTGGCAGTCAGCTTGTTTTTCGTGGTGAAATTCTCTTTCTGTTAAAAAAAATAATGGTGGTGATCTATGGGAAGCTGTATGCTGCTTCAGTTCCACTAGTTTGGGGTAAAATTGTACAGAACCTGTTGCATGAGAGGTCACATCCTAAAACTGTTTTTTTTCACATGGCTAATGATATTTTTCTTCTGACTGGAAGACCACACTTGTTCTGAAATTGCTGATGTTTGATGGTGTTCTTACTGTCATCTCTAAAACAGGACTTTCAAAATAATTGAGGAACCCTTACAGTTGTGTTCTCCTTAATAAAACTGAAAAACAATGAGACCAATAATTAATGTTACTGTTGATATAAATACTGTGCTTTCCCATCTAAGGCTCCGCAGTGGAACATTTCTGGTGGTCAATAATGCTTAATGTTTAGAAATTGGAATTTTACAGGGGAAATCATGTGTGTCATGGATACTGTGAACTGGCTAGACAAGCTGTTGGGCAAGACATCTAGGCAAGATGGGACAAGAGTAAAGAAAAAGAACGTTATGTACGTTGAAAAGATGTTTGGCATTAATTAGTACCACTCTGTTCTTGTAAAGCTCTAAGAGAGCTTTCTGTAACTGTACCTTTTCTCCTTCTCCTTGGTGTATCACTTTTGCTATGGAAAAGTGCATTCCTTTGAGTTAAGATTGGGTAATGATTAATTGATGAAGAAAAAACTCATAATTTTAAATAGGTATTCCTGGTGGATCACTTCTTCAACAGAAGTTATTGCAATTTGTGTTTTCTTGTAGTACTGTATGAAAAAACTTCAGTGTCAGAGGCAGTTTTTCATTACAGATAATAAGGCTCAGGCTTAAACATCATTCGAGTCATAAAATACAGCTTTCTAACTGAGGTTTCTGGTATTTTTTTAGTGTTGCCATTGTTATCAAAATGCATAAAAATGTTAATGCATACATAAAATTCCTCCCTGTGTGCCTTTTGTTTTTGCAGGCACTATCCTGGTTGACAATATGTTGATCAAAGGGACAGCAGCAGGGCCGGACCCCACCATTGAGCTCTCCTTAAAAGACAACGTTGATTACTGGGTGATCCTTGATCCCATCAGCCAGAGGCTGTACTTAAACAGCACTGGCCGAGTTCTGGACAGAGATGTAAGTTTGGAGCTTTTGGTTTGTTTTCTTTTCTCCCCTAGACTTCATTTTCTGAATCTGTGTATACTTACAGGATGATCATGAACATAAGAATTGATGTAATGTGATGTGTTGTCCCCAGATGACTGCAAACAGAATCGATTGTTTGTTAGAACGCACTTAGGAGCATGGTGAAACTTGGTCATGAAAATTATATGTGGCAAAGACGAGAGTAAAGACAAGAACGAATGACTGCGTATTGGCAGAAATAGATACGGAACCAAACTCGATTGTTTGTTGAATTAGGAGAATTTTTGCTTTGCTACTTTTGTCCGGGAGGTGAAGTGCTGCTCGCTTCGTGTCCGTTTTACACTTAGTGTCTTTTAGCAAAAGCTTGCTCTAGTTGTGTACAGCTTATGAGATGGGAGAAAAAGCAATGGAGCTGTATATACTACAATTCACATCTGAAACTTGATGTGCTCAAATAAGAATCTGCTAGTTTAAGGGGAGGTTGTTTGTGTATTTGTTTTGAAGGCAGCATTAAATTGGTGTGGTAGCTTTTTCCTATTAGCATTAGATGACTGTTGTTAGGCCACATTTTTTTTTTCTTTCTAAAAATACGAAATGAGAAGGAGTGTTATCATTTGTACCAATTTTGTTTGAAGGAAATGCTTTCTAAAAATGCAGATACTGTTTTACTGTTACGCTGAAGCATATACTACAATTTAGAAGCTGCAAGAAAAACTAACTCACAAATGACTGTAATCAACATGGAAAGAGTGATTCAAAGATCATGTGAAGTTCTCCTTGGAGTGCATCAGTTTGTTTTATATTATCTTGATAATTGGTTTGTCTTCTCCATTTAGTCTGAGGTGTTCTCAAAAACAACATGTGTTGTCCTTTCCATTTTATTTTATTTTATTTTATTTGAAGCTTATTTGAATTTAGCTGGGCTTAAAATAGCTTTCATTCACAAACTTTTAATATGTGAAGCGAAGGTATGCAGCACAAAACATGGCAGAATGGACATGATGGGGTGAGGAAATCCCAGTGCATCAAGTGCCAAACACCCAGCTGCCTTTGCAGCAGCACTAGTTCAGTAACAGTCTAGCTAAACTCATAAATGCTGCACATCATCATGAATAAAGACACTTTAGAGTGTTGTTCTGCAAGTGCAAGATGTGGGCTCAGATCACAAGGAAATGAATGGACAGTATATGTTTGCTTAATTTACATAAAGTTAATACTGTTCTTCCGTTTGTTTTTAAGGGATTATTTCCTCATTTTTATAATGAACCAAAACTGAGAAAAGCCTAGTATGCAGAACGAGGATTGTATACATTTTGATCCCTAATACTTCAATGCTGAGTAAAATTACTTGTGCTTGTTTAAATGTGTTAGAATATGAAAAGAAAAAATGTAATTTAGGATAACTGATATTTTGGGTGTGATCCCCACTGTACCTGACTTCTGGGGTCCCAATCTCAATCAAGTTACGTGTTAAAGAAAATGAAAACAACCCATGAAAACTCAGCCTAACGGTCACTGAATGTGTGAACCTTATACCATGGACTTGATTAATATGGCTCCAATCTAAAGGTTGTTTCCAGCCGTCGAAAGCAGAGCTGTACAGAACTCCCAATGGCGTGTGCAGTTTTTGTCTTTTCTTTGCTTGTTTAACAAAAGAAGCTGTGTTTCTCATTCCTCAAGTGAAAATTACACAAATCCTAGTAGTTACAATAGAATTTGGGTTTTTTATTAATTCAATCCTTAAAATTCAAGTTTTGATTATGGAGCAGAAATTGGAGTCTCAGTCACAAATGGAGCATATGTGATTGCATGCAATACGTCTGGATTCTCTTACCATTTTTCTGCTGTAACCCTGCCTGTCATCTCCCTGAACCAGATAACCTGGTCTCATTTTTTTTTATTACTTCTCTTGAAAGAAATTTATTAGATTCCATTGATTGATTTTCACCAAGAATGACAATATATTTTCCAAACAGAATCAGATAGAAAGACATTTCAAGACTTTTTTACCAAAGCTTCAAGTGCTTAGGAAGAATGGATCGAGATGAATTAGAGCTGGAGAGGAAGCGAACTGCCGCAGTGTGTTAGAATAATTTGTCCCCAGTGTGATTAAATATATATTGTGCTTTTAGGTATTTACATTCATTGCTTGTAAATCATGAAAACAACATGTGCTCATTTAAAGACCTGATTTTATAGCTAGGCACTCACCAAGCAGCGATTACATGTACAAACAGCCCTACACTGGTCATACCTCAGCAGAGACAAAAAAAACTGTTCTTTTTTTCCACGTCTTTATCAAAAAGACCGAGTGATGGTTGCAAATCCAGAACTTTGTGGATGTACTTATATACTGCTACAAACAGATGTGGTTTTTGTAGGTGTTACTAAAAGCAGCATTTAACGTCAGTTGTGTTTTAAATATATTAAAATGGGTTAAAAATTGTGTTCTGAAAGCTTGCAAAGAATGCCATCTTGAAAAATAGAAAAGATAATGCTCAAATCTTAATTTTTAAGTTACTGACTATATTTGACGTGTTCCTACTTTTGTTGCAAGTAGAACCATCTCGTAATTGGATGCAGATTTTTACAGCAAAGAGAACCAACTCCCAGATAAATGCTCATGCTGTACCTAATTGCTGAGAAAGCTGAGTCTAAGGAGATGAGGGAAGAACAGGTTTTCGTGTAAGATCTCAGCAGCAGCATAAACCCCCTTTCTTTTCCCATGTCTATCGACTCTTTAAAAACTGATCAGTCTAAAGGGTGAAGAAACCATATGGTTCTAAAACCCATTGTAGTAAAACTGGAAGAAATCAATCACTCAGAGAAATTGTTCCATTTAGAATGAGTGAAAGCGTAATTATGCAGATATATAATTATGGTATAATTGTAAGTCTAGGGATCTCAATACAAAAACCTGTTTGTGTTCTTTGTGCTGTAGAGTACATAGGCATTTTTAAATTATGTTTTTGAGTTGTTTATTCTTTTGAAGGCTCTGAGGTTAATAAATGCAGAGCTTTTTTGTTTTGTCCCTTTCAATGCATTCTTGCTTTCTGCTGCACATCACATACTAAATCAAAAAGGAAATTTTTTTATTTGAATATTGTGGCGTTCACTGTAATAAAAACAAGAGGGCTTTGGATGGTCTTCACTTAGAGGTGACTAATTTGTTTTTAAATTACTTGATAAATGCAAGTGGTAGGATATTCAATTTATTTCTGACTTGACCGTTCAGTTCAAATACTAACCAATCAGAAGTTAAAATGTGTGGCATTTTCTAGGTTTCAAATAATGATTGAAATGGAATTGGTTATTGAAGAAACTAACAATTATTCAGTCAAAATGTGTGGGTTTTTTTCATTCCTGAGAAAGCTGTGAAAAGCTAATCTTGCTGAGGAATTTTATATGCTCTTTTTATCTTTGTATTAGCACATTCAGCTGGCAGAGCTCAGTCTGCACAGTACAGCTGTGAGACATGGAGGTCTGTGTGAAACACTTCCAGCATGAGCCGTAGTCAGGACACTTGGAGAAGCATTCTGAGTCTAGAAAGACACAGTACAGCATCAAATGTAACACAGACTGAAAGGCTGCTGGGAACCTGAGCAGTGCTAACGTTGGTGTAGCATTTAACTCTTCATTCAGTTCATATTTGACTGTATTAACAACATGTATTTTCCATTACAGCCTCCTATGTCCATCCAGTCCATTGTGGTGCAAGTCCAGTGTGTTAACAAAAAGGTTGGCACCATTATCAACCATGAGGTGCGGATCGTGGTGAGAGACAGGAATGATAACTCACCTCAGTTCCAGCAGCAGCGATATTATGTGGCAGTAAACGAGGTCAGAATTGATTCCTTTTCTTCTTTCTTTCTTTCCTCTTTCTTATACATTGTTTGTTGTGAGAAGCCAACTTCTTTCACTTCTTGTTTGAAAGCTCAATAAATGCAGTAGTTTTTAAATCCCTTCATTTGTGTCAATTTGGAGAAACGCAGCACAGCCAATAAGTTTTTAGCATGAGAGCTACCCTTCCTGATTCCCAACAGTTACAAAGATCGACATGCCTTTCGCCAGAATGCATATAACAGATGGAATTTTGTGAAGCTGTGTCTCAATTGGTTTATGTTACATTTACAAAATATTCTACTGCATTTTGCAACTTTATCAACATGACTGAAAGTAAAGCACATTTATTTATGAAAAATAAATGTAGGTCAGAAGTTTTTATTAAGAGCCTTGTAGGCTGGTAAAGTTCAAACTACTGCTGTTTATTAAACGTTACCTGTGAATTGAAGTATTTTGTTCTTTTGTTCTAATAGAGTAGTAATCTATGGATTGGACTTGTACCTATTATTTGAAGGTTTTGTGTGTTGTTTTTTTTTTTTTCATAAGCAAATAATATTTCATTTCACTTTAAAATTGCATTTCTTATTCTCTTAGTTATTAAATAATCTGTTAGTAAACAGCACAAAGGACATGTGTTTGCAGTAAATGAGAAGCAGGAACATATGTGTGGTCTTTGAGTACCTGAAGGGGCATGCAGGAAAGCTGGGGAGGGACTTTTTATAAGGGCAGGTAGTGACAGGACGATGGGAAGTGGTTTTAAGCTGTAAGAGGGTAGATTTAGACTAGATGTTAGGAAGAAATTCTTTACTGTGAGGTGGTAAGAACTGGAACAGGTTGCCCAGAGAAGCTGTGGATGCCCCATCCCTGGAATCATTCAGGGCCAGTCTGAATGAGGCTGTGAGCAACCTGGTCTAGAGGGAGGTGTCCCTGTCTATAGCAGCGGGTTGGAACTACACAATCTTAAAGGTCCCTTCCAAACCAAACCATTCTATGATTCTGTGAAGTAGAAGTGTACAGACTGAAACCAAGAGAAGAGAAAGACAGGTTTTTTTTTTCCATCTTCACTTATAGTAGTTAAGAAGTTAAACCAGTTACGTATCATAGTGATTATTCAGTGTGTTAGGGAGTTTTGGTTTTTCAGTGTGACCCTATGTTCTGTTACGATCACTACATTGCTTTAAGTGACCAAGAATGCAGGCAGGTGGTGTTCTGGAAATCCAATAGTCCCCAGGGAAAGGAGTGGGGAAGTTGTCTGATCAGTTCTGAACTAATTCAGCTCAAAATATTAGGATTAAAAATGAAGGAAAACCCAACGTTTCCTTAACTGGGGATATTCAAGAGTGGTCTGAAAGCCTACCTGTGTGACCTACTGTAGGCAGCCTGCTTTAGCAGAGGCATTGGACAAGATGATCTCTGGAGGTCCTAACCCCTGCAATTCTGTGATTCTGTGATGAAGGAAGCAAGGATTTTCCATAATTAGAAGTCCAAAAGGCAGAGAGAAAAATGCACCATTTAGAATAGTTTATATTCAGTGGCTTTATATGTTTCAAATATCTGCACTCATTTATTTGGATTACTGTTGAGTGAAGTGCAATCTTACTCTTGCCACCAGCTGCAGTCTCGATATAATTAGCTACTTTGTTTCATTTTATCACTGTTAGGCTTCTATCTTCTGTGGTGGCACCACTGTGCCATTCAGGATTACCCCCTGGGTTAACATTCTCATTAACTAACGAGAAAAAAAAAGTTCACAAAGCATCTCAGCCTTCCTAGAAGGTTTCAGTGAATGATTATGTGTTCAATGGGTTATCCTGCTAGAAATTGGCACTGCCACTAGTGGATTTAACTATGCTGGAGAGGGGGCAAGTGGTGGTTTTCAGTTTTCCTTGATTTTAGATTTCCAGAGATAATCAAAGCTATTTTAATAATTACTGGCAACTGTAATGCTGGTCAATGGCTGTAAATACTGGGTTTTTATTTTATTGGGAGGCTTTTTGGTATCAGAAATGTTAGGTGGTAAATCATATTTTGGAGAAATGGAGTGCTTCTTCTGTCAGATATTGATCTGCCTACAACATACTGAAAAACGTTTGTAAAGGAAGGTGGCGGTTATTTTAATTCCATCGCAAATCCTAGTTTCACATGACTTTTCATGAAGATATTGTTTAAAATTGAGCTTCTCTTTTTCTGAGAGCTTAGATGGAGCTAGATTTGGTAGGGCGATATCCGTCTTGCTTTATAGCTGAGTGTATCTCAGTTTTTTGTACTCGGTTAGAAAAGAAGGATGTCTGTACCCAGACAGAGGGAGGACTTTGCAGATTCATTGAATTTTCTGTCAGTGGCCCTTACAAATGCTGAGGTGTAAGCACGGGGAAGCACGCACCATGTTCACGCAGCCAAGCTCCTTCCGCTTGTAGCTATAAAATGTGGTAGAATGAAAGCAGTGTATGTAATGGCCCTTAACCAGTTTTCCTTTCCCATTTTCTTTTGAATTCATGCATTTTAAAATTAATGCTACAAGAAGCATCATTGGATGTTTTGGACTTTTCCATATTGTTGTAAACATCTTTCACAGTATCAGGAATAGCATGGATGTAATTTCAGAAATACTGTCATTGCATTTACTTGATTTTTGAAGTCATCTTTCAGTTCAGGAATAGAAAATTTCATGATTATTACCTATTTTCTGGCATCTTAAAGTCAAGCAAAGGAAGCAGTTTACTTGTGTGTATGTAGACAAGTAGATGCAGCTGTTGAGATTTGTGCATATACATATGTGCATATATCCATGTGCGTTTGTATTTTTTTATTTATATATATATATATTTATATTTATATACACAAATTTAAAATCTCCATTGTCTCTGGTCCTAATAGTCATATTAGGAGGGATCTAATGCAGACACACAAGATCAATCTGCTTGAAATTATTTGATATTTTGCTAACAAGAAAATTAAGTTGTACTTACACTATTGAATTAATATTGTAATTAAACTCTTTGTAATCTTCTGGGTTACAAAACTGAATAGGAAATAATTCAGATAGCTTAGCAAAGCACAAACAGAGCTGTTATCATCTGGGAGCTAAGCTTAGCCCTTTCATCAACATTATCAAGACAGAAAAAATGTGAGCATCTCAGCCAATACCAAATCCAACCGCTATCCACAGCCTTATGATTCCCCTTGTAAAAGCAGAAACTAGTTATTTAAGATTCATGCTAAATATTTTCCGACCACTATAAATACTCTAAAAGGCTATTTCCTTTGTATTTTCTTATATGAATTTATTCATACGAAAATGTCACATCATTATTTAGAAAAAATTCCTGACAAGATGACATTAGCCCAGGGCTACTTTCGACCATGTGTATTCGTGACCTAAAGATATCAGTTATTGCAGTATACCCAAATAACATTCTGACAGGCTGAAAAGCATGCAGTTTTTTTTGAAATGGGGAAGAATTGTGCAACTCAACTAACACTGTATAGGCAAAGGCCCCAAGGGTTTTAAAAACGTGTAGCCTGATACGGGGACTAGAAACTAAAATCTTGTAATGCTGAGACAGAGTTGATGTGGTATGAGGTTTTATTTGGAAAAGTTAGCGAAGTTACCAGAGTGTTCTTTGAAGTCAGTGTTGCTTTAATACACGTATGTACACATTACACACTTATGATAATTTTTCACTTATAAACCATTATTTTAGGCTTAATTCTTTTCCTGTAAGTTGGCAGAGATAGTAAGTCCATGCAAAATAAGTGTAACTTCAGCTGTCTTAAAAGTCTGGCTTTGTGCTGTTGAGAATTTGAACTTGTCCTGAATTTTCTTTGCTTCTGGTGTGATTATTCACACCTTTTTCCATGTGGTGTTGAAATAATTAATCTCAGCAGGTAGACATCATCAAAAGAATATTAGCTCAGAATGATCAACTGTAATTCTGTGCTCTGCTCTTTAGGGATATGGTGAAAAATTACTCATTTTCAGCTTTGTAAAAAGGCAATAATAAGAAAACTTATTTTCAGGATGTTTTGTGGAAATGTTCAGTGTTCTTGTCCAAATCTAGATTCCTAAGAGATATAAATCACATGGAATTAAATTTATAAGCATTACTGTTGCTGGCTGTGGAAGAGTAAGATTTATCGTATACTTTTCCTCTTTGTGTTTTAATTACATTCTTTTGAAATCTTACTTGTTTCTTGTCATCACAGTTCCTTTTCAACACACTGAATTCTGACTGAGATGATCCTTACATTGATGCTAATGCTAATGCCTGTTTTTCTTTATGATTCCATCTTGAATAAGCTCAGAAACTCGCAGTGCTCAAACATTAGCTTACTGTGTTTCTTCCTGTAGGAGATACTTACATTTAATACAGAGAAAAAAAGCATGACCAAAGTGTTTCTCAAGGTAGTTACATCTAATAGGAAGTGGGATAAGTGCGGCTCTGTAGGTTCAAGTGGCACTTTTTGGAGCTATTTTTGGAACCTGCTGGAAAGGAGAAGCAAACCAAAGGAGCCAAAGATCCTCCTCCCCAGTGTCCCAGAATACTTGATGTCAGAAGATTTTTCCACCCAATCTGTCATTTTCAACCTGTGAAGAAATTCTGTTGCCAAAGGAAGCATGGTGTTCAAGCGCAAGCCTTGACTGGTGACTGAAACTTCCTTCTGTCTGTTTTTTTGTATAAATATAATCTCAAATTAGCAACTTAAGAATAGGAACAAACTTCTTTTCATGCTGAAGATGTAGGCTTGGTTGCTTCTTCTTGCATGCCTGCTGTGGCAGGGTCAGGGGTGTAGGATTTACTGCTTGATTAGATTATCAATTGATTAATTCAGTTTTTTTTTATGTGGATCTGATTGTGATGCGCAGAATTATAGATGTGGTTCTGTAGAACATGAGAAATTTGCAGTCTGACACTTAATTTCTTGTGATTTAATTGTTGTAATTCAGGATAGTTGTTTTTTGGCAGATGCAGGCTTTACTGAAGATTGGACCATTGAATGTTGGATCGATCGTTGGAGTTTGTGCAGGTTTTGTTCACGCTGGTGGAGGTGTAAGTGGGAAGGTCTCTAGGAGGGAACTTCTCAATTACTTAAAGGAGAGACACTGGGATTAAAATCCCTATGCTTGTTCCAGCTTTTTTGTGTGTCTTATAGAGACCTCTTTAATATTCAGAAGAAAAATATGCCTTTTATTGCCACTGTATGTCTTTATTCTTAAGGCTGCAGCTTGTAAAGGGCTGTAAATGCAAATAATCAATTTTAAAACAAGAATAGTGGGACTCTTATTTATGTTGATAAAGAATAGCCATATATATGGTCACGGTGTATACAGTTAACTGAGTTCTCAACTGTGCTCTCCACAGATTTCTCCCTAGCTTTCCTGGCAAGGTTTATATTTATTACTGAGTGTGCTTTCCTAATGCTGTTTGTAACCTCATCACATTTATTTTATTTTGCTCTGCTCTGGGAGGACCCCAGGTGGCTCACTACTTTTGGGGTGGCTGAGGTGTGTTGTGATGCTGTTAGAGTAAATTGTCACAGTATGAGAGACCTTGGGGTATAGACATAGTGTAGCTTTACGCACAGAGTGCTTCTGAAATGATTACATATGGAATTTGGGGCAAGTAGTCAGATCTTTAAATTTTTCCAGAGGTTGAGCTGCTCTTTGCCATGAAATCTCAGACAGCCTGGAAAACTGAGTAGATGTGTTAGTTTTTTTCCTGTTTTCAGGAATAGTGAGTGATATGTGATTTTCTTCAGTCTCGATTCTAATATTTGTAGTGCACAAAAGAAAACGTAGGGAAACTGGACCTCTGCTTGTGAGTTTTGTGAAGGCCTGTGTGTCTGTATCCAACTACTTTGGATGCAGCATCTTTTGACGTGCTGTAAGAGCATGCAATTGTAATTCTGATGTATACCTCTCTTTCATTTTTGCAGCTGTCTCCTTCGCTATCATTTAATCATAGAATCATACAATCGCAGAATGGCCGGGGTTGAAAAGGACCATGGTGATCATGTGGTTTCAACCCCCTAGCTATGTGCAGAGTCGCCAACCACCAGACCAGGCTGCCCAGAGCCGCATCCAGCCTGGCCTTGAATGCCCCCAGGGATGGGGTGTCCATAATCAGTTATCTGCACCCTGTCAGTATCCCATAAGCACAGCAGAGGGGTCTGGTTTCCCACCATCAGTCAGTGCGTAATGCCTTCCCTGCAGGCTGCTGCACCCAGGCAAAGTGCAAAGCAAAGAGTTGCACAGCACTGAGGGTCAGCTTGCTGCCTTAGGAACAGTTAATAGCCCCGTGGAGCCAGCTTACAGCCTGTGTGTGGGATGATTCCATTGCCTGTGCCATCAGTAGGCCAGTTTGTAGCCAGAGAGCTACAGATGGTTACCGTGCCCGAAGTGTGGATGGTGCAGAAGTTAAGCCCCGTGCCAGTTTTAACTTAAAGCTTTGGAATTGTTGTTTTTTACTTCAGAGCTTCAGTATTCGGAGCTGTGAAAATATTTCTCAGAGGACACTGTCAGCTATTAAACGGCTTTAAGTAATTAGCAGGTTTATAAATTGACAACAGACTGGGAGCTATGAATGTCTGACAGCTACCTATTTCCTCCTATACTTGCTTCATGTTATGAACCATTAAGTGTGAAAATAAAATAGCAGTCCACGTTTGCAACAAATGTCCGAATGAGCCATTATCCTTTGCCACTTTCTCTTCATACAGCACTCGAAATTTTTCACACCCTGTAGTTTTTAAGATGTGCAGCAACTCGTGGCAAGGATGTAAACTGGACTGGACCTGTGTATGCATGTAGGGGTCAGGCATTCTGGCATGGTGAGAGGACAGCAGCAAGAGGTACAGCTGTGAATGATGTCTGAGTCAGATCCAGGGCTGTTTGTTCATTTGGTTCTCAGGTGGATTACTCACAAAGCTTTCCGAATATTAAAAGTCAGAAATGTCAGCTTCAGAAAGGGTTGGATTTTTTGTCTTTAGAATACAGAATCATAGAATCACCAAGATTATAAAAGGTGTCCAAGGTCAACCTGTCCAACCATCCACATATCACCAGTATTTCCCACTAACCCATGTCCTGTAGAACGACATCTACACATTTCTTGAACACCTCCAAGGACAATGACTTCACCACCTCCTTGAAGAAAAAAAAAAAAATTCTCACATCTTTGATGTCAGTAGGTCTCAATTTCTTGCAGCTTGCCTACCCTAGGATAGTTAGAAATTGATGAAGTTTCAAAATGTAATTTTGTGAATATTTGGTTTCTGCCAACAAAGTATTGGAGAAATATCATTCTTGCCTATGTTTAAAGCCATAAAGCTGTGTGCTTTTGTGTGTACAGGTGTTATTTGGTGTTGTCAGTGCTCTCATGAGTGTTGAGTAAGTTCTGTTTGTCTTACAGGTCATTTTAATTTTCCTTCCCAGGTCTGGAAAGGTAGCTTTTTAGTTACTTTTATCTATTTATGTTTATTTAATCAATACTTTTTTTTTTAATTTTAATTTTCATCTTCACCTTTTCTAAAGCACACAGATGCATAGAATGTGTGTAATAAGGATGGAAATTTCTTTCACTCCGTATGACCCTTGGCATCAGTTAAAGCAGGGTCTGAGTATATTGTGTCTAAATGCTTTCTCATTCTTGATTTTCCAGTCTGAATAAAGGGGAAAAGAGAACAGTGGCTGTGACATACATATTAGAACAGTGGGAAAAAAATGAGTGCCTTTCATACGTGAATCCTTAATCGTTTCTTCTATGCCGCAGTTTTAACGTGCATTTTTCTTCCCCTGCTCTTGCAGTTGACTCCAGTTGGAACCACCATCTTTACAGGATTTTCTGGAAACAATGGTGCTACTGACATCGATGATGGTCCAAATGGCCAGATAGAGTATGTCATCCAGTACAATCCTAATGACAAAGTATGTGCCTTTACTTTTTTTCCTATCTGCATATATATTTTAATATGAAAAACATATGTATCTGTGTGTATATAAATAAATATATATGTATTTGCTTATTTTATATATATATATATATATATATATATATATGATTTTGAAATAAGGAATGAGTAAGTGGCTGCTGTTGGACATCATAAATTCTAAACTTGAAAACTTACTACCAGTGTAGATTATTCTATCCACCTTGCTTGTCCCATAAGCTCACCCAAATTTATCTTTCTTTTCAATGCCATGCTCTACTATCAGCTATAACACTGAAGCATCAATCATCCCATCTTTTCTAGTGTTGTTCACACACCTTCTCTTTTTTGGCATGTGTTTTCTGTCTGTGACAGATTGTTGTGTTCATTCCTCCACACTTGCAGTAATGGATTCATAGCTAAGATATATTCATAGCCACTGCTAAGTTTCTCATGAGAGACGTTCTGTCTTCCTATATGGAGCTGCTTATATACAGAGAGAGAGAGAAAGAGAGTTTTGTGTTCTGTTTTTTTTTTTGTAAAGCCACTTAGAAAAAGAAATATATATTACTAAAATGAAACAGTAACGTTCTATGTCTGGGGTCTGTACAAGCTTGTCATTTTAGAGACAAAAGTTTTGAAAGGTACTGAAATACATGTTCTTTAGGCTCAGATTTGTGAATTTCTCTATTGCAATGCATTTTTTGCATGAGTGATCTATTTGAAGCATCCATCTGCATTTTCTTGAAAAATTAAAATTATTTTGGCAGTGCTGTTTTGAAAACCAAGGTATGTTTTGCCATTGGCTAAGAACATTGTTACTGGGGATCAGGTGGTGTGATAATTTAAGTATGCTAACCTGATAATCTATTCATCTCATGCATAATGTTGATGAGAAAGTACTCTAGTGAGGAAGTACTTAGGAAATAGATTTAGCAATCTCTCGTTCAAAATCTCTGCTGTTACTTAAGGCTAACTTGAGTAGAAACGTTTTTTGTGGGAAAACAGCACTCTGATTCTAAGTTTCAGTATAGACATAAGTTTAAGTTATGTAGAATAGTGAAGGACTCCCGTTTGGGGCAACTTTGGTACAGTCAGTCATCTCAATAAATGTTTGCTTAATTTCTGTTGCATGCCTGGTTAATGAAACCTACTTCGTTCATCAGTAGAGAGCCTTTATGCATGTGATAGTGTATGCTTGACAGAAATCACTTGTAAAGCTGCTTTACTGCCTCTCTCTTCTTGCTAGGAAGATACCCTAAAACATCTGCTACAAGTGAATTGTCTTCCTTAACCTGGGAAAGTTTTGCCACGCTCAAAAATGAGGTGTACAGCGTAGTGAGAAATATTTTTGCTTCTCTACTTCTAGGATCCTCCCATGTTGTGTGTTGAAGATGCCCAGTGTAGTTCGGCACCAGTGACAGGCTGCTGCTTTTGAAAAAGCTTAATGCTGATAATTTTCATTAGAGACCAATTGAGAATTAAAAAAGAAAAAAAAAAAAAAGTAAAAAAATAGAAGTGTTATCTAGAATTCAATTTAGCTTAAATACTTTGTTGTTTAATGGGGACGTATATAAAAGTCAAGAAGAAGAAAATGAATGCAAAACATATTGGATGTTTTTCTGGTTCCTTTAGCTGTTGTACAGATTGATGCCATAACTCTTGGCTCTCAGAATCAAAAGATGAAGTTGATTAGCTTGCCAAAAGAATCTTCAAATGCAGAGTCAATTTTAGATCTCTGAGGACTCTGGTTCACCCTGAAGGTTGAGACAGATGCATCCACCAAAAAGTTCTGGACTCGATCCTTGTGAGCTAATTTTGCTGTGATTGTATTGTTTGGTGAGGATAACAGTTACTCTTCTTGAGTTGCTATGAAATTAGAGGTCTGCATAATGCTTTTGCTGTGGTGAGTTGTAGCATACCGTGCCCACATCTGCAGAGTAAGTTGTCTCCTGATGACTTTCCCCTTCTGATATAATTTGCCTCATGTATTTTGCCACACCTACACTGCAACTTACGGCGAGTTGTCTGCGCGATGTTTCAGACTCATGGTTTTTGTCACAAAGCTTCCATGGGAGCCCAGATGACATACCAAAACTGCAGGTGACTGACGTGGCAGAGTTACTGTATAGTCCTCACAGCTCTGTTTGGATCTCTCTGATGAGCATAAAGGAAATATGACTGGACTTAATGCTCCCAGTGACGTTTTCTTTCATTGTGAAGTTGCAAGTTAAAACTAATTCCTGTGCCAGTAGGAATCTGTTGGAATTTCAGACACTACAGTAATAAAGAGATGAGCAATACTCCTGTTTTGTTATGCTTCACTGGTGTTGTTTGCAAGTATGTGCATTAAATGTGTGTCTGGGTACCTGAGAGCATGGCCGTACCAGGTTCGTGGAAGCTGAAACTCCAGAGGGGAAAGAATACAAAGCTTTGCTCCTTCAGTGTGTACATCATTAGTGCAGATGAATCAGTGTTCCTATTTTTTTCAGTAGATCGTATCTGTGGGAGGAGATAAAACATTTCTCCTCTGTGTAGTAATTATATAGTGCTTTCTATTTGATTGGTTTTAGTTCAGTGATGTGTAGTCTACCAGGCTCTCCAGAGTATGCCGCCTTGCTACAAAAGGTAGATTGCCACCTCTCTTGTGCACCTGCACGAACGAATAGCAAAATTGCAGGAATTATTTTTGCTCTCTTGTCTGAGCTACTGCCTCCCAGGCTAGAACCTGGGGCACAGCCCAGAGCACCACCAGCACTTCTTTTTAAGCCAGTTTATTATAGGTGGGAAAGACTGTGGCTCAGGGTGGGTGTGGGGATTATGTTGCTGCATTGTAGAGCACTGTGCTGGCCTGAGACTTAGGGCTGCTTATATTACAAGAAGCTAGCAGGAACAAAGGAGTGGTTGTAAAACTTGCACATGTAACATCAAAGCTAATTGGAAACACGTGTCAATAAAAACATAACGTGTAATTATGATTTGGGTAAATTCTCCAAATCTGAAGGAGCAGTGTGTGAGCATCAGAGGTTGTTACATCAACTGTCTCTTCAACAGACATCCAAGTTGTATGTGTCTCTGAGAATTGGGCCGAAGCAGCAATGTGTGGGAAATTAAGTTATTTAAGAGAGAGTGGTGAGGTGCTGGAACAGGCTTCCCAGAGAGGTTGTGGATACCCCATCCCTGGAGGTGTTCAAGGCCAGGTTGGATGGGGCCTGGGCAGCCTGGTCTGGTATTAAATAGGAAGTTTGATCGCCCTGCACGTGGCAGTTGGAGATTCATGATCCTTGAGATCCCTTCCAACCCGGGCCATTCTGTGAAATCTTATCTCTGTCTCTTGTCTACTGCATGTTGTGGAGATGATGAAAGCAGACTTCTTTCAGAGATGTGCTGTGAAAGAGCAAATGGTGCAAGATGCCACATGGCAAATACCAATGAAAAGCTCTTTTCCCCAGTGACAGTGATCAAAGAGTGGAGCAGGAGCCCAGAGGAGTTGTACGGTCTCTGTCCTTGAAAATATTTGGCCTCCAACTGGCTGAGGCACAGAGCAGCCCTTGTGAGCTCCCATGTTCTCTGACAGCCTCCCTTATTCTCTGATTCAATTGAACTCTAAAACCTGCCCTTGATATAGAAGGGATTTCTCTATTTTTGTCAGATGTGTTATCATCTCTGTTTAGATCATCTTTTAGAAAGCCCTGTAAAATCACTTCAGATTCTCTGAATTTCAAAAGCGTCGTTCTTCAAATGGCTTTGTGCTGCTTACAGTCCAGCAGGTAGTGACAGTAATGTGAAACACCATCTTTCTACTACTGAGGGAATGGAAATGAACAACCTGGTAGTGACTTTCTAATTTTCCCAAAATGGCCAATTTTAGGTCTGGCATCAGGAAGCGATCCTTGCCATCCTGCGGCCTCCAGCCTGCTTCACTGATTTAAATTTGGTGAGCATGCTGTGTTGTAAGAGCTGCTGTATGAAAGCATTTTAGTATTTCTTCTCTGAAGCTTTTCAAGGGAGAATCAGTTCTGTTCTCTTGGAGTGTGCAGGCAACAAAGCAGTGTCACTTTGCCAGGAAGCATAAAAGAGCTTTCGATGTCCCTGACTTCCTGCATATGCTGGCTCATTTCAGCATTGGATGGAGGTGCAGCTGAGCTGTGCCCTTGCTTTGCGTATCTCTTAGTTGCCTTGGAACTTGGATCGTGGTTTGTATTGCAGCAAGAAGTAGATTTTGCAGAGCAGTCAAGGGATATGTGTGGGGTGAATCTGGTGTGATAACTTTCAGAGTTCTGATACACACCTGAAGTTAAACTTCACGTCACCAAGGAACCGTTACTGCAATTCGCTACTCTACTGGAGCGAGAGGGGGGACTCCAGATACAGGCACTTTGGGAAGAAGTTACAGGGTTTTTTGCTGAAATTCCTCTGATGCTTCCCAACAGTTTAGATTGTAGTGTTCTACTTCAATGCATTTTTCTTTTTGCCAAGGAATGCCAGAAAGAGGGCACTGTTTTGGGAACACGTTGGCTGATCCTTTGCCACAGAGACTTTTCCAGTTGGTTCTTCCCTTTTTAACCAGAGATAAATGGGCTAAAGCAGCCAGAAGGATCTTACTTGTGAGCTGGAGTTCCCATGCAAGTGCATGAGTGTGCATACACACACAAACAGCATCACTTCATTACAATAGTGAAAAACATTGCCTGCTACTTGCATGGTTCACATCCCAAGAGGGAGACAAAAGCAGTGAACTCTACATGGTTCTTCCTTCTGTTTTTAGCTTCCTTTTTTGCCTCGGTATAAATATTTTGTGTTGGTCTTCCTTCTCCCCTGTATGTGTATGTATGCATATATACATATCTGTACACAGTACCACTGGGTACTTTTTATATATCCAGAGTTGTTTATGCAAAAAAAAAAAAAAAAAAAAAAAAATTTAGTCATGAGCAAATTGTATTGCTCATTGTAATATTGTATATTACTGGCAGAGTTTGTGGTGGACCTTCCAGTAATATTTTTATGCATCAAAACATGGCAAATTTAACAGTTGTTATCATGTAATTGCTGAAAATAGTACTTTTTATGCAAATGTTTGAAATTTTATGGGGATGGGGAATGGCCTTTTTGTGTTATCTAAGGTGAGAATAGTACTTTGTACCTCTGTAGTGTTTCCTTTCAAGAGGTTTTTGTACTGCTCCACAGCCATTGTCCATGCACTATATTTCAGCATGAAGTGTATTCTACACTGGTAGTCTTAAGCGTGGAAAGATTTTGGTGTGACCAAAGGTGTGAAAGGCTTTTTTAACATCAGCGTACTTTCAGCACGGCGAATCAATAAGAAACAGGAGAGTTAGGCTTCAGTTTGTGATTAGAAGTGACAAGTTACTTGCAAACAGCCAGAGAGAATTCTGTTACGTACAGAATACTTACTGTGAAATTCTCATCAAGTATGTTGGGCAGGGAGGGAACAGGAAACTGTTCAAAAGCTCTATCTAAAAGACATGCAATTTTGATATTCAATAGGCCATCTCATTCTGGCCAGTCTTTAATATCCTTTAACTTTGAAGCATGTTCAATTTCATGTTACTGTTTTAATTTTTGCAGACTTCCAACAGGACCTTTGATATTCCTCTTACTTTATCTGGAGCAGTAGTTCTACGGGAGAGACTAAATTATGAGGAAAAGACTCGTTACTTTGTGATTGTTCAAGCAAATGTAAGTATACATCTCATAATAGCCATTTATAGTTCTAATTCAGGTGGCCCTTAAGTTCCTGGGTATGGATTTTTTCCTAGGAGAGGAAAAGCATCTCTAAAATACCAGGTCTGATGCACTCTTATTCTGTAGACCCTATTTAAGATGTATCTAGGTGCTTTCTGTCATTAAAAGATTAGACATACTACTGCTGGTTAAAAAAGCTTGCTCAAGATGCATAGAAAAAAGCAACATTCTGGCGCAGGGAACAAGTTGCGTATTTGAAGTACAGCCCATGCAGAAAAGTGCATTCTAGTGTCACTAAGTGTTCATCTTCTAACACATCTAGCAATGCTAATTTGATGTCAAATGAGTTTAATGGATACAATTTAGTTGTATCTTTCATGTTTGAAAAGCAGTTTTCTTTGAAGAGGTGATTTTTCTTTGAAGTCATATTACATGGTTATACGGAGGTTTTTACACAGCGGCTAGCAGTATATAATGCATTCCCGGGAGAAGAGTGACGTGTAAACTGTATCTAATACATCTGTCATCGCAGAATTTTTTTGTGCCTTTGAGGGCTGTGAAAGCCTTTTTGTTTTGTTTTTTGTTCAGATAATGGCTGAAATGAAAACTTTGGTTCTGTAGTTTACCACTGTTGTGGTACTGTTTCATTTATGGGGAAAAGGAGGATCCCCTGAAGCAATTTTAAGATAGTTTTAAAGTAATGTAAACTTGCTTTCTTATATATTTTGTGGTATGTTCAGCGTTTCCCTAGTAGAAGATGGGCTTAAAGGGTGTGCCTTTGTGCTCTTCGCCATGCTCTTGAATGTTCAGAAAATTGAAGGCTGTAGCTCTGAGGTTGAAGTTTTCATAATTATGTATTGTGTAGAATCTGCACATTTGGGAAGGTTATACACCTTGCCCTTACCTTTAACTTTAAATCTTTCTGTAGATTCTGACTTCTGAACATCTCACAAAATGTTTCCCATTTGCTCCCCAGGACCGAGCCCAGAATCTTCATGAGCGAAGGACAAGTACAACCACCCTCACAGTGGATGTGCTGGACGGGGATGACCTGGGACCAATGTTTCTTCCTTGTGTCTTGGTGAATAATACTCGTGACTGTAGACCTCTCACCTACCAAGCAAGCTTGCCAGAACTGACTGATCCTGTAAGTCCTCTTGATTTTTGTAAGTTTTCTGTGTTTGTTTTGTAACTGGTTGTCGTCTTTCTCTGTGAACACAATGGAGAACTGTAACTAGAAGGACTGTGCATGCTTTGTGTCAGGTTCTATGTGCTAAACAGATTAAAATTGAAGTAAAATACTTGTATGAATAGATGAAATTCCAACTTTGATACAGTGGTATATTGCTTGCTACAGGCTCTGAGTCTTGCTGAAGTTTGGTGAAATTGTGTAATTGCATTCTTAGCTCTGTCTTCATCGTAATCTTGAAATATTCTGAAAAACCACTTGGAGTAGGGTACTTGACTTGTCCCTCTTTTCCGGATTATTAGAGACTTCACGGGGAAGATTTTTAGGGAAGGAAGCCTTAGTTGTTTGTCCCTGGAAAGTTTCTTTGCCGTTGTATCTATTTTCAGTCAAGAGGCACTAAAGAGCAACTAGTGCTTATCCCACGTAGCTGCTTATACTGAGTACACTGGTTAATACATCAGTTAGGATTAGTATAAAATTCAGTCATTTCACCCTTGGATATGCACAGTGGATCACAAAAAGAAGAGATGAGAGCTCTACAAAATCCTGATGCAAGATGATGCTAATTCTTCTTCCCTACAGGGGAAGAAGGCTGCTTGGTAGGCTGGAAGTGTGCATCTTTGGAGTAGGAGAAATGCTCTGCATTTGGCTAATATGATTTATGTAAGTTTCTTAAGCAATGCTGGTAAATGTCCTTTGGTTCATACATTTACAAAAAAAGAAAAAAAAAGCAGAGCCAGTTAAATCATTGGGCTTATCCCCCACCCAATCAACCTCTGACATTAGGTTAACTTTGACTATTGACAACGAGATCATGATTTCCCTTTTTCATCTCAGGACACTATCTCTGGCCTGCATTCTCTGACCAAGAGATGGGGAGGATGAGGCTGAAAGTGTGGAGGTTCTTGCTATTTTCTGCCTTATTTGCTTTGCTGTCTCGTTCCATGTAGACTTTTGCCATCCCACAGGTTAGGCTTCCAGCTCTGTCTGGGCTTGGGCCCTGGAGCAGGGCAGCTGCCCTGCTTCTTTGACACAGGATGACATCCTCAGCAAGTTTCAAAATCTCTCACATCCAATCTAGATCCAGCTGAAAATGTCACTAACATATGCGGGAGTTCATCAGTTCCTTCTATAGAGACCAACAGTACAGGCTCTGGTTAAATAGCCAGTACAATCTCTGGGAGACGAGAGGAAGCTTTATAGCAGTCATGATGTTCAGTTATTGTGCTTTTTGTATAAGAAGGGTCTGGGACAAGTTTCAGGGAATTTATGTAAGTCAGACTGGACCTGATGTCAAACTGGAGGGAGATTGGATCTTACAAGCCTTATGCACCTCAAAAAGAGATCATTTCTCTGAGCTGAGAAACTCTTCCTCACAACTGCATCCTTATTTTTAAGTTATAGCAAGAACGGAGCCTTGACACTCAGCTTGTAATAGCAGAAAATCAGGAGGGAAGGGAAGGGATATTCCATATTTAATCTTACTAGTCTGATTTATACTACTCTTTTTTCACTTCTACACCTTGGTATTTCTAATTGCAGTGGCTGAATTTGACTTTGTGAATACATGCATTAGATGAATGTGGCTTGCATGTAACATCATTTGAAGGAAACTGCGTGTTATTCCTCAGCTCAGTACATGGTCTCGTCAGGGTTAGTGGGATACCCAAGCTAAGCAGAGAATGAGAGATTGTGACCCCATTTTATCCACACAGATCAAGTGGCATTCACAGTACAGGGGCAGGTAAGGCAGTAATTAAGAAAGATCAGTGCTTGGTTGTTACATTAATTTATTTGTTTTTAATCTAGCTACCAAAAGGCAGGACAGAGGTCATCTACTTGTCCTGAGGCAGCTCTCACAGATGAAAGGAACTCAGCTCTGTCTTCATTCTTGCCCTTGCTGTGGACAGGCATGTGCTGGGCGCTACAAGGCAAAGTGATGTCTGCCAGGAAGGCCTGCAGAAATCTGGCTAGTGATTACTTCTGAGTTGCAAAATACATTCGTTTGACTGCCAAAGCTGTTCAGGTGCCAGCTTTTTTTGTTTTCTTTTTGGCTGTTTTGTGTCAAATTGCACCTTGAGAGGTCTGATCTGTGACACGAGAAACTGGTTCTCTTGATAAAAATAGCTGCTATTTGCTGTTTATCTTTTTGCAGTGACGCAGCTGTTTTGATAAACATAAGTGGAAGAAGGATGTGTCTACCACAGCTTTTACCTTGGTACTTGAAATATTTACCTGGCTTGTAAATTATAATGCAATTAGGCAATAGAACAATTTTATATTTATAAAATAATAATTAAGAAAAATCCCTCAATTAATAAAACATACATTTGTCCTGCAAACAGCAGTATGATAGAGGTGCAGAGAGTCCTCTGGCAGTGAAGTAATGGGATCCTCCGATCTGATGAAGCAGCCTGGGCAGAGAAACTCAGTCAGAAGTATTTTGGAGATGGCTGCATGATATAAAGAAGTTTGCATTACACCACATAGGCAAGAATCCATAATGATGCAGGACCCTATCCCCAGTGTCAGGTTGTGTAGAAGCTGATGGTGGCCACTATACTCCCCAGAATGCTTGATGTCAATTTACTTGCACTAATTAGTTTTTGTTTCCTTTTTGAAAATCAGAATTTACTACTCTGTAAGATTTGAGCCTTTCAGCAAGAGTAGCAAATAGAACAGAATATACTGTCCCTAATGGTATTTCCCTAATGTCTTTCCCTAATGGTAACTACTACATAGGCTAAAGGAGAATTATTAGACCAGCATCATCATTTACTTTTTAAGTACTTTTTGTATTTTTTACAGCAAACATGAAGAGGAATATTAATGAATCTTTAATAAGGAATGTCAAGGAGTATTCAAAGTAGTAGCTTAAAAAGTCCTGCTTTACATTGTGTCTACTCGACTGACCTCTAAAAGGGAGCATTTATAAGTAAAACATTAAATGTAACTGGAAATAAAAGGTTCTGGGTTTTTTTGGTCTTACATGATTAGTTGTCTTTAATTGGCCTTTACCAATTTGCTCAGTTTGCTGAGGTAAATAGTGTTTTCTTTCCAAGCTTGTTTCCTTTAGAAATTCCAAAGCAGTTTGATGCATTAGCAATGAAGCATCCATACAGCTTGGGCTTTGTTTATGGTCTTTGCAGGTGCAATGAAAGAGACCAGCAAAGTTAATGGATCTCTTCATTACCAGAGAAACAATTTTTCCTCAAAAACAGTACCAGCACTTACATTGTGCCTTCTGAGAGTTGATCTGATGTCTGCCTTGTGGCAGTATTAATAATTCTATTAAATCTGTTCCAGGCTGTGTGGAGTGCTGTATGATTAGTGTTTATACACTTGTAATTAAAAACAAAAAAAAAAAAGTGTTTTGCATTTCTGCTATTTGCACAGATGGTGCAAATTGTCCCAAAGCTGCACATCTTCCAGGCAGAGCCAGAGGTTATCTGATGGTCCCATCTGGTGGGCATATAGAATAACATGTGATAATAGTATTTGTAAGTCAGCACGTTAACTGAGCATGGCCAGAAGGTAGGACTTCATCAATGGCTGCCTCACTTTGTGACTCTCCCTTCTGCAGCTCATCACCAGTGATCCACTGTAATTAAGTGCCATCACAGTCTCATTAGGGCTATTACAGAATTGTAGCAATTGGAAGGGACCTCTGGAGATCACCTAGTCCAGCCCCTGCTGAAGCAGGTTCCCTACAGCAGGCTGTACAGGAGAGCATCCAGGTGAGTCTTCTGTATCTCCAGAGGAGTAAACTTCATGACCTCTCTGGGCAGCTGTTCCTGTCTGTTGTCACCTTCACAGTAAAGACGATTCTCCTCATGTTCAGATGGAAGTTCCAGTGCTTGTTCCTTCTTATCCTGTTGCTGGACACCAGAAAAGATCCTGGCCTTATCTGCTTTACTCTCACTCATTAGATATTTATAAGCATTTATAAAATTCCCTCTATCTACTCCTCTCCAGTCTGAACAGCCTCGGTTCTCTCAGCCTTTTCTCATATGGGAGATACTCCAGGCCTTGGCTGTTTTTGTGGCCCTCTGCTGGACTGTCTCTTGAACTGAGCAGCCCAGGTCTGGACACAGTGCTCCAGATGTGGCCTCACCAGGGCAGAGCAGAGGGGAGGATCACCTCCCTTGACCTGTCGGCCATGTTCTTAATGCACCCCAGCATACCACTGGCCTTCTTGGCCATGAAGGCATGCTGCTGGTTCATGGCCTACCTGTTGTCCCCCGTGACACCCAGGTCCTTCTGTGCAGAGCGCTTCTTCAACAGTTTATCCTCTAATCTGTACAGATGGACGTGGTTGTTCCTCCCTAGATGCAAGAGTTGCCCTTCTTAAATCTTCTAAGGTTCCTCTCTGTTCAGTTCTCTCTATGATTACGGCTAAGATAACATAAGCACCAGTTACTGTTGTGAAATGGTTGTATTGTTAAAACTTCTTAGAGTAGGCAGAATCTCTTCCTCCGGAGTAAACAAACTTTTCACCTATGGAGAGCACATTAGCTATTCTGAATGCTTTATCCTGTGTAAGGTGAGCACTGGGAGCTCAACTGCTTTATTGCTGCTGAAGCTCAAACACAGCTAAATTAACAGCCTGTAATTCACACCTACATTATTTATGGCTTCCCTGGGCTTTAATTTGCTTGTGAAATCCCACCTGTTGTGTCTGATTCAGAAGTTCTCAGGGAGGAGAAAATGAAGTTTAAACTCTTCTGAAATTCATTGCAAAAATTATCTTGCAGAAAAGACACCAAAGCCCATGACAAAACAACATTCAAGTCATTATTTAAAGTTCTGTCTCATAATACAGATGCAAATCTTAATTTCCTTTAGGAGAGTGTAAGCTACAGCTTCAGTGATGTTTTAAAATGAGTTAGCATAAACTTTTCAAAGAATTCAAGTTCCAAAAGCTGAGTATATTGCTTTATAACAAAAAGAAAAGCAGTGTCTGCCTCTGACAGGTGAAAGGTTACATGTTTGAACCACCTACTTAATTAGTCCAAGTACTAGTCTGTTTTTCCTAATTGTTACTGTCCTAGTTAATCTTTAGGAAATAATTCACTGTTAGCTGTATTTCAGTTTCTGAGAAAACCTTGCTTTTTTGCATCATTTTATATTTGCCTCTATGTTTTCTGTATCTGGTCAAATCTAGTAATATTTTTTCTTCGTCTCAGAAAGTCTTTAGTAAATAATATTTTACTAACAATATGCTCAAGTCATTAAATTAAAGAAGAAAAAAAAAACAACAACCCTTGTGTGTCTCAGCATTGGAAGGATACTTTCTCCTACTTCTTCCCTCTTTAGTCAATTCTTGATGTACTTATTCTGTGAAGGTTTTGTCTTTTTCTGTGCTCAGTTATTTTTCATCGTCCTGCAAAATGCTGAAAGGCAATTAGCAGTTAAACATAGATTAGGCTGATATAATCAGCTGCTGGGCTGGTTTTGCAACAGACTGATTCATTATCAGGTTCCATCAGATAATTATCTGTCCACATGAAAAGTCATGTACTTTGTGACACCTATGTGGCTTTCTTTGTGCTGATTCAAGATTCAGCACTTTAAACAACTAGCAGCGTTATGGAACATTGCTTATTAACGCACAACTGATGAATCTTTCTATACAGAAAGTATTTATTTTTGTGCCGGTTGTCCTGGAGTCTGTAGGAATTGTCAGCAGGGACTTCACAATCTGTGGGCCTAGCAGCCCTGTGGAGCGCTGGGGCTCAAGGAGATGGGTCTGAGCATAGGATCACCAGCTTAAAGCCAGTGACAAAAAGCTCCTCCAAACAAACAGTAGTTTTGTAGTTTGGAAACTACAAAAAACTGACTTCTGATGGTAAGGTGAAATCTACTGGCACAAAAATTGAGTTTTGTGATTTTTTTCTTTTTTCACCAGAAAATTGGATCTTAGGTTTTGAATAATTCATTGAAGGGGAAAAAGATTCATTTACTTTCATATATGCATCTGCATACCTTGTTGATTCATAGTGTTCCAAATTTAAAATGTACAGTAAATACAAAACTTCAGCTTATCTTGACGAAGCAAACAAATAATTCTTACTTGAGCTTGTGCATCTTTTGCAGAATTCCAAGCTAGTGATAAAGATGTGTTTTGCGTCAGACCAATGGTTATGCCATCAATTGAGAGCTGCTTTCTAAAAGCCGCCTTTTATATTTTCATTACTTGCTTGTATTCTGAAGTCTGTCACATGATGCTGTAGGGAACACAGGGCACCTCTTTAAGAAAACAGGCCCAGTCAGTTCTGCCCAAATAGCAATTACACTTACTGTTTATAAGTAATAAACATTGCAAAGGTTGTGCTGCTTTTCAGTACCTTTGAGTGTATGGCAACCACATAACAATTGTTTCTGAAGGGATTTCAGGACAGTTCCTTGTTATCTGATTGTACAGTCACTGGGTTTTTCTTTCCAATTCAGTTGTTGGTTAGGTATGCCACGTTCAAATCATAGAATGGCCTGGGTTGAAAAGGACCACAATGATCATCTAATTTCAACCCCCCTTCTATGTGCAGGGTCACCAACCACCAGACCAGGCTGCCAGGAGCCGCTGGTTCTGGAAGTGCTCGTGGCTAATTGAGCAAGTTTGTTAGGTTCTGAAGCAGTTGTGTCTCAGCATGCCTTTTTCTTCTTTATCACACACACACACACACATGCACACATGAACAAAGACTTGAAATCTTTTATTTAAAAATGGAAAGAGACAAGCCAACTTTTTGGCTTATTTTGTGTGTGTAGACTACGTGCTGTGCTTATGATTTAGTTACAGCGAGCATCAGGTGAGATTTAATTGGTTTCTAATTATTCTTTCTCAGAATAATAAATGCTCTCAAGGTTTTGGGACTGTTAGTAAATGCACTGAAGTTTTTTTGCTTGCTGTGTGAAGCACTGTAACATGATTCTAAAGGATAACAGTCTTGGTGTATTAAGGCACCTAACTCATGATTTAGATAAACCCATGTAGTGTACAGTAGAGTTTCTACTCTACTAGTTGTCAGGGATGATATTTATTCTTCATCCTAGAATGAGTCCATAATTGAGCACAGTTGAACATTTAGACTGTCACTTTTTTTTTTTTTTTTTTTTTTTTTTTGCTTTGCTTTTATCAGTAGGAGAATCGTGTGTTTCTCTTAACATTTTTGGCAAGGAAAGAATCACAGAATTGCTGGGGTTGGAAGGGAGCTCAAGTGACCATTGAGTCCAACCCCCTGCTAAAGCAGGCTCCCTACAGCCGGTTGCACAGGTAGGTGTCTAGATTAGTCTCGAATATCCCTATAGAAGAAAAATCCACCACCTCTCTGGGCAGCCTGTTCCAGTGCTCCATCAACATTACCACAAAGAAGCTGTTCCACATGTTAACACAGAACATCCAGCGTTCAAGTTTCAGGCCATTACTCCTTGTGTTATTGCTACACACTGCCGAGAAGAGCCTGGCCTCACCCATTTGCCTCCCACATCTCTTTACAAATTTGTAAACATTAATCTGATCCTTCCCCCTAAGTCTTCTTTTCCCTGAGCTGAACAGACCCAGAAGTGATCTAGCATTTTGCATAAGTGGCTGTGCAATAACATATGGCATTTAGACTTAGCTGAAGTTGGCAGTATGTCAGGGGACTCTAGGAGAGTCTGGTTGTTTGTAGAGACGTATCTTGCTGCCTAGCCTGGTCTTTAGTGTTACACTTTCTCTTTCTGAGAAGTTTGGGGTCTTTTTCTTCCATCTAATTCTTTATCTCTTCCAATATTAGAAACTCATCTTAGTTTTGCATACTGATGTGCATTTCTCAGTAATCAATACATGGAAAACAGTGAATTTCTTATTAAATGTGTTGTGTTCATCTGTGACTTAACTAGCTTCCCATCGCCCGAGGATCTCTCTTGCCTTTAAAATAACAAATGCTGGTGTTCTTCGTATCTCATGGCTTCAAGGCTTGATAGGAATGAGAAGTAAGCATGCTTAGTTTTTAAATAAATGTTTAGTTTGGAACAACAACTTCAGTCAGCCCTTATTTCAAAGTTCCTATATAATCAGTGTGACAAAAGATAGAAGGTGAAAGTTAAAGGTTACTGCAGCTGTTCCCTAATAGATGTAGGAGCTCTGGATGATGGAAAATCAGGCCTCATGCTATAGTATAGGCTGTTAAATGCTTGGTTTCACCATATGTATCTTGTCCTCATTTCCATTTAAGTTCATTGTATGTAATATCATAATCAGTTTGCATTTTGTTCATAACTGCTCCCGTTTCTGAGTATTAGACCCAATAATACTGGGAAGTCTTTATTTCCCAGAATCACAGAATCATAGAATTGTAGGGGTTGGAAGGGACCTCCAGAGATGATTGAGTCCAACCCCCCTGCCAAAGCAGGTTCCCTACACCAGGTCGCACAGGTAGGCATCCAGGCAGGTCTTGAACATCTCCAGAGAAGGAGACTCCACCACCTCCCTGGGCAGCCTGTTCCAGTGCTCCGTCACCTCACTGTAAAGAAGTTCTTGCGCACATTTGTGCGGAACTTCCTATGCTGCAGTTTCCGGCCGTTTCCCCTTGTCCTGTCTCCACTCACCATTTCCTACATGAGGGGTTTGTGTACTTTCCTGTCTATGCATTATGTATTAGAATATTTATCTATAGAAAGGCAGGGCAACTCTTGGTGCATGTTAGGCTGAATTTTCTGAAGACAGCATATGCTTTCACCTGTTTAGATATAAGGAAATGAGTTCCTATGTATTTAGAAGCCAAAAATTAGTTGGTTATCAGCAGTGGCATCTGTCATTTCAGCCGTGCTACAGGAGCTAACTAGAGAAATTAAAAAAGTGAGCTGTACCTATACATTCTTAGGTTGTTTCTTATTCAGTAAATGAGAAAAGAATCTTCCTGGTGCCTGTGGCCCTTTGCCACTGGCTGAAAAATGAGCAAATTGACCCATTTTCCAGGTATTAATCTTTCATTAGCAGTCTAGGTAAAACCTGAGGCTCAGATTAGGAAAGAGAAAATGAAGATTGATTTCTGTGACAGGTATGTGTTTGTCAGTGTATTTTTATTGAGAAAAGCAAATTGTTATGGCCCAGTTGTTTTCAGTGTATCTGAGCAGCAGGTAGCAATTTTTCTAATTAAATTTAAGCGGAGACGCGTGATGAACTGATAGGCAATCTTGAATTACTTTGAAAGTTGGAAAGCAATTCAAATCTGATGATAAAATCCTCTCTTGGGTGCAGTTTCCCTTCTGACATTTATGGATAAACTTTCCATTTGCTTTTTTTTCACTCTTTTCACTGTAATTACAGTAATATCAGAAGTTATCTGATAATAAGTTCAAGGTAATGGACGATGTTAAATACGCAGTAGAGTTCACAGCAGATTTACTAGCTTAATGTTTTTTTCAAATAACTTGATGCCAATGATTTGAATTAACTATGGAAATGGCTCTTTCAGCAAATCAAAATGGATGGCTTTGGTAAGCTATTGATTATCTGCTAGTGCGTGATAAGTAGTCATAAAAGGAGTTTTAAGTCTTCTGTTACAATTGATTGCCTGTCTTCCATATGCAGTCTCTTGATAAGTAGAGACTTTTTTTTTTAACTGAAAACTAGTGAAGCATGAAAAGGTTAAAATAATAAGGATGTGAAGTCACAGGTAATTAATTTTTATGTATTTGGGAGTATACCAAAACAGTATGACTAATTAAAAAAGAATTATCAGTAAAATTGACAGTAACTTTAATATGGGATCACATAAGCTGAGGACTGTTCTCAGTAATCTCTCCTAGGTAGGCGAGCATTTCACCTGCTTGAGTCACTGTCTCATACTGAAGATTAACTAGTGATTTTAAATATAGATGCACTTCAGTTGGAGGACAGGTAAACTTGTCTCTTTCTAACTTTAACAGTACAGGAAATTGATTTAAATGTGGAATTATTAGGGTGGAGATTCCCTCTCATTTGTTTTGTATGCTGTAGAGGAGCGAGGCAGCTGGAAGGAGGACGAGTGATTTTCATTGAAAGATAGAACAGGAGCACACATGGACATGGTTTTTCATAATGTGCACAAAGAATTGGTTAAATATGCCTCTTCTTCCAGGCAACAAACAGGACCCAAGGAAATGGCTGCAAGTTGTACCAGAGGAGGTTCAGGTTAGATGTAAGAAAGAACTTTTTCTCTCAGAGTGTGGTCAGGCACTGCAATGGCTGCCAGGGGGGTGTTGGAGTCGCCGTCCCTGGCAGTGTTCAAGAGGCATCTGGATGACGTGCTGCGTGATATGGATTAGTTTGTGGTAGCAGTGGTGATGGAAGACAGTTGGACTAGATGATCTCGTAGATCCTTTCTAACCTTGTGATCCTATGATTCTATGCTTTGCAAGCTTTGGGTTTTCAGTAATGCTAATCCTTCTACAAATATGAAATTGCAGATGATCATTGAACACATGCTTGGGAGGAGATAAACACGTTTGTTTCCAGGACTGGGTTATCAAGCAGCCTGTGATACACAGTAGTTATGGATCTCCCTGGTGGCCTCAGGAAGAGCAAGAACTCTAGTGCATCTCTAGACATCTAGTCAAGACTGTGTATTTGGCTGATGGTGAGGACAGGCAAATATTCTAGGTATTTATCAAGGGATAAAGTGAAGTTTTGAAGAGTTTCCTTCAATATTTTAATAATTGAAGGCAATGGAGAATAAAATGGTAAAAATGACCGATTTGAAAATATGCATAACTTTAATGGAACCGTCTCCACATTCAGAAGAATTCTGTTGTTTGTAATTTTCTTTAGAAGCTTAATGGGAATGCTAATTGAGCATATTGAATTGTTATAGCTTTGTCAGAAGCTCTGAAGAAAAAGGGCTTTGATTTTTTGCTTGGAAAAGTAACTGTGGGGCTGTAATTAGAAGTCATTTCCTTTTAGAAATGAAAATAATCTTGTTTGATTCAAGCTGTGGACTGGCAGACGAGCTAAGTAAGCTAAATACATAAACGTTGAAGACAGATCTCCACAGTTCCTGAACGGGTTTGATGTGTGCAGTAGCACAGGTCTGCTGGTATAAGCCTGCTTCTCTTTTTATGATAGAATTAATGCCAAAAACCTGTGCAATTAATGAATTAGAAAAATTACCGAACAATCTAGTCTTAATTAAAATATCTTGTTATTTTATCCTGTCATGTTCTTTATTCACTCTTGAATTTTCATTATGAAGTTAGGGGCAAAAAACCATACAAACAGCAGGTTGCCTTGAAATAAATAAGGCTTGAGCATAATATGCTAGGCTATGTGGCTTACAAAAATAATTGCAGCAGGAAAGTGTGGTTCCTTGCTTCTTCAAGATATCCCACAACACGGTGTTTGGGACTTTCTTGATCTCTGTGAAGTCATGAAGGGATTTCAGAGATGAAGTAATTGTGCCTTTTTCTCCTCTAAACCTTCACTTCAGGAGAGGAAAAAGTGCCTCAGAAAGCATCATCTCTGTCTCATTCCAAGCTCACACCTCTATCTTGAATTACAATCAGCTACTGTTGTGAATTAATTGCTGTCTTGGATGTTTGCCATGACAAAAAAAAAACAAAAAAAAAAAAAGCCACTTTGACAATATGCTCTTCTGTTTTCTATTTCATAAAACAATGTTTGTTACGGCATGAAAAGCAGCTATTGTCAAAGAGGAACTGTGTATATTAATTCACTTGATCTTCAAATGTCATTTTAGAAACATTTAAAAGTTTTAGATGTTGACATTTAGACAAAGTACTTTTACGGTGGTGCCTTATCAGTGAACTTCACTTCAGAAAAAATCTCATTGATGTTGTAGCATCGTTTCTCATAGAGTTAATTATAATTTCCATTGCTAGCTTACCCTATTAAACTGTAAACTAACTGTTCATTAAGGGTTTGGTGGGGAAAATGCTTCTCTTGTCATTTTGTTGTCACGATATACAGGCTGCAGGCTATAGCAGGTGTCCAGATGATCAAATATTATTGCAGTAGTTAAGATTCTGTAGACAGGTATACATCCTTAGAGAATTGGAGATAAAAGAGCAAAGACTTCCTCTCTGAGGTACACACGTCTTCCCGGAGCAGCTTGTCATCATCACCAGGTCCAGTGGCTGCTCTGGGAAAGGGGGCAGCAGCTTTTCCTTCAGGAATAGTACTGGGATTTGAGAAAAACATGCAAATATTAGAGTAGAATTTCACTACATTTGAAAAAGATGTGATGATGAACTTTATCTCATTCAGTAGAATAGAAGCTTAATACAGGTGTATCTGTTCATGGAAAGGCAGAATTGCTTCTCTTAGTAAAGTAGATGTTTTCTTCCAAAAATCAAGTATGTGGGAATAGTAAGCTGCATGTATATGCACCCACAATGCATCTATGCAACTGTACAAACTTATTAAAAATTGTTTACTAAATTTTATTTAAATTTGCTGAAAAAAATAATTAAATGTGTTTGGGAAACTAGTTTTTCTATAACCTTCCCTTTAAAAGGGGTAGTAATGCCACTGTTAACGTTACCATTAAAGAAACATGTTAAAGTGGTCATGATTATGGCGGCAGTCAATTTGGTATCTCAATGTCTGCATTAAATCTCTGCTTAAATTTTTCTGTTGACGGAGCAACAAATGTGAATGAGAAAAGAACAGTGGTGGGAAGAGCTTGAACAAGTAAGATGATAAGCAATTGCAGCTGGCATTTCTATGTCTGAATAAGAGAAGTACGTACCATTTATTTGGAAAAATAGGATAAATAATTAGTAAAGTTAATGTAAATGTTTCTTCTTAAAGCTTAAAGTAACGCTCTGTAGCATTGGCACCGTTTTTGCATTTTAAGTGAATTGCTGTAATGCTACTTTTGCCTGCAGTCCCACAGATGAAAGGGTCCAATCAGTGGCACCGGTTCTGGTTCCCCAGAGGGTTCTCCTATGGCACAATTAGAAGTGCTGTCTTAAAAACTCATGCTGGGGATTTGTTGTTGTTGTTGTTTTCTTTTGTTCTACGGGCATGCCTGATACTTGTGCCATGCAGAACTTCTAGCCCCTATCATGCCTGTAGCAAGGAGCACCACAGCTTGACTCTGTTTGGATGAAGAACTTGGTTGTTCTGCCCATTTTCAGCCTACCACCAGCTGATTTGGTGAGATGCTTCAAGTTTCTGCCTCGGAAGAGGCTGTAAGCAGTTGATCCTACACACACTAACAATTTTACAGGCTCTTTGCATACCCCTTGTCTTTTTATCTAGGCTGAAAGATACTTGCCAAGCCAGGGTTTACTAGTGGTCAGGCAGTTTCAAGCTTTTGGTCATACCACTGATCACATCTCTTTACTCTCTTTATCCTCTACTATATTATATTATAAACAATTCTTATGGCATAGAGAAGCCATCAGCTTCTTCTCCTTAATAGCAGCAAGTAAGATTAAGTGTGTGCAAACTCAGCTGAAAGTAGCAAGTGTTGGCACAGTTTAAAACTCTATTTTTTCCCCATCTGAGATGAACGTGCTTAACAGAAGACAAAATGGGATGATGTTTCATAGACTTTCTTGTTGTAATAAATCTAAGAAACTTTAAATCGTTACGTTAGTGTCGTGCTGATCTTTATCTTTTATTTTTGGTGAGTCTTTGTAGGTTTGGCTTGGATTTTGTAACTTGCTTTCCTGCGGCTCTTCTGTGCCTCATTCTGAATCCTGAGCAGAAATAATGGCCAACAAAACAGTCTTTGTGGTTTGTATAAAAAAAAAAAAAATACATGGGATGTCAGAAGGAAACGTTTATTGTTCTGTAACTGCAGTCATCACATTGTAACAAGCACAACCTCCAAATTCAATTCTCACTTCTGCCTGAATTGCACGGGAGATTATATGCGCACACTGAGTCATGAGGCCCATTGCATAATGCATTTCGTTTAGTCTCCAGCACAGGTTCTCTGTTGGAGACATTTCTTATAAAGAGTGTCAGACACAGAAAAAGCAATTTAGTAAGCACTGTGATCAGATCCTGATGCAGTTCTTTTTTGGGCCCGCTGTTTCTGGAAGACATCACTGATAAAAATAGTCTCTATTTTCCTCCTTGTTCTGATTCATTATGTTATCTTACTGTTGCTTCAAAATATATTTCCCCCTTTAAGGTGGCTTGTTTTTTTAACAATAAATGAAAGGAATTGTGTTTTTTTGACAGCGTACTTTAACAACTTGATCTATCTGGATATTGGAATTCTGCATTTTTCATTTTAGTAATCTGCATAAATGCTGGACGCAACAGAAAGCTGAGAACACAGCTACCATCCGTCACGTGAACAGTCAAGGAAGCTGCTAAAAGCTACCTGACAATTGCAGTGCTTAATTGAGAAAGCAGTTTGCTGTTAATGGCCTAGCTCATGTCTTACTTCTTCCCATGAGTCAATAAGGCACCTTTTGTACCTCCAAGGGAAGACCTGAGAGAGTTCAGGCACGTCAGCTGCATAACTTAACAGCTGCTTTTAGCCCATGGCTTCTAGGAATGGAGATGAACTTCTTATAAGTAAACAGAACTTCTGTATTTATTTTAAGTGATTATATCTGCAGGTCGACCTTCATCGTTGTTGCTTGCTGCTTATACATATGTTTGGAGGGGACAGTTTAAAAGATGATACTTTTATATGATTTATATTTATATTTTATATTTATATTTTATATGATTTATATTTATATATGATATATTTCATAATACTCGTATACTATAAAGATTCGTCGGGGCAGACTGGATTAACATAGTACCCATTCTGCTTGTGTTATTGCACAGTGTTCTTTCACCAAGGTGCTGCACACCAAAGCAGGAATTGCAGGAATGCTGTTCAGATTTGATTTTCATCACAAGTGTGGACTTTCCATATAGTATGTTTGTACTCTGTAACATTGTGTGATAAGAACTGCTATCTGAGTGGAGCATGAGCCTTCCAGTTTAAGGAGTTTCAGGCAAGCAGCATGCCTGTGGTGAGGACTGCACATCTCAAGGGGAGGAACTTGGGTTTTAAAGGAGTTATTGTCCTCATGTGGCTGCCTCCTTTCTTGGGGAACGGTTTTCCAGAGCAAACTGTTTTGTGTCTGATACAGTAACTGAATTATTACTGTATTTTTACAGGTTGATTCTTAGAATATCAGCTAAATGCCATTTTTGCAGTGTAACTCTTAAACTGGGAAATCTTCATTGGAAAAGTGGTATTTCCCACAGGTAGTCCAAAAGTTTACTGTTCTGAACTGTGTTAGAGGGGAGAAGGAAAGCGCATTCACCCTGCGTTGATGTGTTTGTCCCGTATCTGACCTTAAGAGGCAAGAAGAGAAGGGAAAGGATGAGACCCTGCAAGTACAGGCTTTGATGTGACATAATCAGTCTGACTAATGAGGCATTTTTGGTAGTATCTCAGCTGAATATGCTTTTTCAATCTTATTTTTTCATTTACATTGCTTGTGGTTGGATAGCTCCACAAAGTGTTTTCTTTTAATGGCACAAGAGTACTTGCCATCAAATTTATGTGTATTCACTGTCACAGCCCTCCTTGTATTGGCAGAGCATCCAAAGGAGCAGCAAGAAACAATGCTGGAATGGTTTTGTGATTCTTCCTGCTGTTTTAGTACTGTTTGTTGGCAGTACTGTATGCACTTCTGCACAGCATGGGAATCGCTTTGCTAATTTCTGATTCACAGCTTGTTCTCTAGCCTCACGTGTTCTTCAGCAAAGCACGTGGAGAACCAGTGTAACTAATAATTCATTAGCTTGTCTGCAACTTTGCTGGTTTAATGCTGTAGGGGTCGCTTTGAAGGAGTCATGGGTTTCAGCACAGGGTGATGCATGTTGCTTAACAAATATTTTGTAGCTGACAAAAAGCTTCTCACTCTCTTCTGCATGGGGGTCTTGCTGGTTCAGTTAGTTCGGCAGCCATGCTGTGCATGTGATGCATGCTGAAGGCCCCAGGCTTCACTGGGAGTGCACTGGATACAGATACAGCTCCCTGACAGGCCTGTGGTACAGGACTTTCCAGGGCTTAGAGTGACAGCATGAGCTGTCATGTGCTAGCTAATTGTGCTAATACTGATAACCTGTTCTGATAAAACACAGGCATCTCTGTTGCTTTACACAGAGAGAGGAACTCCAGGAAAAAAAAAAAAAAAAAAAAAGTGATGGCTAAATGTGATATATTGTTTTATTTTGGAATATTTCAGGTTGCCAGTGAAACTTGCCACTGTGAAATATTGTGCTTCCTAGAATTTCAGAATACACATATGAGGAAATAAGAGCTACATCTGTTTATGCATACAGTTCAGGCATTGCAAAGCATTCTGTGTATCTTCTCTAGCTTTGTCCAAGCAATAGAGACTTTAAATTGTCAAATGTAAGAAGTAGCCTGCATGTACCAGTTCACCCAATTCCTTTTGAACATTTTGTCCAACAGCGGAAGGGCAGGGTGCCCTGTTATGACTTCTCTTGAAAGCCTATGAGCCACATGGTTGGTGCAGAATTCAGTTCCTGGTTTCCTTGGCTAAAAATACCATTGAGGATTGTCTCAATTCATCCCATAACTTGGGGAAAGAGAGGGTGTGTACTCAAGTAAGTACGTCCCCAGCTTCATTGTTTACAGTTTGCCTGCACTTGGTGCTAGCACTCATTGAAAACACTGGTGCTCATTGCAGGTGTCAATGCACGCCACTTGACACAAGGCTAGCATAGTGCTTGTTTGGAAATGCATGGAAAAAGGTGATTTTTTAGTCATCTGTCACAACTGAGTGTCACTATCTATGCTATCAGTCTTCAGAGCTGGAAGCGATCCCTGTAGCAATGCTGTCATTTGAACTGATACTGATCCAAATACTTATTCACTGTTATAATTTTTCCTAAAGTCTTCTAACTTCCCCCCTGATATTCGTGAATATTATGACGTGCAATATTGGAATTTAGTAGGTATGCTCTTTTCTCAATTGAATGTGTGTTCTTGTCAGGTAAAATGCACAGGGAGAAGTTTCAGATGGGAGTTGGAATGTCTGTGATGCCCAGATTGAGACTGAGTCATGGGCTGGTCCTCACCTGCCTTTGCTGTGGGTGGGCTGGTAAAGTCAATCATGTAAAGAGTTGATTAACTAATAAACTACTTGCTTAAAGCCAGTGGCATCTGAATTCATTACAGTTTGCTGTTTGGTTTCGTGGATTTCATAGCACACAAAAGAAGCATTGCCTTGAGCAGAACTGGCAGTCTTAATTCAGCGTGGCATCATATGCGATACAGTGTGGGTCGCTTCATTGGGTATCCTCAACTGTTGTGTGGTCTTGCAGTAAGGATCTGGTACTTTGTGAGTCTAACAGGTAGTTATTTAGTAACAGAAAGTAGTGAGAGCAATGTCAGGTACAAGCAGAAATGAACTATTGATCTGAGGGGCTTTAGGTCACTTCAGAGCTGCTGTTTAGTAGTACATGAAGTCACTCTGTTGTGGGAGGTGTCTGAGCAAGGATATAGGTACACAGTTCAAGTGCTTTTGCCTCTTATAGAATTGCTCAGGTTGGAAAAGACCTTCAGGTTTTACTTCCTCAAGCAGCCCGTTTTCTCTTCTTTTTAATTAGCTTCCACCACAGAGCTCTCCTTTGAGGCAGAGTATGACAGTGATGTCTCTGCTGTGCGTCTTTTTGAAGGGTGATGGGATCTGACTTGCACTGATGGCTGTCACAGCCCTCGCTGTCATATCTGCGCTGAGTTGTGCTCTCTCTGCAGAGCTGTAGTCAGGAGCCACCTCCTGTGTGTCTGCAGATTGCCTTTTCTCTTCAAGGGCTGAGCAATGCCAGAGCTTTTCTGACTGACATCCTGGGAAGCAGGGCTGGGCTTTAGCAGGGCTCCCTGAGCTCCAGTAGGTTGGCTACCCAGTGGCATCACACAGGTGGGACCTGGGAGATGCTGCAAGCACCCATTGAAGACTTTTCCATTTTCAAGTGCTCCCGTAAGCAAGAAATACCATAGTGACTGTAGTCTATTGAGCAAAGCATGTTTTGACTTCAAATTTTTCAAGTAATTGTAATCAAGTTTATGTACAACTTCTGGAAAGATCTTTAAAGTGCTTTTACAAATTCATTAACATACTTAATTATGTTGTCATGGGTGCAGTTTTGTATTCATAGTTCTAATTCAAGTTTAAGTGAAAAAGATACTTGCATTGTTCACTGATTATGAAAATAATATGAAAATACCTTTAGTTTTGCTTCAAGGCACATCAATCTACTTCATTCAAAATGCCTTCAAATTATCCCCAAGTGTTGGAACTGATTGTGATTGATCTTTTTGCATAGTAACTTCTACTCTATGAGCATCCCATTCAGAGAGTGTGCAGTACTTAGAAAAAAACAAACTGCATGTTGCATGGAAGAAAAAGGTGATAGATTTCATCTTTCATTCTTTGTTTTCTTATATATGACTTGGTTCTATTCTATTGATTGCTTTGGATTGGAATAGTTAGTGTAGTGGCGGCAGTTCAAGTAAAATCTGCTATATTTCAAATCTGTTTTTTTTCTAAATGCTAATCTTCAATTTCTTGAAGTGGAAAGTAAAGCAAAGCCAATGTCCTTGCTCTCTGAGTTGCATATCCACTAAGCATTGCTGCAGCATAGTTTCAGGAGTCAGGTGGAGCTGACAGCTTGTTGTTAGCAAGGTTAGATAGCTTCTCCAGCCAAACACTTCTGCGTGACCTGCAGTATTGTAATTGTGGCTTTAAAACTCAGCCTGCCTTAGTGAATGAGATTGGTTTTGTTGCAGAAATGTCTCTGCCCATAATCTATATTTGTCTGTGGGTGCTTCAGCTGATTTGTACTTTTAAAATAACTTTTTTTTTTCTCTTGAACAATTATGCCTGCTCTTGTCTCACAGCATGTAACTTCTATGCAGTCCGAAACCATTTTAAAAATTCAAACATATGTCAAATAGATCATCTTCTCTCTTTCTTTATGCCTATTTTGAGCCAGTCTTTCTCATTACTCTTTTAAGAGTTTAATTTTTTAAAGAGTCAAAAGTGGAAACAAAAGACCTATTTTGCTAGTTGAGAACTGCGGAAAAAGCCGTAAGTCAAGGGTGTCCAATCTTTTAGCTTGCCTAGGCCTCACTGAGTGAAAAGGAATAGTTTTAGGTCACATATATTTAGGTCATTCCAAAAGTAATGCCTCCCATTTATGTTCATGGAGTCTGTGACAGATATTAAGAGCACAGTAATTCTGTTTGATAGAGCATATTGTCAGCTACAGAGCATAGGCTTTTTTTAAAAAAAAAAAAAACAAATTCACCACTGTTAGCTGTGCATTTTCACCAGCACTGAAGAAAAGCCTGCATGCTGCAGTGACCCACAGTCGCTGTCACTAGTGCTGGAGTGCACCACCGCCTTACTTTCAGCAAGCATTGATGAATGTCTGTGGGTGTCATTTTTTCTGCATGGAGGAATTCAGTGGCACACCTTTGCTTCATCTGCTCTTCCATGTCAGACACCATTCTGTCAGACCGCCCCTCTGCTGCCATCTGTCCCACGGCAACAAAATGTGGTGGGATATTGGTGGGAAGGTTCAGCCCCTACTGTCGTATGACCAACATCCACCTCTGACATTGTGGGCCAACACAGTAAAACAGGAGGCACTACTTTTGGATCAACCATCATAAAACATATCAAATAGTTAATGTATGTAAGTAACACAACTTACTCAAACTTTTAATATTTTTATTAAAACGTTTAAAAATGAGCGGCAATAACATAGAGCTGGTGGGATATTTGACCTTGTTATTGTGGAACTAATGCGTCAATTCTGGTTCGATAAAAGTGATTTCAATTCTTAGTGAGTTCTCGAGAGATTTTTGATGTAAGTTTGCTGTTCCTGTGCTTCATCCTTCCAATAATTGTTCACAAATGTGTGTACCACTAAAAGAGATGACGTGAATGGGGTGTGACTGTGAAGCGAGAGATATTTCTTCCTGGTAAGAAAGGTCTTATAAAAGCCTGAAGAGACAAAAAAGGTAAAGAGACATGATCAGAATTTTGAGTTGAATATCTGATTGCAACTTTACACATTCTGCTTGAAAATTTGCAGATAATCACAAAATCACAGAATCATCAACGTTGGAGAAGATCTCTAAGATTACTTATTTCAGCTATCCACCTACCACCAGTATTTCAGCTCCCCAAACCACATCCCTTAGTATTACATCTAAGCATTCCTCTGAACACCTCACCACCTTTGAACACCAGTGACTCAACCGCTTCCCTGGGCAGCCCATTCCAGTGCCTGACCACTCTTTCGGAGAAGAAATTTTTCCTAATATACAATCTGAACTTCCCCTGGTGCAACTTGAGGCCGTTCCCATTTAGTTCTGTTTTTAGTTACGTGGGAGAAGAAGCTGACCCCACCTTGCCACAACCTCCTTTCAGGGAGCTGTAGAGAGCACTGAATTTTCTCCTGAGTCTGCTCTTCTCCAGACTAAACAATACCAGTTACCTCAGCCACTCCTCACAGGACTTGTGCTCCAGACCCCTCACCAGTTGCCTTATCATAGAATCATAGAATGGTTTGTGGGACCTCAAGGATGCCCTTCTCTGGGAATGCTCCAAGGCCTCAAAGTCTGTCTTGTAGTGAGGGACCAACAACTGAACACTGCACTGAAGGTGCAGCCTCACTAGAGCTTTATACAGGAAGACAACCATCTTCCTGCTTCCGCTGTCTGCACTATGTCTGATAAAACCAGGATGCCATTGGTCTTCTTGGCCACGGGCACACTGCTGGTTCATATTCAGCTGAGCATCAACCAAGCACCCCAGGTCCGTTTCTTCTACTCAGTCTTCCAGCCACTCTGCCCCAAGCCTTCAGTGTTGCCTAAGGTTGTTGTGACCAAAATGCAGGACCCAGCACTTGGTCTTGCGGAACTTCATCCCATAGACCTCAGCCCAGTTATCTAGCCTGTCTAGATCCCTCTGAAGGATCTTCCTAACTATAGGCAGATTGACACTTCCTCCCAACTTGGTTTCATCTGCAAACCTACTGAGAGTGCACTCAATCCCCTCATCCGGGTAATTGATAAAGGTATTAAACAAGATGGGCTCCATTGTGGACCCCTGGAGAGCCCTCTTGTGTCTGGGTGCCAGCTGCATTGAACTCCATTCACTGCCAGTCTCTGGGCCTGGCCCTCCAGCCAGTTCTTTACCCACCAAACAGCATACCTGTCCAAGCCTATTTAACAAGTTTTTTTAAACTCATTTTTTTTCTGACAACTGCTCACCAGACAGCTCTCAAATGTTTGAGGTTTGCAGAAGGGGACTAGGGAAGCAACATTCCTGTTACTGTAAGTGAAAATGAGGTCCATGACCACCAAGAAACCTGAACATCCACAAGTCTGTGAGTCCCAATGAGATGCATCCCAGAGTCCTGAGGGAATTAGTCATGGCAGTCAGGTGAAGTCCCTGCTGACTTGAAAAAAGGCAACATTATGCCCATTTTTGAGAAGGGTAAAAAGGGTGATCCTGAGAACTACCATCCTGTCAGTCTCATCTCTGTGCTGGGAAAGAGCATGGAACAGATGGTCCTGGAAGCTATGCTAAGGCACACTGAAGAGTGGGAAGTGATACAGGTGAACCAGCATGGCTTCATCAACAGCAAATCCTGTCTGATCAACCTGGTGGCCTTTGATGTTGTCAGTAAATCCAGTGGACAAGAGAAGAGCCACTGATATAATCTTCAGATTGGAAAGATAGGGATCTGATGAGTGGACTTTTCAGTGGATGAGGAGCTGCCTACAGGATTGAGTTCAGAGTGGTGGTCAGCAGTTCCATGTTTGGATGGACATCAGTGACAAGCAGTGTCCCCCAGGGGAAAAGCATGTGTTCATATTTTTCTGCTGTTGACAGGATTGTGTTTAGCCAGTGTATCAAAATGTGTACAGTTGTGCAAATTTGCCGTAACTGCAGTTGGCACTGCACTGTTCCCTCTTCATGCTGTGGTTTCAACCAGACAACATTAACAGCACACTAACGTTTGGTTGTTGCTGAGCCATCCTGGGCCATTCAGTGGGTGGAAGTCATGATGCCATGATGACTTGAGACAGGGAGTGGGCTGCATATGGGCAGGGCTGGGCCACATGCAGGGTGCAGGTTGGATGTGCCTGACATATGTGGAAAGGCAGAAGCGAGGAGGTCTTAGCACTGTGCCAGTAGGCAAACGCCTTGAGCCCAGAGATGAGAGCTGTGCAGTGCTGCTGAATTTGGTGGATCAACAGATGGAAATACAAATATTGCACAAGATGAATAAGGATAGGAAAGTCTGGTTTTCTTGTTTTCTGTTTCCATGTTCAGCATGTGTGACCATTCCACTTATCCATAATGTTGGCATTTATTGCAATGTGTTACTGCAATGTTCTGCCAAACTTTTGAAATGTGCCCGTCCTTGCAATATCCACACTTTGACTTGAATTTATGTTCTACTGTATATTCTTACAACAAATAAGATTTTCGTTTCCTTTTTTTAAATCATTTGTTGTATTTCGCTGCTGTGGTGATGTCTGAGATACCTGATTTGAGGGACTGTCTGTGGCAGTGTAGTGAAGCATTTGCTTGAACTTTTATGACTTAGAGCCTTTCTCTGAAAATGTCTTCATAGTACAAGATGTATCAGAATATAGAAGATCACTGTCTACTTAATTTTTATTTCACTAGGACCTGTGCTGTAAGTATTCTCTTAAATATGAGTACTTTTTCTCCTACAGTTTCAGCAAATATCAATTTCAGTGGGTTGTTTTTGCACTAAAGCTAAAGACCTGCCTATTGGCTTTCTAATTTGTTTGAAATCTGTCTGATTTTTCATTTCAGGCACATGTGAACCCTATCAGTGTCACTCCACCCATACAAGCCATAGATCAAGACCGAAACATCCAGCCTCCTTCTGATCGACCGGGCATCCTCTATTCCATCCTAGTTGGTTGGTGTCTGCTACTCTTGCTATCACTCATGATCACTTTATTGTGACCAGAGAACGATTGACTGGGAGTGTGGAAGCCTAATAAATTTCATTTTGTGGTTAGTGGGATGTTTGAAATCATTGCTCTACTTGTTTAAATTTAATTGCTATTTAGCAGCTTATTCAAATGGCTACATTACTTATTATTATTTATTCAGATTAGACTCATAATTGTCTGGTTTAGCTGACAGGGCAACACAGCAAGCAAAAGGAGAAAGACTTGTTTGTGCTCACAGCTATTCTTCCATGCATATTTTTCATTCACAGGTGCAGAGGTGCAGTAAGAGATGCTAGAGAAAGACAATAAGAGCAGGTCTCTCCCAAAAGTCTTCTGACACAGAGCAGCTTAAAGGAACTTACTGCATCCAACATTAGTTTTGCTGCCTGTGTGGTTATAGAAAGAGTTCAGAGATAGATACTTCACTGGAGGATGTTTGGTATTCTGCTGTTTATTTTTCTCTTGCTATTTTCTTCTGTTCAGAATTTGTTTCCAGTCCTTTAGCTTGTATGATTTGCTAATAGAGAGGCCTAAGGCAGTGGTTTACAGTTCCACTCCTCCACCTGCCCCATTCTTTGCACAGCAGAGAACAGTAGTATTTTTGGTACCCTGCAACTAGCATGGGAATTGGGAAATGGTTTGGTTTGTATAAAAGTGTTTTTTCCTGTTTGCTGCTTTAAACTGCAGCTACATGGATTTCTTGCTATGGAAGTATATGTTTTAATGAGGATATTGCATAGTTTTTCCTTGTCAATAAAAAAAAAAACACACAACAAAACAGTTTTTATGTACTAGAATTCTGTTGTGAAAGAGAGAAAAAGTAAGTTTGATGATTTGATGTGTCTGACATTTTCAGATCTTTAGAGAGAACAAAAGCATGGCTGCCATACCAAGATAGAGCTGGCCAGTGCCTAGAGTCATAGGATGTTGTTAATGTTTAAGTCCACCATGACTATGAATAGCAACACATTTCTAGGTAGTTTTGATATGTTGGTCTTTTTTCCTCCAAAATGAGCAGCTGCCTATGGATCCCCCGTGTTTTCCTTCTCAGCACTGATCCCAAGGTTCCTGTTGCTTCAAGCTGGCAATAGTCCCTGGCTCCTAGACTCTGGGGATGATCCACAGTGGAAAGATTCCCACTCACACCACCTCCTTTTCTTACTGGCTCCCGAAGTCCTAAATCCTGTAGCCCTGCACAGGATTTTCAGATTGTAGGAGATCCCTGGGTAATTCGGTTGCACATCTCAGCGCTAGGTCATGCGGCCGCTTGGGACCATTTTTTCCAAACTTGCAGCTGCACTGCAGTGAGCATGCAGGTCCCAAAGTCTGTGCGTTAGTGCAGGAGGATGATCATCCTGCTGTCAACAAGCTGATCTTGAGGCTTTTTCAGTGCTCTACTCCCAGCACAAAGAGGCAAGAGAGATACCAAATCAGCCTTAACACAGCAGACTTCAGGTTTTGTGTGGATACCCATTAAAGCAACTCATTTCCTTCAGGCTGTAACTGGATTCAAGTCTAGAAGTCCAAGGACCACTTCAACTATTCCTTTTTCAGCAAATTTATTCTGTGAGGAAATTTGTAAATATTTGCAGAGTAAATGCATAACGCACTTTCATACTTGAATTTTTTCTTAGTTTATTTGTAAGTTTAACTTTTGACAGTTATGCTCAAGGGCAGCATTTAGTCCATTTGTTTAAAGTTCTAAAAGTAACTTGCAAAGTTCTTCAGCATTTAATTTTAAAAATTGTGTTTCACTAAACTGTGATGTTTTTAATGTTTGAATAATTGTTTTGACGTGAGAGAAACAATGCAGAAGGATGAATTATAGAAGTTTCTTTTTTTATTATTTTGCTTATTCATTTGAAGTGCTATCACTTACTTTATTTTCCCCTTTTTGAGCCATGGTCTTCAGAAGTATTTCTTTTTAGATTTCAAGTCCATCTTCATCTTTGTAAGTATGTAGTGCTATTTATATAGTAGACCTTGCTGCAGAAAATTTTAAGTAGTTTCTCAAGAAATGGGCCTTGCAGATATTTCTTGTTATATGGATTTTCCTTTGCTTTAGATCTAAATGTAGTTCTTCTTTAATATATATATATATATATATATATTTAAACACTTAGAGGTCTGAGCTGTGCACACAGAAGGAGAAAATAAGCTACTTACTGAATATGAGATTAATTTGGAATTCTGTTTGATTCTTCTATGTTCTAATTTGGTGGTTCTTTTCCTCTACTTTCTTTCTCCTCCTGTACTTCAGTACAAGTCAAGTCTCAGTGTTTTCTTTAGGCACTACATGTAATATTTGAAGTCTGTGCATCTTGCTCAGTATCTTAAGGATATGCTGTCAGGAAGCCTTTCTATTAACAAAACCCTGCATCCCTGCAGTGAGAGCTCACTTCCACATGATGTGGCCTTCTAGCTTTGTCCTTAAGTGCTGATAAAAATCTCTGTCTGTCATGCTTTCAAGATAACTGGCCTTTCAAGCGTTCAGGTACATGCTTCAGTGTTGCTTGCAACAAATGCAGAGGTTGCAAGTGAACCTCTCCAGTTTGGAGAACAGCATGTTCCCCAGCAATCCACTGAAAAGGAATTAAGAGACTTTCTCAATGAGATAAATGCTGTGGAAGTCTTGTTACATTGATGTGAGCATAACACCACTGAAGACAACAGCAGCTTGAGGGTAAAGCACTTAGGAAATGAAGAAACAGCCCAATGCCATTATTTTCTGCTTGCTTTTTCATTCTAACCTGAGTGCAGTCCTCTCAAAGGATGTATCATGATGTCTGAATGTACTTGTTCAGGTAGTTAGGAGCTGATACTGATGAAACGATAGAAAAACAGGTCTTCAATATTCTTAAAGGATCACTCTAAGATAAAGAACTAGTTCCAACCAAGTGCTACTGGGATTTTGTCTTCTGTTTAAAGTATTGCCTAATGGACATGAAAGAAGTACTTCAGATAAGAGAACTGAACTGGAACCGTAATGCAGTAGTTTACCTCTTAAGCTTGATCTCTTGGAAACCTATTGTTTGCATTTTTGTTTTTCATGCATAATTTTTGACACTCATTGACTGAATTTTAATTTACTAGTCAGTGCAGCCAACCACCTCTTTTGCCTGGCATACAAGTTCCTTCCCTTTGACTGTATTGTGAAGTAAAAGCATGGTAGGACTTAGCCTATCCTCTCATTTACACTCATCTGCAATTTAGCCTCATTTTTTCATTAGTGTGAACTGAATCACAACGCTGTGCTACTCTTGTACAGCTTAGCCCTGTTTGAAAGCCTACCCAATATTTTTAAGTTTTTCTTTTCTCTGGTCTGTTCCTTGAGAAATACCAACTTTTCTTGAAATAATAAGTTCCCAATTTTCACTGTGGAAATGTCTCTGTGATTTCTTCCACCAGCTTCAGATTATTAACTGTTCTAGTTTCTGTTTTCAAATATCAAGAGCTGAAAAATACAGCAGTATTTCCAGTGATTTCTCTCTGCATTTGCCTGTCAGGCAGCAAACTGCACAGTGAAACCTTCATCCAGTTCCAAGAACATCAGACCTACAAGCACTCTTCACATGGTGGCCATTCCCCTGTCCTGCATGATCATTTACTTATATCTGCAGTAGGCAGTTCCTCCTTTCTGGAAACAGATCAAGCAACAACATGGGCTAAGGTTTGCTCTGCTCTGTCAGGGTGCAGATATTCTTGTGTGTTTTCTTGGAAAACTTCCTTTCAAACCTTAAGGCTTTCTGTTCTTTGGAGTCTTCCTGTGCTAGGCAGCAATTGAGCAGGCATCATTGGTTAGGATTTAGATATTCCAGCTGTATTATGCTTGAATCTGTTATTTTCTGATCATCCTCCTTGCTCTCTTTTTCTCCTTTAAGTGTTGTGGGTTTTTTTCTCCTAGATTATTTCCTGTTATCCTTTTACAATATTAGCTTCACTTTCTGTACTGTACATCATTTTAGTGTTTCTTAAAGTCATCTCCATCCTCCCTTGTTTATTGGTTGTCTTTTTAGGAACCTCACTTTCTTCTTTCTTAGTGGCTTTTTGGATTTACTCCTTCATTCTTCAATTTTCAGCATCAGTATCAACCCATATGAAATGCAGCCTCCTAAGGTTACAGTAATTTGTTATCTGTCCCATGTTCCTAAAAAATCTGTTTTGTTAATTAGGAGTTGAAATTGAAAGGAGTGTAAAAAAGGACCTGGACCTAGAAACCCTGCACTTACATTGGTGGTGTTAAAGAAAAATTATCTGCCCAGAGAGCTTGTGGATGCCTCATCCCTGGAGGTGTTCCAGGCCAGGCCTGGTCTAGGATTAAATGTGGAGGTGGTGGCCCTATTGTTGTTCCTGCTACTACTCTCCAGTCTGGTACTGATATATACACAGAATTCACTGAATATTTGTGGGACGTGTGTGCCTATATATATATACAGTTCTATGAGATATGTGTGGAGGATTCTGTGATGTCTCCCTGTATGTGATTCTATGATAAATATACCCACACACGATAAAGCAAATGGATATCATATCATGATGTGCAAATTAAATTATTGCCCATGAATCTGGGCAATAATCTGTCTCCTGGGAAAGCTACAGTCTTTCTAAAAGCAGTTTCTAATCATTCTACTTCAAAAGTGAACAATAACAGCATCATTTATCATTGAAGTGTTCTTTTTCATGTTAAATGTTACAGCCTGTTACACAGTGCTGGGGGTATGGTGTGACAGTATTTGTCTTGTTCTTGGGGCTGCTTTAAGATACAGTGACCCGTGAGCTTAGGGGACTTACTGAGACATCTGCACTACACTGTGGCTTTTGGAACCCAAATGAAATGGGACATTGCATATGACTATGGTAGGTTGATGAAGTTTGCTGATAGACAAGCAAGGACAGAACAGACCTTAATCTTTTAGGAAAAATGTGCTTTACTATCAGGTAGTCAAGAAACTGTTGCTGAACCATGTCTGACTTCATCCCCCTCTGGCAATTAATACTCTACGGTTGCTAAATTTTGCTGTGTTTTCTTTGAGAAACTTGTGACTGAAATCATCATCTCATCTGTCCTCAAATAGTTGAATGGCTGTCTTGGGCTTAGTGGTAACATCCTTCATGTTTAGCAAAGGTGGGTTTGAGGAGTGTGGCAGATGGAAGAAGATTTGCAGTGCAGGCTCATTTCTCTGTATGTCCTCTTAGCTGACTGCATGTGTACATATCTCCTGGAACCTGAGTAGCAGAACTGTCATTGACTGAGGGTGTAGTTGTGGTCCTGCTGTTATTAACTGCTGGGGCATTCACAGTTGGCAAGAACCTTCACAACTACAGGGAGTAAAGAAATGGCGATATGATTAAAGGCATACTGCTTGTAGGACTGTAAAGCCACATGTACAAATTATGAGGTGTTTTACTCCTATAAAACAAGATTGGATTTTGTTTCTTTGATGACTAATGAGTAAGATATATTGTTTAACTGTATCTTTCAGATTTGCTCAAATCCCCGTGTTGTTTTTTGGCAGGTACTCCCGAGGATTATCCACAGTATTTCCATATGAACCTCACAACAGCTGAACTCACTCTCCTGAAGCCAATAAACAGGGATTTGCACCAGAAGTTTGACTTGGTTATTAAGGTAATTTTGACTACATTCTTAGTTCCATACGCTTTTGAGAACTGCCTAGTGACAAAAATGGAAGTGAGAAAATGGAAGAGGGTCCTGCTTTTCTTTCTTGGATTTTTTAAAAATTATCGTCAGTTAATTATCTCCATCACAGAGGAGAAGGCTATGAGGCATTTTTGAAAAGAGATTGAGTCATGTTAGAGTTGTTGCATTTAATGTTATGTTGATGCCATACGAGCCAAGTAAGTACCACTTGTATGTTGGTTCTTTATTAAATCAGTAATCTTGAGAATGCATTCTTTTTATATTTCATGTATTCTCCAGTTCACATCCCATGCTAGAGAATCTCATAGATACAGATAATTGTCTCTGTACTGAACATAGGAGTACCTCCATATGTTGATGGGATGTGAGAAGTTGGGCTCCTCTCTTTTTTGTATATACCACTCTCCTGGTTTTTATAGTCTGATTCAGTGACAGTGCAGCTCTTGACTGACCCAAATGAAAGCAGTGTGAAGAGTGTGCCCTTACAGAACATCTCAGAACAAATCTTCGTCTGGTTACTGCAAGTTTTGGAAGTGTAGAATAATTTCAGTATTAGATGCTTTCTTTGCTAATTTGACAAGAGAAAAAGAATCGGGGTGATGATATTAATATTTAATTGCTAAACTTGTTAAATGCAGAATTAATTTCTGTTAAAGCAAAGATACAAACTTTTCTGCTGCGACTCTAAAAATCAGTTCAGTAAAGATGTCTTCTAATTGCAGCAGAGCAGAGTTACGTTTGGTTCTTTCGGAGACAGTCTTGGATTATCCTTAAAACTGTTGTCTAAGGACGCAGAAAATTGTGTAGGTTTTGCTGTGTTTGTTGGTAAAGAGGAGCAAATAAGAGAGTGAAGACTGCAGTATTGATTTATAAATACTCAAGCAAACCCCTGCTTTTTCATTGTATTTTATGTAGAACGAAGAGTGGACTTTCCTGACTGCAGTGTGGTACATTTGCATCTTGTAGGAATTGTTTCTTTCCTTGTCTCAGAGCATTTATTAAGCACAAAAGAGCAGTTTTTCTGGGAAGATGATAATAAATTCAATAATGTACTTCCTGTATATTCAGAGGAACATGTGGTTATAGAGTGGCAGAAGAGAAGCAATAGAGGCATTTTGAATAACTTTTTAATTCTTGATTATTGCATTTGTGCATCCAAGCACAAAGCTTTGCGTATGCTTAGAGTGAAATAATTTGCAGTTTGAACCTTCTGTAATCCATTTTTGCCCTTACTTTCTGCTGCACAGTTCTACTGTCACTGCGATGGATGAGTAAACACAGGTGTAGAAGACTCAGTAAATATACACGAGTTAGGCTTCTCTTTAAACATAGAATACACTGGTTTTGCACAACTTGCTGAATGTAATTCTTAAAATATTCCCTCTGATATCAGGAGATCAGTTGTGGTTTTTGTTGGGTTTTTTTTTGGCTTCCAAAATAAAAAGGAAAAAAAGCAAAAAGAAACAGGCAGTTGAGTCAATACATTGTAGAATACATGAGGCAAGATGGATAGGAAATTGGTGTGCTGATTTTTTTTTTTTTTTTTTTAACATTAAAACTGGATGGCTGGTAAATGTTTAATTCTAAAATAGGGAGACAAGTGAGAAAGCTGGATTTCTTAATAAGAACGACTGGTTTTCATCCTTCTAGCTATCTCCAGGTGTTTTATAGTAAGGTAGAAAACTTTCTGGCTATCCCATGGAAATTCCTGTTGCTTCTGTTCCTTGCAGAGCAGTGGGGACTTTTTCTAAATATGCACTCTTTGTCTTTCCCATTTGCATTTCCATATGGCAACTGTAAGGCTGTCATAAGAAACAGGTGGATTTAGTGTTTTGAACCTGAAAGGGCTTTCCAGTGCCACTAATACTGCAACAAAAAGCATACTGTATGTGAGACCTCCTTAACTCCAAATGTGTAAGCCTGTGAATGCAGCCTTGCTTTAAGCATCTGCTGAGATCCTCAATAAAATAACAAACCAATTAAAAGTACATTTCCTCAGCATTGTCATTACAGCTGCTCTTTCTCCTGGAAGACAAAAAATTGTAACAGGAAGATATGTAATAAGTTTATTCCAAAGTAAAGTTAACCTCACTTCTGCTTTTAACTTTGCATTTGCTTTTAGAAGGGGATATATAGCTGCTTGGAAAGAATGATCATCTTTCTGGAAAGAACATGACTGTTGTGCTATAGAGGTGAAACTACATGCATGTTGTCACGAGCTTAGAAAAGTAGGAGTTGGGAGGGTTGACTTATGTTGTTGATTTTTACATGTGTACATCAGGGAACAAACAGGAAAACTAGCCAAGTTGATGCACTTTGTTCCTTTCCTATTTGAACATCAGTTATTTATCAATCAGACAAAAATCTAACCTAGCAGGATATTAAAATCGACTTGTGAAATGAGTGGGTGGCTGAAGACTAGGTGTGCTTACACAATTCATGAAATACTAATAAAAAAAAAATGCTACACACAGAGGAATTTGTCACACCTGTATGAGGTCATATTTTGATACATACATTCATGGTGAGCGGTCATTTATTCCTGGGGACTTGTATGGCTTTCAGAGCTGGATGAAGATAAGTGGTCAGATTACAAGGACTGCCAGATCAGCATGAGTTTTTGGTGATTCACTGAAAACATCATGACTACTTGCAGAGCAAAAAATAAACCGTGTACCATGGCCTAACTGCATCAGTGAACAAGGGAGTAGCCACTGATGTCATCTCTCTGAACTTCAGCAAGACCTTTGACACAGTGCCCCCACAACATCCTTCTGTTTGCATTGAAAAGATTTGGATTTGATGGGTGTCTTGTTTGCCGGACAAGGAGCTGGTTGCAAGATCATACCCAGAGAATTATAGTCCATTTTTTATAAAGGGAAGTGGGGAGTAAGTTCCAAGCCTCAATTAACATTTGTAGCTTACCTTTTTAACAAAGCTTTTTCTGGGTTGTGAAGATTTTATTGTTCTTAGGGAACAGGCTCTTATGAAAAGGAATGGCTTTATGTCAGTCGCATGGGGTTTTTTTTGTGCCTTCTCAACATAGTCAGTAGCAGAAGTACTCTTCTACACTGTGTGGCAGCTGTGCAGATTGTCTTCAAGAATATCCCTACGGAATGTTTTCCAAATCTTGCATACCTGCCTCAAAAATCCATTTTCCCCAGATGGCATTTCAGTCAGACTGTCATTAACCCCATTGCAGATAATGCCATAGAAACAATTCTGTAGTGAGATTGTGTTTGCTTGTTGTTTCAGCAGTAGCAGAAGGTCAATGCAAGATGTCAGAGCTGAACAGACTTAGAAATTCCAACATTACAAAGAAATTGGTTTGGGGTCCTATTCTGCAAGTGGTGATGTTGAACTTTGCAACAGTTATATTTCTTCTGTGTGCTCGCCAGGCTTGAATCTCTGAGTGGAGTGTGATTTCCAAGTTTTGGAAGGCTTTCTTTTCTTCCTGCCTGGTTGGCAGTGGCATTTATATGGGCTGTAACTGGGGACAGGAAGTTTGTATAAGGAAGTTGTACTTGCTTGCTTGGGGTATGCGTGTAGAGATGAGCCCCACTATCAGCCAGACCAAATTCCATCTTAATGGTGTGTGGAGGCTGTAGCAGGTCAGTGCATTGTATGAGAAGGGCTGGGTGTTCGCCAGTGATCTCTAGTGGATGTGGGCACTCTGAAGGCAGGGTGTGCATGTATGCCGTGTTTTGTTTGATGTACTCATTAAACAAAGACTTGTTTTCAGAGTGGAGTTGAAAGCAGAGAGAGATGCTTAGAGGATGCTTCTCACTCTAGGAGGTGCAGAGGGCAAGGCACTGAGCAGTTTCAAAGGATAAGTCACCGAGGACAACTCTGGGCTTAGAACCCTTCTTAAGAACATTGGGAATGATCTCTAAGGGTAAATAACAATGTTTATTGTGAATTTCAGCTACTACACAACATCAGAAATGTAAAGATTGGCAAGCATCTCTGGAGACTGACCATTTCAGCTCCCCTGCAATGTGAATGAGGCTCAGTACTTGCCAGGCTGGAGATGCTCCAACCTCAGGGCAACCTGGCCCAATATTTGGGTCTCTTCTTGTGCTTAAGTGCAGGAATCTGTGTGTTAGTTTTTGCACAGGAGTGATCTCCAGATGCCTCACCAATGCTAAGCAGCATGCAGCCTGCTGGCAGCACTTCTCTTAATGCAGCATGGCTTTTCTGAGGGCGTGTTGTTCAGTTCATCCAGGAGGTCCCCCCTCTGTAAAGCTGTTTTCCAGCTGGCTGTCTCCTAACAAGTACTTGAGGTGTTCCTCCCCATGTGCAGAACTTGGCATTTCCCTTTTTTCTTTTTGATATGATGACATTCCCATCTGTTCCTTTCTTCAGCCTGCCAAGATACTTCTGTGGACTTCGTGTGAGAAGAACTAAACAGATGATAAAATGAGTGATAAAATTCTGCATAGCTAAAAATGGGGTGAAACAAGTCAGAAATGATCGTTATGCACAAAGTGATAGAATCTCCCCTGGCTTGGGAATGAGATATTGGCTCTGTAACTGATAACTGAAAGTGAAGGTTGGCTCAGTGATCTGTGGCTGTCAAGAAAAAGCAAATTGGCTATTAGAAATTATTAGGAAAAAGGGAGAACAGAACAAGGGAGAATCACTGCAGTTATCTATAGGCCAAGGATGTGTGGACTGTCTTGACTGCAGTGTGCAGCTCTGGTCTCTGTCACTGAAAGGATAGGCCAGAATTAAAGGAGTTTCAAATTGGAGGGAAGGAACACGGTAGAAAGGCATGAAATATAATGTAATTCTGAGAGTGAACAGGATTCAGTAGCTCATTTCTGCGATGCAAGAGGGAAAAGTTGTCAAATGACACAAGCAGGTTGCAAGTTGAAAACAGAAGGAGGTTGTTCATCTGATGCAGTTTGTCTGCAGAGTGCTTTGACAGGCAGCTGTGCGGGGCTGAAGGTTGGCATGGGCTTAAAGGGAGCCCAGGCAGGTTTGTGGAAGAACAGCCCTCAGAGAAACTCAGAGAACTTCCCGTTTAAGAAACAGGAGCTGCTTACGTTTCTCTCTTGGCTTCTTTGGTTGCTGCTTGCAGCTGTGATGTTGCACTGCATGGTTTATTGATTTGATCAAGTTTTGTTGTTCTTCTAATGTTCTTTTATTAAGAATTTGAAAAAACATCAGAAGAAAACACAGTGGTAGCAGGCAGAGAGACAACAATCCCTTGAGCCTCACTAAAAAGTCCTGAACGGACATTTATTTATTTATTTATTGCTTAAACATCTGATTCCAGTGTTTGGTAGTTTTTCTAATATCAGCCTCCAATTCTTCTTGTCCTGTATTGATCTCTTGGCACCATTTATTTGCTGACTTTCAGTCATCACTTTGCTCAAAGTAGCTGTCGCTGTACCTCTCTTCCAGCGTATCCCTGAGTGTGTTTAAAAACCATTTGGATGTGGTGCTCAAGGATGTGATTTAGTGGAGGGTTGTTAGAGTTAGGTAGTATGGTTAGTTTAAGGTGTGACTTGGTGATCTTTAAGGTCTTTTCCAACCTGGGCAATTCTGTCTTGAAAAATCTATCTTGAAAAATCTAATCTCCTGCACATAAGAGGTTGTATTCTTATACTTCTTTGTTCTCCTGCATCATACAATGGTGGCAAATAGGAATTTTGGCAGAAAGAATAAAGCCTCCCATGTACGGTTTAATCAGTGTGATTGTAGCTTAATCATACACGATTATGAAGATTCAGCAGTCCGAGCTACATGTGAGGGCTGCAACAGATGACAGCTTTAAAAACCAGAAACAAAAAAACCTTCATAGTCTCTGTTATTGAAGAGGTCACTAGAAAGTAACCTGTATGTTAAAATGTTTGTCTTCGTAAATAGTGACTTTGGCTGTTTTCTCTCAAGTTCCTCTTCAGTGCAAAGCGGAATATAAAATATAGCCCACGTGACCAGTAGGATCTTCCAAAAATGTGTTGCCCTTGTTCTGGAACTGCTTTGCTTTTGTCTCTCTCTTTGGAATGCAGCTGAAGATATTCTCTTCTGCCATTCTCACACAACATTAGAGATGTATCAGCTATAATGGGAAGCAGGGTGATTGCTCTGCCTCAAAATAGATCCCGAGCTGAACAAATGAGAATGTTTTTGTGCTCTCAGCGACAGATTAGAAAAAGAATGGAAGAAATGGTTTTTCATTAAAGAGTTGGTCAGTGCACTTCCTGACAACGATGAAATCTACAGAGTCATTAGTTTGGCTGAACTGCTGTGCATCTCCTGTAGGTATTAAGTACAATAACTGTGTTTTAAATTGGCTTTTCAAAAGTTCATCTCTTACGTGAACTCAGTATTCAATTACTTCTGCTGACTTATTGCTGTAGCAGAAGTGTACCATGTCCAAGTAATCTGGAAATTTCTGTTCTCTTTGAGGTGGACTTTTTATGTCTTGTATGTAATACAGTGACAAGAGTTGTGGAAATGAAAAGCTGAGTGCAGGGTTAGTTTTTTGTGAATAGCATAGAGGCAGGAAAATGCTTCCTAAGACCTTTCCATGACACTAATATCGTAATTGAGAAACCAGGCTTTCCCCAAAGTTAACACTTGCATACTGAAAATAGCCTTTTAGTAGCAGTTTAGCGTGGTGAGTGTGTTTGCTTATATTCAGAGCATTTAATTGCAGACAAGACCAGTGACTGTGAGTTAAGATTGACCACAAATTCTACGTCGTTATGCACAGAGCAACAGAAATATTAAAATCCATAAATGGCAAACTCTGTAATGTGTTTCATTAGCAGAAATAGCTGCGCTTTCTCTCTGCTGTAAACAGGATTTCTTTAATGGTTGCTGTTTCAAATTCCATCCATCACTTATAATTTTGTAGTTGGCATTTTCTTTAATTTTGTAGAGGAAGAAAGTTTTATTTAGTGAAAAGATGGTCAGCTAGAAGTATTACTGTTCACTTAAAGCATTGCATTCTGTCATTGAAGCCTGTTACCCTTGACACGTGAAATAAAAATGTGTATTTTGGGATTTTTAAAATGTGCTGTCTAGACACATTATGTGCCAATATCATTTCACTGCCACATGACAAGCTTCACTGACAGTAAAGTCAAACTTCTTCTGTGTTCCAAAGATATTTGGTTCTGCTTGTCCTTAAGCCAATTTTTAATCCATTTCAGTAGCTCGTTCCTTATGCCGTACTTTCTGACCTTGTATGTTAATCCAGTGTGTGATATACAATCCTTACCCTAAATCTAGATAAATTACGTCCCAACGTTCACCTTTATTTCCCAATTCAGTCATGCGCTTTAAACATACAAATTAAAATTAAGCTTTTCAGACCTGACCTTCCTTTTCCTGTGCTGACTGCTCTTTTTCAATTATATTGGTTTAAATGCTTTATAATGTTTCCGTCTTCTTCACAGCTGGAAGTCAAGTTTAAGTTTGAATGTCTGAAGTTCCAGGGCTCTTCCCTTGTTCTTGTGCTAAACAGAGAATGGCCTGCCCACTTTTCTGCAAATTATAGCTTTTCCAGTGGGCTCTCACGTGTTTCCCAGAGGCTTTTCCTTCTTTTGCTGTGCTGTGCAAAATGCTAGGGTATAACCAGTGGCTGCTCAGAGCATTTTGATGAAAAGGAGATGAGAGCAAGGCTTAAGGGCAATTATGGCAGCAGAATTACGTGTTTGTGGTTCTCACTGAGATGCTTGTACCCCACACCAAAAAGCTGACCCAGCTGACAGGGTGTACAGATAGGTGGGGTGCCAGCCAGGCAGTACCCCTCTTGTTGGTCTCCACTGGTGTCTGTGGCAGCCTGTTGTTTATACTGGTGTTGTTTAATGGTGAAGTGCAGTGTGGCTCATTTTCAGCGTGCCTTAATGGATGTATCAAATCTAAAACCAGTATTGATATCTAATAGCAATGGAACCTTTTTTTTTTAATCTTTCTGAGAAACCCAAGTTCAATTTTTAAGATATCCTTTTCAAATATATATATATATTTTGTGTGTGTGTGTGTGTGTGTGGCAATTTTTGTCATAGAATGCGTGAGGATGCAGATATTTTTCAAATTCCATGTCAGTGGTAGCCTACAAAGTTGGATGTTGGCATAAACAGGTGTCATTACTGCTGAATCAGAAAAAATAGACATAATGTTACTGTATGCAGTTATTTCCATGTAAACCATGAATGTTGCATGTTGTTTTTCTTTTTTTAAAAGATCTGATAGAGGATAAAAATTTGAAGTTATATTTATCCATCGAAGAAGTTTTATATCTGCTTCTGGATATTTCAGGAATACCCAGTAGCAAAAGTGAGTCCAAATATATCATTTTAAATTATTTGTGCATCTCGCATGCCATGTCCTGCAGAAAAAAAAAAAAAAAAAAAAAAAAGCAATGATTTGATCACAGTTTTGAAGAAGCAATATCCAGAAGCTAACCTGGTCAGTGCAGATATAACAGGCTTAGGCTGGAATAGCATAAGGAAAGCACCTTAAGTGTTTTGTTGCATAACAGTATTGAATCATTCAGGGAATTTAAGAAGATTGTGATAGTAAAAAGCAAATGACTGGGGACTCAACTGCAGGTAGTTGTGAAAAGAAGGAAAGACTGGTGGTTCTTAATTGTAGCAAAGCTTTTCTTTGTCCAGAGCATGATAAAATTGTTTTTAGAGATCAGATTGGTCCTAAGAGTAGCAGGACTGGTACCTGATGTCAGGTATTTGGTAACCCCAGCATTAGGGTAGTCAGAGCTCACAGAGTGCGACAGAATTCTCATTTCTGATCTGGATTGGCATAACATGAACTTCCTTGAGTGCTGAACGGGTGGGCACAGCCTGAGGCTGAACGGGTATGGCAGCACTTCATTGCCTCCATGCTACCGCTGTCCTTGCAGGTAGGGTTTGAACGTCTGATGGAAGGAATGATTGTGGTGTTCCAGTAGATTCAGAGAGTCTATTGCATTGCTTTCATTTCCTCTTTCAGTGAACTGCTTTGTCCAGTGCTTTGAATAAGTAAAGTTGATGATGTTTCAGTATAAAACATACACAATAGGTAATAAATATATAATATGTAACGAATGAGTAATCTAATACTTTTTGCATTACTTTGCCCTTTTTTTTCTTTTTTTATTCACCTATCTAAAGCAGAAGTTGCCTGAGTCTTAATTCTGTGAATCTTGATGGTAGCGTGAAGGTACCTGCTGTTATCTTAAAGATACGTTTACTGACTGTGAGAATCTTAAGTCTTCATTTCAGTATGGATTAGTATCGACAGGGCTTCACAGCACACTTGTTCTTTTTTTCTCTATTAATGCCTCCTTACGATTGCATATCATCAAGCTAAGCCATCTTCATTGCAGAAATGCGAGCCCACTTGTTCATAGAATATCCACCTTTGGTTGGTTTGAAGGGTGAGTCATTTTGTCAGTGAAGCATGTTCTTTTGGGGAATAACATAGCTCTTCTGACATCACAGTGGTCACCTCTACTTGGACCATCTGAAACACATACGAAGAACAGTATGTCACCTCCTGCACCTGATTACTGAAATTTTGATCTACTAGTGAAGTAATCAGCAGAACTTGCAATTTCTTCAATAGGGTTTTCTTTCTTTAGCCAAACATAACCCTGTCAGAAAAGATTCATTAATTTCAGATGGCAGTGCCTGGTTATGCATGACCCACTTGCCAGATCTCACCTTGGCAGTAAGAAAATAGCCATGTAGAAGCAGGTTGGGAGTTGCTTTAAATCTCTGACTGTCTCATTGTTACTCGTCTCTACCAAGTGGAAAATACATTCTTGCTGAGTCTTCTGAATGAGTTTCTTATTAATTATTGAGCAAAATTTTGATATTTACACTTTTTTTTTTTTTACTTCAAATTGCAGTGTTCATCATAAACTGTATTTTTGTTCTGTTATTCATACTATTTCAACTATAATTCCTCTGTAAACAAAGCAGAGCTCTGTATCGAATTAACATTTGTTAGACCAAAGAAAATGTAAGAAACAGAACAGTTTAAAGAGGAAAGAAAAAGTAAATTGTTGCTGGAATAAAAACTGTGGGTTTCCAGAAGGAGGCTCCTAAGGTGTTGGACTTAAGAAATGAGGATTTAAAAAAACAAGGAATTACCTGTAACAGGCAAAATACCAGAACGAAAATAAAATCTCTGCAAACTGTAAGTATAGTTAATAATGGATTAGGGACTGCTCTGTCTCTTCAGAAATATTTAACTCTTCAACATTTTGTTATACTACAGACTTCCCATGCCTGCAGAAAGATATAGCACTACTATTGCAATGTTGGGTTCTGCTTACCTACAGATGTTGAAAATAAAGCTGTAGGAGTGTGAGACTGACAGTACTCTGCTGTTGTCTTTTTGCGGAGTTGTGAGCAGTACTGTAATTAAAATTGGTTTGCCTTTTATAAATTGAAGAACAAATTACCTGTCTTCTGCCTTCCATGCTTGTATTTGCTTTAATTGATCATAGGTAGTCACTGGAAAAAAAGAGTAAATCCATCCAAACATAGTGGATTTGCATGCTGGAAGGAGAAAATAGTGCTTTTGTATGTAGGAAGTTTGAAAATAACAGTAGATCAAGTGAAACTACCAGTGACTCATACTCAGGAGGGGAGGCATGGCTGTTGGAAGGTGACAAGTAGTAATAGAAAGGAGTGATCTTGCTTGACATTTTAAATACACAAAGATAAAATTAAAATTCCTGTTACCATTATAAAGATGGGTGTGTGAGGAAAAGAAAGTGTCATACCCAGAAATCCATAGCAAGAACTCTATATCCACAGCTACTGTTATTATATTCTGGCTTAACTCTCTTGCTGATGTTGTAGGTGCAAATTATGTCGTACAGAGTCAGCAGTTTCCAATTTTCTTTCTTCCTTTCTGGATTTTCCCAAACTCTTAATACTGTGAGGAAAGATTCCATGTGTGTATTGTATAGCTTCTGAGTTTTATTTTGACTGTAGAGATTACTGTAACTGAAACTATTATCGTTCTTACAGCCTATGTAATTTGTCATTGGCATTTCTTTATTTCCCGTTGCAAAATCTCATAACACAGTGATCTATGTGATGTGCAACTGGATTGTAATGAATAAAAGCAAGCCAACACTGGTTAGTAATTGTTCATAATTTTACTTCACTGTCTGTGAGATCCTTTGACAGATGAGCTTTCTGTTATTTTTTAGGCTGAACAAGACAACGGCCATCCTCTTCCTGCCTTTGCCAATTTGCATATTGAAGTCCTTGATGAGAACAATCAGAAACCTTACTTTACAAAATCTACATACGAGGGCTTTATCCTTGAATCCTCCCCAGTGGGAACAACCATCTCAGATAGCCGGAATCTGACCTCTCCATTGCAAATCACAGTGTTGGACAACGATGTTGAGGAGGTATGTCGCTCTATAAGAAACTTCTAGTCTTAAATAAAAACTTAAATATTCTCATGCTAGTGTTTCCTGGATTTTTTTTTCACGTTTTTATTGAAAGCTTAACAGTTTTTTTAAAAAAAACTTCTATTTACTATTATGTGGATTTCTTTTCATTGAGTTCAAATGGATTTTAAAGTGATCATGAACTGGGAAGCTAACTTTCTTTGTTTTTGCCTAGCTATGCTTAACTGCCTTCTGTTAAAAATGGGTGCATAGCGCAAATTGGAGAAGAAATGCATTTCATGAGAAGGGTAGATCTTCCACAGTGTATGAGGAAATGAGAAAGAGAAACTCAAAATGGAAGGAATTATTAATTCCATGCACAATTCATAAGATGAGGAACAAGAAAAAAGGAGGCTAAGTGCTCATTTTGTTCTTTCCTCAGCTCAGGTTTTGATACTATCATCTTTCATGGTTAAAATTGAACATGTCCAAAAGAGTTGTAAACCAGATAGTAATCATGCAAAGTCTGTATGACTGTCTTTTCTTCTGGTCCAAATGTTGATGCTATCATATCTTTTATTTGTTGGTGTTTCCTTTTGCCCTATTTACTGTTGTCTCTCCAGCAGTCATCTTTACTTTTTTGTTTTGTTTCTGTTCTGTTGTTATCTGTGGATACCTAAAGGAAGCTGAGCTGTAGGCTTACGGTTTCTAGAGATTTTTATAGTTTAGCAGTAGGCAGAACGAGAGAACAGGTCATGTTCCCCTCTATCCCTTCAGTGCCAAGGAGGGATACTGAGAAGACCAGGGGGACCCATCTGATAAATACATAGTGAAGAGGCTAATGCCACCGGACAAATTTTGGCTTTTTCAACCATTGGGCAGTTGATTCAGCGCATGGCCCAATGGCAGCTGATGGGATCCACCTTGGTCATAGGGGAAAAAGAATTCTGACCCAGGATTTGTCTGGAGTCACTGATAGGGCTTAAACTAGGTTTGAAGGGAGAAGGGAGTGGTGGTGAGCCTGCACATGACAAGACGACAGGCGACAGAGGTAAGTTAGAGGGATAAGGTGCTAATGGAGGCCCTCAACCAGCTGCATGTTATGATGAAGAAAAAAGAGAGGCTAAAGCTAAATACTTCAAAGGAACTAAGGAGTTACTTTCCAAGAAGGTGACATGACCAACTACCCAGCTGCAGTGTTTCTACACCAATGCCTGCAACTTGGTAAATTGTTTGCTGATTACACCAAGCTGTGTGTTCAGCTGTGTGTTCAGAGAGACCTAGACAGGCTCAAGCAATGGGCCCAGGAGAGCCTCATGTGGTTCAACAAATCCAAGTGCAAGGTCTTGCACCTGGGTCATGGCAACCCCCACTATTAGTACAAGTTAGGGAATGTGAGGATGGAGCACAGCTTTGCCAAAAAGGACCTGGGGGTACCAGTGGATGCAAAGCTGGACATGCGTCAGCAATGTGCCTTCGCAGCCCAGAAAGCCAACCATATCTTGGGCTGCATCCAAAGCAGCATGGCCAGCAGGTCAAAGGAGGTGATCCTGCCCCTTTACTCTGTGCTGGTGAGGCCTCACCTGGAGTGCTGAGTCCAGATGTGGAGTCCTCAGTGCAGGAGAGATGTGAACCTGTTGGAGTACTACCAGAGGAGGGCAACAAAAATGATCCAACGAATGGAATACCTCTCCTATAAGGATAGGCGGAGAGAGCTGGGGCTGTGCAGCCTGGAGAAGGTTGAGAGGTGACCTGAGAGCAGCCTTTCAATATTTAAAGGGGAGCTACAGGAAAGGGAGGACAGACTTTTTAGCATGGTCTGTGGTGGCAGAACAAGGGGAAGCGTTCTTGGGGAGGAAGATTTAGGCTGGATATAAGGAAAAAGTCTATTACAATAATCTTGGTGAAGCACTGGCACAGATTGCCCAGAGATGTGGTGAATGCCCCATCCTTGGAGGTATTCAAGGTCAGGCTGAACCAGGCTTTCTGCAACCTAATCTAGCTGCAGATGTCCCTGTTCATTGCCAGAGAGTTGGACTACATGACCTTTTAGGGTTCCTTCCAACTCAAAGGATGCTGTGATTCTTAGGGGCGGTATGAAAGTTAAGGAACAAGTGCGTTGGCAGCCAACAGCAGGCATTGCTAATGACTGCTGTTGCTATATGTGAAATACTCTTCTTCAGCATTGCTTTTGTTAAAATCAGGGGGCTCTGTTGTTGGACCAAAGTAACAAGAGCTTGTAGATTGCTTCAATTAGGAATAAGTAAGGTGCAAGTAAGAGGTGTATGTTTATATTCATAGGACACAATGTGGTTTGTACTTGTATAATGTGTGAAGCTCAGTTTTCCTGAATGCAACAACAAAAAATTCATAAGAATTAGTGCCCATGGCTAAGTCCTTTTGGAGCTACTAATAAGGTAACTTCTCTTAGGGCTGTGATTCATATGTGCATTAAAAATTATTGGGATGTTTTTAGCTATCTTTTGCCTAAAATACCAATGTTTTGTCTTATCTATAGCTCCATGAAAATACTAGTAAAACCCTTTGGTTCAGATTTGCTTTGGTGTGGAGACAGTTCTGGTTATTTCCACAAAGGGCTGTTGATTGCAGAAATCTGGAGTTCTAGGGCATCTTTATAACATGCTTTTGTTAACATACACTGACCTCACAAAAATGTAGAAGATTAATCACTTGAAGAGTGAAAGACTGAAACCGAGTAGGTCTGTCTGTGAGACTGACAGGTTGGTATGTTGGATGGACATATTCTAAACTGTTCTGAGGGAACTGGCGGAGGTGATAGCCGAGCCGCTTTCCATCATCTGTCAGCGCTCCTTGTTGACTGGTGAGGTCCCAGAAGACTGGAGGCTTGCCAATGTGACTCCCATTTAAAGAAAGGTCGTAAGGAGGATCCGGGGAGCTACAGGCCTGTTAGCCTGACCTCGGTGCCAGGGAAGGTTATGGAGCAGATTGTCTTGAGGGAGATCATGTGGCATGTGCGGGATGACCGGGGGATCAGGCCTAGCCAGCATGGGTTCGTGAAGGGCAGGTCCTGTTTGACCAACCTGATCTCCTTCTATGATCGAGTGACCCAACTGGTGGATGAGGGAAAGGCTGTTGATGTGGTCTACCTAGACTTCAGCAAAGCCTTTGACACTGTCTCCCACAGCATTCTCCTGCAGAAGCTGGCAGCCCGAGGCTTGGATGGGTACACTCTTGGCTGGGTAAGGAGCTGGCTGGAGGGCCGGGCACAGAGAGTGGTGGTGAATGGAGTTGAATCCAGCTGGCGACCAGTCGTGAGTGGTGTTCCCCAGGGGTCGGTGCTGGGGCCTGTCCTCTTCAATATCTTTATTGATGACCTCGATGAGGGCATCGAGTGCACCCTCAGTAAATTCGCAGATGACACCAAATTGGCTGGAAGTGTGGATCTGCCTGGGGGTAGCAAGGCCCTACAGAGGGATCTGGACAGGCAGGAGAGCTGGGCTGAAGCCAATGGGATGAGTTTCAACAAGGCCAAATGCCGGGTCCTGCACTTCGGCTACAACAACCCCAGGCGACGCTACAGGCTTGGGGCGGTGTGGCTGGAGGACTGCGTAGAGGAAATGGACCTGGGGGTGTTGGTTGATGCTCGGCTGAACATGAGCCGACAGTGTGCCCAGGTGGCCAAGAAGGCCAATGGCATCCTGGCCTGCATCAGAAACAGCGTTGCAAGCAGGAGCAGAGAGGTGATCATTCCCCTATACTCAGCACTGGTGAGACCGCACCTCGAGTACTGTGTCCAGTTTTGGGCCCCTCACTGCAAGAAAGATATTGAGGCCCTGGAACATGTTCAAAGGAGGGCAACAAAGCTGGTGAGGGGTCTGGAACACAGGCCATATGAGGAGAGGCTGAAGGAGCTGGGAATGTTCAGCCTGGAGAAGAGGAGGCTCAGGGGAGACCTCATTTCTCTCTATAACTTCCTGAAGGGAGGTTGTAGTGAGCTGGGGGTCGGCCTCTTCTCTTGTGTCATTAGTGATAGGACCAGAGGGAATGGCTTCAAGCTACGGCAGGGGAGATTCAGGCTGGACATGAGGAAGTATTACTTTTCAGAAAGGGTGGTCAGGCACTGGAATGGACTGCCCAGGGAGGTGGTGGAGTCACCGAGCCTGGGGGTGTTCAAGGAAAGGCTGAATGTTGTGTTGAGGGACATGGTTTAGTGGGAGCTATTGGGAATAGGTGAACGGTTGGACTGGATGATCTTTTAGGTCTTTTCCAACCTTGGTGATTCTATGATTCTATGATTCTAAACCCAGAATAGGGATTTTTGCAAGCTGGAGAGCTGGTTGAGAACCACTTCTACCTGGGTTGCCTTGCTGCTGGGTTGAGAGGTGGACAGGTGAATATAGTACATAAATCTGTCTATTACTACGTGGTGTGCTGCTGGTGTTTTCATATCTGCAAGTCCACTGCTGGTCAAGCACCTGAGAGCTATGTGTCCTTATGGCTTTTACATCTGTGGTTGCCTAGGAAAATCCTACTGTGTGTACAGGGTCTGCAGAGGTAAATGAAGTCCTGTGGCATGGCTGGTGAGGTGGGACTGCATCAATTGTGCTTGAAATAGTTCAGACTCTCTCCTGTTTCCTAGAAGATACTCTTGCACTTTCCAAGGGAATGGACGAAGGACTTTCATCTTCATTAACCTCCAGAGCTTTTTCAGATTAGTAGTTATCGGTGCTCTTTTCAACTTGCACTTTCCCTGGTGGTTGTAAATTTCCAACCACAAGATGTCAAAGGCAGGTTTGATCACGTAAGGTTCTTTGCTGTTGTTGCTATATGCTACATTATACGTGAGACTGAAAACTCAGCATTTGATAGCTCAAAATCATCTATATTGCAAGTGGGTTTGACCACAGGGCTCTGCATCTCCTGCTTGTTCCGTGCTCACCACACTCTGGTGAAGAACCTTTTCCTAATACCCATAAGTTAAGGACAAACATTCATTTACATGATTCAAAATGCAGTACACCCAAAAGTATCCCAGCTTGTGATATTTGTATATTATTGAAAAAGGTTAATATTTCAGTTTTGTGTGATGAATAACTACCAGGGCTTTCTGGGCTATGAAATGATGTGGCACCAAATGCTAATGCAGCCTCCTGCTGTGTGATGGACAACTGGGACAATTTGCAAAAGGTATTGCATAATAGATGCTTGCTTCTGCTCTTTTGTGTTGATTCATTGCAAGTCCATTAATCTATTAAAATATTTCAAATGAAACTTGAAATCCAAATGAAATTTAAAAGGGAGCAAGGTCTCTTGCTGAAGCATTCAAGTGTCTGTGCTTCTCCATAGCAGTGAAATTGTCTGGAAAGGTTTCAGAATTGCAGTCTGAACCACAGTTAACCAGTACTGCTTTGTGGTGAATTTCCCTCAAATTTCCTGTATTTGTTTGAAAAGAAAAAAAAAAAGCAGCAAAAAAAAAAAAAAGGAATAAATCAGACTAAAAGAAAGCCTGATTTGATGCAAGTTCTGAAACGTAGTCTTAATATTGAAAGATGAATAATAAACAATAAACTTCTCTAAACTAAGGCAAATCGCCATCATTCCTTAAAGAACAGAAGATAAGAAAGAAAAATAAATTGTCTGCAAAGAATTGATCCCAGTGGGCTGGGGTGATTGGGTAGTCTGATCCGTGCCTCTCAACAGAATCATAGGAGTAGTCTTCCATCACTAAGTAGCGGGCATGCAGTTCCCCAAACCCTACTGCTATCTGCTTCTATCATGGGCTTCTCTTCTTCTGCCCTGCTACAGTTTCAGGCATTGGGATTGCGCTGCTCTGGTGCCTTGACTCCATTTGGGAGCAGGACTGGGCAGGGAGTATCCTTGTGCCAGGCTGCGTGCTGCTCACCCTGCAGCAGGGACGTCTATTTTTGCTTTGCATTGTTCTCATACTCAAGTCAGGATTGACCAGCACTATGCAAAAATGGTAATTTTGATTCAAGCCCCGGTCCTCTCCAGAAGTGAAGACAAAATAATGAAAATCTCTGGCCCTGCTGAGATTTGATGCCATGTGCCAGGGCAGGAAGGATGCAAAAGCCTGCCCAGTGACCCTTGTGGTCTGCCCTTCTCCCTGCTGCTAGGATGGCTCTGTACCCACTGGGTCACTTCCCATAAGGAAGGATAGCGTTCAGAGGCAGGGCTCAGTTCCCAAACATGGCAAGAGGAGTGAAGAGTTGCTCTGTCTCAGCAGCCCATACTGTAAATTGATGCTCTTAGAAAATAGGGATTTCTGATGAGAAGTTGACATAAGTCATCTACGTGCTGGTGCAAGTTATTTTCCAGTAGTGGCATGGACCAAAGATAGTGTATTTGGTCTTCTAATTGACAAATCAGCCAAGATTATATTTCTTACTAAAGTAACTCCCTGCCCTCAGATCAGTGTATGAAGAAAGTGGTCATCTTAACTGTATATCTTAGGCAAATACAACTCAGCTTCTAAATGTAAATCTCCTAGGAATTATAATGTGGTCCTGCTATAAACCTTCCAAAAATTAATTCATAGATGTGACGTTTCAAATGGGCCTTTAACTAGAACACCACTGTCAAGTGCTGATATAATTAAAGTAGTCTGTTTAAATGGCATAAATTAAATTAAGCTACATGAGTACCTTAAGACCAAAGTAAATTGAAGGTGAGATAGGAATTATAAACTGAATGGTCTGACTGATGTTTACAAAAGGCTTCTCAAGACACTTGCTTTCTCACTCTTTTGCATCCTCAGGAGAATACTAATTTCTGATACTTCCTTTTAAAAGGTTGAGGAAAAACACTGTACAGAAACTGCCTTACTGCCTTGTGTGCTGAATCTTGTAGAATCGCATAGAAGCACACAAAAAAATAAAACCACGTTAAAAGACAGGATTTAATTTCAAAGTCAAAATAAACTAATCAGCATTCACATTTATTACTGCTGCTTGACTGCCAGGCTGTTCACTGATACCACACACAGTGTCGTGATGAATAAACTCGAGGAGCAAGGTAATTTGTGCATTGCTCATTAGAACTCAAAACAGTGGCATGTTTCTAAAGTGTACCAGCTTATGTTCAGAGGCATTAACGTGTGCCAGCATGCATTCATAAAGCATCTGTGTAGTAACCCAGATGCTTCTGCAGATCCCGAGGCAGGGGAGTTCCTCCGTTCCTCATCAGATCATGTTCCTGCCTTATCCTTCATGTCCGTGAAGTTGAAGTCAGACTAGGTTGGTAGTTGCTCAGCATTCATGCTTTTAGAGAACACGTAAAGGAAAACGTAAAGGAAAGATTATTTTACATGAAGGTGCCTCCATCCCAAACCAAAAGGGCAAAACAAAGAATAAGTGAGTGCACTTAGTAAATATGGATTTCTGATGAGTGAATGGACAAATTTGAAATATAACTTAAAAGGTTATGGATTTTCATGAACATATGCAGATAAGGAGGAACAGTGGATTCCTACCATAAGCCAGAAATACTGAGACATCTTAAATACCAAAGCATTTTGATCTGATTTTTGCCTGATTGCTTGTATCTTACTTACACTGTTTTTGTTTGAACTTGTTTTGCAGCCAGTATTTTCCCTAGAGGTGCGTTTTCAAACTACTGCTGTCCCTGTATGGCACTTCTGTGACATTCTAACAGTCGCATTACAAAATATTAATTCAGAAAATAGTCTTCGTGAATGTAACGGTCCCTTAATATCACCATTAACACTACCAAAAGAGAAAGGAATATTGCTTTTCTTTGTTTAGGATTTATAAAGACAGGTTTTCTTTCCTTTTTGAATCCTGAAAGAATTTGGAAATAAAGCATTGCTCAGCATCAACTTTGGTTCTCTTGTTAGTCTTCTGGCATAATATCCTCCTAAGTGGAGATGGCATAAATGGTGGACCTTTCTTTGCTGTTGCTGGTTTTAAGTTGTACAATTAAGTATCATTTAATGACCTTACTTTGAAGAAATAAAAGTAGTTAAATAGGAAAAACAAAAAAATTCATAATGTACCCTGACAAAATTTTTTCAGGTTGGCTTTTATCTCTGCTGCTTACTCAGGATTTTTACTTATTGTTCTACTCCATGGGTTCTGTTTGCCTGAACAGTTGTACAGCTGAAGTCGTCAGCCTCAAGTTGCACCAGGGGAAATTCAGGTTGAATGTTAGGAAAAATTTCTTCTACGAAAGTACGAAATCGGATGAGGTTCAACAAAAGCAAGTGTAGAGTCTTACACCTAGGGAGGAATAATGGCATGCACCAATACAGGCTGGGGGATGAGCTGCTGGAGAGGAGCTCTGCAGACAGGGACCTGGGCATCTTGGTGGACAACAGGTTGGCCATGAGCCAGCAGTGTGCCCTTGTGGACGAAAAGGCCAATGGCATCCTGGGATGCATTAAAAAGAGCGTGGCCAGCAGGTCGAGGGAGGTAATCCTCCCCCTCTACTCTGCCCTGGTAAGACCTCATCTGGAGTACTGCGTCCATGGTGTATACTCACCAGTGCTGAGTATAGGGGAACAATCACCTCTCTGCTCCTGCTTGCAACGCTGTTTCTGATGCAGGCCAGGATGCCATTGGCCTTCTTGGCCACCTGGGCACACTGTTGGCTCATGTTCAGATTGCGCTTTAGTCTCATAATATCTTAATAGTAAAGTTGAAGGTGTAGGAGAAGCACTCGGGACACTGTGTCTACCTTTTCTGCTCAATCCAAGCTACTGTGAACCTGGAGAACCAGGCTCATCAGGCCCTGCAGAACTCCTTGGCTATTTTCCTTCAAGATTGGCATTTTTGTGTTTCTTCATAGCACTGAAGGGATTAGGCAGTGGTTAGTCTTGGCACAGCCAGTATTTAGCAACCAAAGCAAACTCCTTTTTTCCTTTCTGATGCACAAATCCCTCCTGGATTTTAGACTGTCTTTCCATAAATCTGAAAAGTGAACATAATGAAATGAAGCAGGAAAAATGCCCAAATCATGAAATACTCAGTGGAGCTGGGGCTTGTTCTGGCTCCCTGGAGAAATTAACAGCCAAATATATTCTTTCAGCTGAGTCCTTTGGAATGTTGAAACATGTTGTCTGTTCATTCATTCTGGACAATATCATGCAATTTTGTTTTGATCTTAGTAAAGTGTAGAAAACTGCTTCTTCTAGAAGGAGCCATAAGCTCCAATGAGTGGAAAAGAAAATGAGAAAGGTAACATAAACATCAGCACAAGTTTTCAAACTTTAGTTTGTTTCTGTGAAAAATTCAAGCAGAACGAACTTAAACCCAGGCTTTGTTTGTCAGTAGTGCATGGGAGCACTTTTTGCATCTCGTATTTTTGTCTATTACCATTTTTTTTCCCCCCAAATGTACTGCTTTTATACAACATTCATCACTGGTAGGTTTATGTTTCTTTACTTGCATTCATTTTGCATAGGTGTTTTTGCTTTGTAGCTTGTATCAGGTGCCATTCCCATAGGTGATGGTATTATGTTTGCAAAATTATTTTTGGTTGGAATTGTGTGATTTAGGTGTTTACGTATATGTTTTCCCCTGTCCTTCATTATTCTCTGCCCCGTCAGTGTTTCTGTGAGACTGAGAATATCACTCCTGTCCTGAAGTTTGCAAAGAGCCCTTTAAACACACCAGATCAAGTTCACCTGGGATGTAGACCTGTGCAATTCAGAAGAGTTGTGCTATGCTTATGTTATAATTGTCTTATGCTCTTTATATAATTATATATATTTTATATACATCTTCACTATTACAGAAAGTATTTTTTTTCTTTTTCCTTTAAGAAGTGTCTACTGTATAATCAATGAATATTAAGGTGCTATAATTATGAAATAAGCAAGAGTTTGACAAAGCAGACTATGATAACAAAAAGAGGATAAATAGAAGGCTCACCACTATCCTAGGCTCACTCACAAAACTCCAGCAGAGCCAATCTCCAGAAGAGATCCTTCCCTAGTGGTAGCCGGCTCTTAAATAGGTCTAGGAGAGATGGAGCCTGGCTCCACCCCTTCCGGCAGCACAGCTGAATTGCCTTCACCTGTGCTCCTCTGGCTGACTTGTTGCTCACCTCAGGTGATCAATCAGAGGTTCAGGCCGTGACTCAGCAGTTCCCATACAGTCTACTAAGAGGTCTAAAGCACGTAAACCATCTTCGGTTTGCACTGTGTGCTTGAAATAGTCCTTGCAGGTCACGTGTTTACTTAGTCACGTGGATTCTGATAGTTTTCTGCTTAAAATCATGTGCTAAACAATTTATTAGATACAAACCAGTTCACATCAATCAGGAGTTTGGTTTGGTATCAGTGGTCAATCCAAAGCCACCTGAAATAATAGTTTAAGAAACTAAAGCATGAGAAATTTTGTAGGCAGCATGAATGAGTTGTTTCCCATAATTGTGTTCATTCATAGTATCTGCCAGGTGATGTGTGCACAGTCATGCAGACTTTCTTTCAGCATGAAGCGTGTTAAAAATGTAAAGGCAAACCACTGCAATTATTAAGAAAATAAATTGCTTTGTATGCCCAACATGTATAGAAATAGTAAAAACAGGTACTTATTGCATTAAATTTGATTTAATGTAGACACTGGGATAAAAAATTTTAAGACAAAAATAGCTAAGGAATAGGATAGATGACTTTTGGAGTGTATAGAATTATCTATTATCCATTGTTTTTTCTCAATAACAAATTAGGGGAAAAAATACTGTGTATTAGTGTTCAAAATGATATGGCAAGCAAGAACCGGAACAACCAGCCAGAGCATTTGGAAATTAAACTTTTGACTGACTTTATCCTGTCTACAAAGTGAATAATTATTGGCAGTTACCTTCTATAATTTTGCATGGAAAAAAAAGAGATAACTATTTGCATTGCTAGGTGTAAAATGCATTTTAATTTTACTGAAAGTTGGCTTAGTTACAGCAAAGCTTTGGGCAGTAGAAAACCATTGATTTGGAACACTTTGATATTTCTTTCAAGTAGCACTCAGTAACTGAGATGGTTTTACATTTGAATACTAAAATCTTAGCCTTCCAAAAATAGGTGCTTCAGAGTATTTTGGATTGCTAAAAATAAATTTCTTTCTCCTTCCATTGTCCCAGTCTGTCCTCATAGTTGTCTATTACAACATTTAGTGCATGTTAGAGTTAGAGTGTCTTTGCCTGCTGGGTTGTAGGGACTGGTAAACTTTCCTGTAGTCTGTTTTCTTTTTTCATTCGTGTAAAATGACAATAATAACAAGGCAGGTGTTAACTTTCTAGAAGCATTTCAGATTCAGAGAATCAGATGAGAATGAGAAATCATTCAGTGAAGAATATAATGCTACTTCTTTGGATAATGTGTTAAATGTAGCTAACCGTTGCATCTTACTCTATACGGGGCACATTCTGTAGCATTGCAGTGAAAAACAGCTGGTAAAACTACTTATCAAGTTGTGCAGCCACTGGATTTTCTGTTAAGTTTTATTCTTCGTAATAGCCTCATCTCCACATCATACGGGACGGTTTGATACAATTTTTACGTGACTCGTCCCATAGCCTTTTGTGTTTTCCAAATAGCATTTTCTTTCTTCCCATATAATCTCACATCACCTCATATAACAGAAATAAACTGAAGAGTAACTGAGAGTAAAGCATTAAGTTAGGATTAAATTAACATACAAGGGCATAGATATGTTTATTGGAATACAGAAGACAATAAGAGATAATGTTGTTTTTTTTTTTCAAATTTAATTGTAATGTGAAATAACCTTTGCAGTCTAATCATGTTAATAGCACAAAATTATCTCTAAAGAGATGGAGGATGATAACATAAATACTTAGTCCTGGTCACAATTTGCACTTCTGTCATTTCAATAACAGAAAATCACAGAATGTGTGGTGAGGTGCTGGAGCAGCTGCCCAGAGAGGCTGTGGATGCCTTGTCCATCTCTGGAGGTGTTCAAGGCCAGGTTGGATGGGGCCCTGGACAGCCTGGGCTGGTATTAAATGTCAAGGTTGGTGTTCCTGCATGTGGTGGGGGGTTGGAGATTCATGATCCTTGAGGTCCCTTCCAACCCTGGCCATTCTGTGATTCTGTATGAATGGCTTGGGTTCGAAGGAACCTTAATGCCCATCCATTTGCAACCCCCCTATTATGGGCTGGCTACCCCCCACTGGATCAGGCTGCCCAGGGCCCTTCCTTTGGATGCCTTCAGAGATGAGGTATCCACAGCTTCTCTAGACAGCAGTGCCTGGGCCTCACCACCCTCTGAGTGAAAATTTTCTCCCAAATAGCTAACTTAAATCTCCTCCTTTAGTTTAAAAAACCATGCCCCCTTGCACTGTCACTATCTGTCTATATGTAAAGTCATTCCTCTTGTTTATAAGCTCTTTTAAATACTGGAAGGTGTACACTGAAGTCTCCTTAGGGCCTTTTCTCCAAGTTGAAGCCCAGCTCCAACAGCTTTTCTTCAAAAGATGAATGAAGTGTGGTAGTTTGTAGGGCTTTTCAAAACACCAGGAAATGCGGTGCTAAAAGCCCCTTTGTTTGTTCTGTGTTTGCATCCAGTGACTGAGGGGTAAGGACTCAGGATAGCAAGTCCATTTTGCAGCTTCTTAGCCAGGTGGCAAGCTCAGGACAGAACTGGCTTGAGGTTCTGGACTTTAATTATCTGCTCTGTTCTCTTTGAATAATAATTTCTGGTTCTGTCTATGGCAGGAATTTTCTTCCTCTTTTGTCTTAGCTGAGATCCCATTTGCACCAAAAGGTATTTCTGCCTGCTCAGGGTATCTAACGATAGGTTTGTTGTCTGTGGTCTTGCATGCTGCAGCAGCATTACATTACCTCTCTTGGTGCTTGCCCGGTTGTGGGGCAATGTATAATCTCTCAGTGCATAATATGTCCCCCCAGCAGGCTGCCTAGAGAAGCCTTGACTAACAAAGTACAATGCCTTTGGTTTTATTTTGTTGTTGTTACCATAAACGTTACTTCCAAACTGAAAATTGTACCATAATTGTTCTAGTATGGTTTTGATCTGACCAACTGAGAAATTAGAGATCTCGCATCAGTATGTTTTGATTTCTGTCCAAGACAAAGAAAATCCCTGAATAGCATTTGTCTAGTGGTATGTTTCAACACGTATCATTATCCTTTTTCACTGCACCAGCCCACCTGTGTTACTGCTTCATTAATCCACATAGGTTTTGTTTTGTTTCCAGTATGATTGAAAACAGATACTTGGATCTGGTTTCTCGCTGCTGTTAAGTTAGTTATATTAGGCTTGAAAATCTATTTAAAGGAACGAGTCATCTCAAACAAGAAGATAGTTATTTGCTCCTGGTTGGGTTTACTTACCTTATACATTAAAGATTTTTAACACCTCTTTCATCAAGCAGATAAGATTTTTCAGATCAGTGTGTAACATTTTGTTAAGGGCTTTTTTTTTCTTTTCTTTTTTAATTATTCTCTTTTTTATTATTATTATTTTTTTTTTTTTTTTTTACAGTTTCATAGATTCATCAATCGTTGTATTCTGCTTTCTGGGTATTTAGGTTTTGATGAGACTTAGCACATGCATTGAGTAACTGGAAACTTAATGGTGTGTAAGAATTAATAGTAGAATGTGGTGGTTTTGTTTCTTTTTAAAGACCAAGGACCCACAGCTCCATCTCTTCCTGAATGATTACAATACCTTTTTCACTGTGACCCAGAGTGGCATCACCCGCTACCTCACCCTGCTGCAGCCTGTTGACAGAGAAGCCCAGCACCTCTACACCTTCTCGGTAAGCTCAGTCCTTCTGAAGGCATACCAGGCATCAGTCAGAGCATGGGTTGAAAAATAATTAGTTGTAACACCACTGCAGGTTATTAAAATGACAGAGGTGAAGAAGAAGTGGCAAAGTGGTGGCACTACCCAACGGTGTTCTCTTCCAAAAAGCATGTTTTCAGCTTGATAGCAAGATTTAAGATCCCCCTGTATTGGCATCATATCAACGGTTCCAGGCCTGTTTTCTGCTCTTTGCCACCCACCATGATACAGTCCAACCTTCCTCTTTTATGCTTGGCCTTGAGGCCAACTTTGCCTTCTCTTAGCCCTTGGGCTAGGAACATGATGTCTCTACTTTCTACTTCTGTATTAGTAGAGGCAGTTAGCAGTCAGTCAGGAAACCCTGGAACAGTTCTAAGCCAGTTTGCAAAAGGATATATAGGCAAAACACATTTGAAAAGAGAGAGAATTCAGATTTTTGTCTGTGGCATAGGACGACCTTCTAGCTCTTCACATCCCACATTAAAATGCTGTCTTTGAAATTCAACATAGGTGGACGACAGATCCTACATATTACAGTGCCTGAGACACGCACTGTTGAACAGGTCGGTGTTCTGTGGCCAGGTCCTGCTCCTTCAAGGTGTCCAGCATAGCTGGGGACTTGCTGCACGTCCTGCCAGCTCAGATCCCAGCCCTGGAACACAGCCACTCCCTCTCATTTCTTCTGCTTTTCTGACACAGTACTTTTTGAAGGTGCTTTTGTCCTGTTTCTTACACACTGCTGACTCAAGCTCAATATAAGCTTCTTGTAATTTGCTGTGTGTTAGAAAACAAATGTAAAGCTAAATACTGCTTTTTACTTGTTATACTGTGCTTTCTCATAGTTGCAGTTGTCTTAAGAATACATTGTTAAATTATGTTTCTTGCCTGCCCTTTTTTCCTCCTGAAGATGATAGCTTCTGATGGCGTGCAGGAGAGTACCCCAGTGACGGTCAATATCGTGGTGATTGATGCAAACGATAATTCCCCAACCTTCTCCAATATATCATACAACGTCAAGATTTATACAGATATGGGGCCTGGGGAAGGCGTTATAAAGGTAATGTTTATGGTTTTTATTTGTTTTGTTAACTCTTTGCTACCGGCGGGCAGCCTTGTCGATACACACTGAACATGCACTGGAAACAGCTAGAAATTAAGTTTGTGCGTTTCTATCTGCCTCATTAATTACTTACCTGTTAAGAGTTTCCTCAAATGAAGTCATCTCAGACATAATGCTACATTTCAGCTGATTCATCCAAAGTTTTATGAAATGTTTCCATCTGTAAAAAAAAAAAACCTTATAAGAGGAAAAAAACATTCTCCTGTACTTACTTAGCTCTTAGCCCTTAGCATCAGGCCTGATCTCTCACAGGGATAGGCGTTTTCTCAAACTTCCTAACTTTAAGGAAATTTTAAATTGCCGGAGGGCTACTGAAATAAATCATGTTAGGAAAGCAGGCAAACCAAACCATTTGTAGGAGATATCCAGAAGTGTCTTATCATGTCATAAAACAGTTTCTAGACAATCTTAAATTGCCTGTAGAGCAATTGAGTGGTAGAAAGTGTACTGAATGCCAGCCTTCATAAGCAGAAGAGCTAGGGTAGCCATTGTAATGGATGTTTTTGGTACTATGTTTGAATCTAGAAAGGAGGTGAAACAAGGTTGCATGGAAATTTATGGAAATAATAGTGACTGGTGATGATTCTAAGTTCTGAGCCATCTTCCTGAGTGATTTCCAGCCCTAATGGATGAGAAAACAAGATTCTGTGATTGTGTGATGATGTTAGTAGTGGTTGGCATTCAAGGAAAGTAGGAGTATTCAAAAAGAATTAATCATCGGATTGAAGTAATACCATTTTCATAAATATAATACATTTGAAGTCAGCCGTGGTTTAACTGGATTAGGAGAGAATTCACTGTTTTGGCGCATGACATACTTGAAATTCATGGGCTTGGCTGTATTTGTTATCTTTGAATCTTTGGTAATGTTATTTTTATATTTTCATCAGTCTGGGCTACAAGCGTGTAAAGGATCATTGAGAGTCCTGAGGACATTTTCAGCAACATTTGGGGGGAAATAAGTTTAAAAAAGAAGTTGCTTCAAGTTCTGAGAGAATTGGTGGCTGTATGGGTTAAAAGAGATCACATAGTGCTCTCCTGAATGAGCAAAAGGCAGGCAGAGCTCAGAGCTGTGTGTAGGATTGACATCAGGAGCTGCCTTTACAACATCTCATAAATTCCTAGCTCAATCTATAATTGAGAATATTTAAGGTGCGGAAATAAAGGTCTGATTTTTTTTAGATTGATGGTTCTTCCTAAAGAGTAAGCACACTAGTCCAGAAAGAAACCATTAGAGTTGTCAGGGCCTTTGTTGTGCAGGGTATCAGGCAAAGTAGTGTGCTATGGATTTAACGTATCTCATGTCTAAACCATGTTTCCTCTTGGTCGGAGCTGCACGTACCAGGAAACACGAGGCAAAACTTGTTGCTAAACGAGATTTCAGCCCATGTGAAAAGGGAATGGCTGCAGTACCTGAGGCTGGCCATAAGGATGCTCTGAGCTGACCGACCTTTCTTTGAAACTTAGTATGAAGTAGAACAGCTAAAGTACTTACACTTTTAAAAGGAATATGCTCTTTGAAAGGCTTAGACAGACTCTCTGCTATATCAGCCTTGGAGATGTGCAAAAAGAGCAGGAAAACTGCAAGTATAAGTTCCTCAGTAAATGATTCATTTGGGGAGGGAGCGAGAAGAGTGCTCTGTAAGGCCAATTGTGTTATACAGGGTTGCCTGTTTGTTTCCTTAGGCCAGGAAGATGGATGTGTGCTGCCCTGTCATTGCTTGTTTCTGTTTCACAAATACCTTCTGAAATGGAAAACAGGCTTCTTATTCTGAAGCGCTGTACACTGATTTTAATTATATACTTGGTTTGTTCTCTGTACGTGGAGCAAACATCTCATAACCCTAACTCATTTTCAGTTTAAGAATCATCTGAGTTTTGCAGCTATTAGGTGATTATCAGCTATGATAGGAAAATTACCCAGGTCAGATGTGATTAGTCTTTAAAAACCACTTTCTCTAATCTCAGAAAGTAGGTTAGAAAAAGAACAGTGACCTCGGTGAATTTCTATAATCTCATAATCATTTACAGATAAGCACTGCCCTGCACTTAACTCCACAGTCAGACTGTATTTTCAGGATGATCAAGACAGTATTTCCTGTGTTAAGCGTGTCATCTTTCAAACAAAAAAAAAAAGTTAATTTCTACTATAGTAGTGCAATTGCTCTCATGTTGATTGCCTCTTCAATTTTATTATGGTGAGCTTACAAAAGAATTAAGATTTATTTGCTGAGTGGAGTACTATGAATAAGTTCAAAGAACCCCAGTCTGGTACTTGCTTGTTATCCCATTTTGTAGGAAACAATTTTGAATTTACTCCTGGGGTTGGGGAAAATTATTAAATTCTGTATTTGCTATGTAGTACACTCTTAAAAATAATGCTGTTCCTTTGGCTCTGCTTGAAAATGACCACAAATAGCAAGGGAAAAATTTCATTATGAGTGAAATTGTTGGTGTTTTTTTACGTGCTTTTTTTTCAAGGAGTTTCCCTTCTTTCCCTGTTGCCTTTAGTAGGAGAGAGCCAAAGAGAGAAAATGAAGTTACATCTTACTGAGTTGCATTGGTTTTCCTTGCAAGCATGGTGGTAGGTTGGGTGATTTGCCTTTGACACTCTGGTTGCAAGGCTGAGGTGCAGCCTGTGGAAAGGTGGAGCATATCACAGGAGAGTGTGAAATATGTGCTGTCTGACATCTCGTGCAGTGACTACAGCTGTACCATCAGGGAATTAGCAATAGGGTTGGTTTGGGAAGTTTGCATTTCGTTTCTCTACTCTGAATGCTTGCAGCAGCTGTCCAAGACTTTGGTTGAGGTGAATAGGTTCTCTGTTAAGTTGAAAAGTCTGTGTGTTCTGTCTGTTTCAGGTACTTCATTGTGCTTCCTATTACACCTTAGCTGTTTGAGAAATCTGTCATTTAAAACAGTTAAATGTGTGGTAAATAACTATTATCACTTGCAAGACTGATTAATATTAAACCTATTCAAGTACTTAATTCTAGCATTTTTATATTGTTACAGTTTTTCTATCCTGTTTTCCATGATTCTGTCAGTGCTTTGTGTTCCTAGAGATTCAGATGCTTAAGCCAGCTACATGCTGATGAGTATGCAGCCACAAAGCAATAATATTTCATATAAGTCATTTCAATTCACTCTGTTAGACAATTTCCTTTCTCTATACAGTATGCAGGGTATGCTATGGATGCTATGCAGGGTACAGCAAATATTAAGCAAGAAAAAAAGGATAGTTCTGAGAAGGGACAGAAGACAGCAAAGACATAATCCACCAAGATCTTCATGCAGGCTTGCTTGAGGGTTAAAAGGCTTCCTTAGCCTTTAAGAACTACAGTGGATTATTATTTTTTTATATCTTCTGTTTACAGGAAAAACTCCTGAACTGCCGTTGAAAAGAATATGCTGCTTTTCCTAGGCTTAAAATTTATGAAACAAAAAAGCCCCAGAAGTTATTTTCCTTTATATCTGTGTCTTAATTTCTACCTGGTTTCTTGTTGCAGAGGTACATTCTATAGGTACATTTTATAGGTCTTGCGGAGGTACTCCCATAGGGACAATTAAATAACTGTGGCCGAAAACAGATAGTACAATATGCAGTGAATTAGTGCAGTGCCTGACTACCTTGTGAGCGTTGAAATAATTCTTATACGGTCCGTGCAAGTTAAGTTAGAGGAGGTGCCCCAAATGTTGGTTAAACGAGGTGTTTAACTTCACACAGCTCAGCATAAATGGCCATTGTGGTGAAGGTCAGAAGCGAAAGATGAAAGATGGAAAAGCTGCAGGCAGTAAATCTATCAATCATCTGTCTTTTGCTCACAGTAGAATTAGTCTTGAACAGTAGCAGTAGTTCCAGTTGTACATGGGGACAAATTTTATTTAGGGCCATTAAATAAATACCTTCTCTGGGACTGTTCTGCTCTCGTGCCTCAAGTGTGGATTCTCAGTGCTGGATCACTTTGTCTCTTAAACAGTGTCCTTTCATTCCCAGCACGTACTCAAATGTGACCTGAGCCATCCTCATATACAGACGCATACTGAAGTATTTATTAGAGATGTGTTTGAGTTTTTGCAGCGTGGCTCATGCCTGTAGCTTCCAGCCTGTAACAAATGCACCTTGCTGTTAACCCCCAGAACAATTTAGAGAAAATCTTCATGCAAGTTGACTCTGAGTCACACTTGACGTTTTATTTACATGGTTATTTGCAACCCTTTGCCTTCAGTCCATTGCATGTTAATTTTAATTTTTAATTTTTAATTTATCTACACAGTAAATGTTATTAACAGGGGGAATATCTGGATTACGATTGCATTTCTCAGTCAGTGCACTTGCAGTATAAACATAGAACCATAGAATATTCTAAGCTGGAAGAGACCAAGCCCAGCACTTTTCCCTGGTGCATCGGTCCGGATTACACGTATACCCTTCCTTGATGACTTTTCACAAGATAGTTGTGTATGGAATGTGACTTGGGATCTTTGCACATGCTTCATTGAAACAGTGGCTTCAAGAACTGTTTTGGGGAGGTGCTGTGGCACGGTGCAGCTCCTGTGGGTAGTATGAGTTAGACCAGTTCTGCTGAACATTTAATTTTGTGGAACACATAGGGTTGCAAGAAAGGTTGGTAGTTGTGTCTGCGGGGAAGGCTCACTGAAGGTGTCATTAGAGAAAGTGTGGAGATAAGCTGTTGAAGTGCATTTTCCTCCAAGTGCAAGTAAGACTGGACAGAGTTTATGCAGTGGCAAGGAATATGTTTTTGTAAGCTGTGAGACAGTTGTATATTCCCTCGTCCATTCAAGAATGTTACTTCTTGCTGTAGTAGAATATATATGCACCTATTTTGCAAAATTTGCAGTACGTTACATTTTAATGTAATGGAACTGATGCTGCTGGATGTAAAAAGTTTCTTAGGAAAGTAAAATAAATCCTGTTTTGAACTTCTTTTCACATACATTTTAGACGTGTTTCTAAAATCATGTTAACTATGAAACCGTATCGGTTTGGGACAGCTGGAGATGAATTTATAGAATCATGTATTATGGCAGCTGTAAAACTTCATTTTTATTCATGCTTTTGCCCCAAAATATTATTCAAATCACTTATCTTTTCAAGCATTCGGAATTTGTGAGTTTAATTAACCTTATTAATTTATGTACTTGTGTAGACAATTAATTTCCTTTTTCATGTCATCACTGTAAAAACTGGCCTTGTTCCAAATGCTGTGATTAAATGCTTAGGAGCTTGTATTTTGCATAAAGCCTTTATTTGTCTTTTTGTGTCTGTTACTTTCCAAGTAAAGAATGTTGTTGTAACACTTCTCTTAACTGTGTCACTTAGTTTGATGGTTACTTTTGCAAGGTTGATGAATGCATTCAGATGTGTACGTCAAAGAAGTAGTTTAAAGAGGGATTTAAGCTCTAAAGTGTAAGAGGGTGCAGCTCTGGTGTCTTGATTCTGTCTGACTGTTGAAAGTCAGCGTATTGATATGTCAGGAGATGATATGGATGAAATGTAAAGCGCACTACCAAAGTGCAGTCTTCGTAGCATGTCTTCTTCAGAATTTAAAAAGAAGATAGAGAAGGAGAGGTGTTCTTGAAAAACAACATGTGGATATTTATTCATTAAATTTTTGAGAGAAATTTTTGAGAAAAGAGTGTCTGACAGGAATTTGCTTTGTTGGCTGCCCCAGGCTCAGGTGATGTCTGTTGATCCTATCGTTGGCTTCATGGTCATCACAAAGGCTTTGTGATCATGTGTTATCCTTAAATCCTTGCAATCCCCACTGAAGTCAGCCTGCTGGCATGACTGTTTCCATTGAGAAAACCAATGTGGACAGGCCAACAGAGACCATTCAAGAAGCTGGGCAGATTGGTTTGGTTTCTTTTCACTTTCTTTCTGTAGAAAATCATTTCTGAGGCTGAGATTTTTCACTGCTTTATACATCCCCAGGAGGGCTCTGCTACTATAGCTGCTGGTGCCTCTTGTTTTCCACACTGAAATTCCCAGCTGCAGCTGGGAGCAGCGGGAGCCTGTTGAGCCGTCAGCTGCTGACATTTCAACTCCACTGCTGTTGGTACAGGCCAGATGGGTACATGAGCATCACTGGCATTGCCTGCTGTGGCTGATAGACCTATCAGCAAAGTGACACTTATTGGAAGAAGATAGTCAACTTAGAAAGCCTGTAAGGTGTGGCTTGAAGTTAATTTCAGCAGTTCAACCCTAAATTTAACTGAAAACTATGCAGCCTTTTGTTTTCTGAAGGTTGTAATTAAGTTGTAATTTTAAGTTGCAAAATAAAGCTCAAGAGATAGGCATTGTAACCAGCTTGCTGTGTCGTACGCTGAATAAGTTGTATTTGTTTAGCATGTACCTTAGCATGAGTAAAGGAGGTGGAGAGATGAAAGAGCTAAGTTAAGAGCCTGGACAGCCAACTGGCATGACTAATGCGTGGATGTGTTCTTCTGAATATGTTATGGCAGAAATCTGATAAGAAACTTCAGATTGCTAGTTGCTCGTGTTATGCTGGGAAGAGGGAAGTTGGTACTTCAACAAGAAGCAAACAAATATGAATATTGAGATTTTTTTCCAGCCACATGTTTGTAGATGTTTAATTTTTCATGGCGTGCTACAAAAGAGGGCTAAAACTGTTGCATTTTCCATGGACAAAAGGCGAACTTCCTCATTTCACTGGTAACAAACTCATGTTCATCATTAAAATTTGTGTCTAAATCATTAGGCCTTAAAATTTTCACATATCGAGGATCGTAATTACGTAAGTCTGTCACAGAAATACTATGTATGAAAGGCTTAATTCCAGTAGAGAGATGCTGTAGAGGCAACAACATAGAAGTACATAATAAAATAAATAATAATAAAATAAATTATAAACTTGGGTTTATAACTGGGCCCCCCATAAGCATAGCTCTTCAGATAGGTGGTGTCATGTAATGAAAGGAGCCTTGCATGTTGGTGAGGTGCATAGTTATGTCTGTTACATCTGTGTCCATATGGAAACAACTATCACGTCTCTTCCATTTGGTTTCCTCTGTGGTATGCGTAGAGGAGTAAAATGAACACTGTACCCCAGTTCCATATGATGAGGACCTTTAGAGCAAGACCTGGATATCAGGCTTTGAACAGTGTAGAGTGGGATGGAAAATTTCTGTAGTTGAAAATGACCCTCTTGTTAGATTTGCAACACAGGAAGGATCCCCCAATTTTTTTTTTTTTTTTCCAGGGTGCTACAAATTCCACTTCACAGAGAGTAAACTTGATCTCTATTAGTTTTCTTAAAGTTCCTTTCTTAAAATAATTTTTCTTGCAATCCTAGGTAAGCAGTTTTTCTCTGTTCCATGATGTTCTTCCACTTATATTCTTCATTTAAATCCTTCTTGTACTATAGAAATTTTTCTCTCATTTCTGCTTCCTTTATCCCTAATAAGTTACCTTATTATTAAAAAAAAACAACCAAACAACTATTAGAATACAACACTGAATCACGCATGCTGACATTCTGGTTTTGAATTGCAGCTCACTGCTGTAGATGCGGACGAGGGACCCAATGGACAGATAGTGTATGAAATTTTGGCTGGGGATCAGGGAGACTTCATCATCAATGACCGAACAGGCCTTATCACCATTGCTCCAGGAGTTGTACTGTCAGTGGGGCGATCCTATGCTCTCACTGTCAAAGCATCTGATAGCGCTCCTCCTGCACAGAGAAGGTAATTCATCTTATCATGAAACTAATTTTTAATCAGTGCTTAGCGGTGCATAAGAAGTGTGGTGTGCCTGTACACCTATAATTCTGAATTGGAATAAGATTCATTGTGTTCTTTTTGGTGTCTAAGGCTTCTTTTCTGGAGAAGTGTCGTGTTAGAAATCAGTTTAATGTGTTTACTTCTAGTTATTTGTATTTTACATGTAGTACATAGATTTCATTACTTCATTTCCTTGTAATGGTGTTGTTTTTTTTTTTTGAAGTCTGCATTATGCTGAAGTTGTGCACACACATTTGTTAAGAGAAATTGAAATGAAGGGCTATAAGGAAGAAAAGTGAGAAAGGAGGTGCTTTGTGTTGTGTTCAGCTTGCTGTGATGCAGAAAGGATCAGAAACAGTCTGGTTGCTGATCTGGAGACATTCTTCCCACATAGAGGATGTGCTGCGGCATGCGTGACAAGTTGTGCCAATGATGAACAGTATCCCCACCGAGGCCTTAGTTCGTAGCACAGTTATTTTGGTTCTCCATCAGCTGATAGATAAAAGCAGTCTGCAGATTTACTGTGGGTAGAACAGGGCCCTCTCATGTTCAAGAAACAAAAGATGTTTAGTCTCACTGATGGGCTTCTTTTGATTTTGCATTCTGCATCTGTCAGCTGTGCACAAATGCTGTCATGTCACGAGGGAATTGCATAGAAGTGGCTCTCATATTCTTTGTCTAGTTTCATGTATTGATAATGCATCGACTTCGTTGTCCAAAGAGTGTGATAGAGAGCTGTAGTCTCCAGTGTTTGAATTTCCCACAGACTTTCCACTCTTATTCAGGGAGGTGGTAAGAAGGAAAGTAAATGTAAAAATTCTGTTTTGTGAGTTGTTTTTTTTTCTTTGGGACCTGCTGCTTCTTTTCTGTCTTCAAACAAACAGCTCATTCTCTTCTGCATAAATTTTGCAACAGCATTTCCAGCCACTGAAGTGTTCTGATTGTTGGGCTATTCATAGCACTAATATCTGATAGCACTGTTTTGTGATTGAATTTTTTCTTCCTTTCCCTCTGTTGCTTGCTTTCTTGATAAACCATCTCTTAGGGGAGCTGATAGTAGATTGTTAGCAGCGCTGAAGAGAAGATTGTGGACTTAGTGCTGTATTCTGCTAACACAGTATTTAAGCGGTGTACAGAAGTCAATAATGCAACTTCAGAAGAGCTTCAGAAGCCAGCAGCATGGCCAGCCAGCAGTGGTGGCTGCTGTGGTACAATGTTGATTGCTCTCAGGTTAATTTAGAGAAATCTTTCTGCCGTAAAATACATATTTCTGGTGATGTGTTGGGAGGAAGTACTTCCTTCTCTGACAACATCTTCCTTGAAATAATCTTTGTAAGTGGAAAAGCTCTTATTTTATTATCACTTCTCCTTGTCTCTCTTTTTATGGAATTACAGCATACAGCTTTCTTCATAGCTTTCAATTTGTGTAACCACAAACCTCAGCATCTAGGCGGTGTTCCTGTAGTTGGGGCATGCAGCCTCAGGGCAGACCTGGCCTTGTTGAGCTGAGATGTATTCAGAGCCCAAGGCTGTTTATAGTGTGTCTGTGAAGGTTAAAAATTCACGGAGCTCTAGCGAGATACTGCAGAAGGAACTGTGTGAAGAATTCAACCTGTTTGGCAAAGTAGATTTGGGCAAAAAGATATTGCTGCCTTCCTGCTCTTTTTTTCCTCTGAGATTGGAAAACCAGAATTGAGTTGACAGGGCTTTCAGCAGCCTCCTATGATTTTATGTAACGAGTCAGGATGAGCTTATGTGAGCTGCAATTTGGAGCTCTTTAAAGCTGTCCTTTTCCATCACTTAAATATCAGTTCCTTCTTTTTTGCTGTGAAGTGCTTGGTGTCTTGTAGTAGGGGTTGCAAGAAATTCTTGCAACTTCATCTACAAAACTGTCACGTTGTGTTAAGTGCCTTGCCATTGCCTTGGTAAGGCAGACCCAAAAGCTAAAGCTCCTTGGAATGGGCAGATGTTGTGTGTGTGCAGGTAGGAAGGCTTGTTCCCTGGGAAATAAATAAATATGCTGAGGACGTTAATGTAACTTAAAATAATTGGGCATTTCTTCCCAGCTCTGCATTGTAATACAAAATGTTCCAGGTTGACTGCAGTCAGGTGTAAACTGACTTGAGTTGAAACTATCCCTTTGCTTCTGTACAAAGCAAGGGCCAGGTATGAAAGCTGGTTTAAGAGCAGCAGTTCTGTAGCCTCTCTGAGCACTAACATAAATCAAAATTATTTATGTCTAGCTCTTTCTCAGGGCACATTAAATTCTTGACATGCATCTGTGCATAAAACAAGGTTTTCTGTGAAGTTCTATTACAGTTTCTATCTATAACAAGAAAAGAATACTTTCTGTTCGACTTGATTATGCAGAGATAGTGTGGCCAAAGAGAAATTGGCCCACGTATATATAAGTATATTCATTAGACATTGTATAATATAGTGGTATGTAGAAAGCATGCAGAGCTAAAGCAGAGTTGGTGATGCAGTCTCAGTGGTTTGTGGGCTGTGCTTTCTTTGCATTACCATTTAGCTGGGGCAGCATAAAACCTGTTTCCTTGCTTTTCTGTGACTTTGTCAACATCTTTCAATTCCTCTGCCCTGTTCTTTTTTCAGGGTGTTCACCTGTTCTTGCCGTGCTCAACTGCAGTTGTTAGTTGTCAGCTCTGCGCCTTTTCTTTTTCCATAACAGTGTAGATTCTTCCAACCACCTGAAATTGGAAAAAAAAAAAAAAAAAAAGTAGCTATTTAATCCTATGCTGCTTTTCGTTTGCAGCCTGCTAGTATTTTATTTCTGTCAGCTTGTCTTAAAGATTTGAAGAAAATTTGCTTACTACTGTAGTGAGCAGAAACCATTTTTTAAAGACCTTGATAGACAATGAATCAGCTTGAGCATTATTGAAATGTAGCAGAATTAGAAGTGATAAAGAACAGCCGTTTTTTATTAGATGTTCAGCAGTAGAAGAAAAATGCACACTAAAATTCAACTACTTGGTTGTGTGTATCAAAGTCATGAGCTATCTCAAGAAAACATGCAGTCTGAGTTCTCAGGTTTTGTCTGTTCGTTCATTGTATCTGGTTTTCATCATTTGGTGATGATATTACTTTATTCCAAGAGTGTAAATGAGGAATGTTGATTCAGATTAATGGGATATGATGAAGTGTCACAGACAAGAAGGCAGGGAATTTCAGAAAGTGACTGTCATTTGTAACAAGGTAGTCTACACTGAGTAAGCAACTGCAGTTGTTTGTGTCTGTCTTCCCCTGAATGTGCTGGATTTGTTTATATTCATTGAGCCACTAGTCTGCAAATTCAGCTTCTTAAATCTTTCCTAATAAGATGGATGGTGAGGCTTTGTCATTTGCTGATGCATTTCAGAGCAGGTTACATATTTGTTTTGAGTGTGATTACATCAAATAAGGAGCTGGCTGTTAGAATCAAAGCAGCAAGATTTCTCATCCCCTGTGTTAGTAGAAGCAGGCAAACCCAGCACATACTCCAGAGACACTTGGATGTGATTAGGCACTGCAGCACCTCTGTGGATGAGAAGCTTGGGATTGCTCATGGCTAGCAGGGCTGCTGGGCACTGATGGAAGTTTGGGAAGGCATCGTGGCATGGCACCGCTAAACCTTGAGGGCTCATTGCAGTGCAGTGTGTTGTTCACACAGAATCACAGAATCACAGAATCACAAGGTTGGAAATGACCTGCAAGATCATCTAGTCCAACCACCCTCCCATTCCTATCAGTGCCACAAGCTACTAAACCATCTCTTGTAGCTCCTCATCCAGGCGCCTCTTGAACACTACCAGGGACGGCGACTCCACCACCTCCCTGTGCAGGCCATTCCAGTGCCTGACCACCCTTTGAAAGAAAAAGTTTCTCCTCATGTCCAACCTAAACCTGCTCTGCTATAACTTCTGGCCATTTCCTCGGGTCCTACTATTTGCCTGGGAGAAGAGGCCAGACCCTTTTGCACCACAACCTCCCTTCAGGAAGTTGTAGAGTGCAATGAGGTCTCCCCTGAGCCTCCTCTTCTCCAGACTGAACAATCCCAGCTCCCTCAGCCGCTCCTCGTAAGACTTGTGCTCCAGACCCCTCACCAGTTTCGTTGCCCTTCTCTGGACACGTTCCAGGGCCTCAATGTCTTTCTTGTAGTGAGGGGCCCAAAACTGAACACAGTACTCGAGGTGCAGCCTCACCAGTGCTGAGTACAGGGGGATGATCAACTCCCTGCTCCTGCTGGCCACACCATTCCTAATGCAGGCCAGGATGCCGTTGGCCCTCTTGGCCACCTGGGCCAAGATGCAGGTGCCTGAAGGTTCTGATGTCCAGCTGCTGGATGGCCACTTCTGGAGCTTTCTTGAACCTCTCAGGGCCTCCTGGAGACAGCAGGGGCAGCCCCATGATCTCCTTAGAGCACCTCAGCCGCTGCTACCAGGTGAACACCCTACCCATCAGCCTGTCATCCTGCTGCTGGAAGATGGGGAGTAAGAAAGGTCCCTTTGATCCAAATCTTCCTTTCAGTTTTCATCTCTAACTTTGGAGTAGTTGAATATCAAGAGTATCTACAGCACAATTGTGTAAGGTCTGTAGCGAGTCTCAAGGTTCCCAGGAGAGCTTTGAGCTTGCAAACTGGGATGTGTTTTGCATTACATTGGTGTTAGTGGCTCAGTGCAGTCTGGGTTTGCCATGTCTCCTCAGTGGCATTGAAGCCTCCTGTATTGCCTTGGCTAACTCACCTGATTTATCCCCACAAACCACTGCACTGATGCAGCCTGCTTGTGTGCATCATCTTCCTCCCAGCATTACCTCTCCAACAGTGCTTTCAGTTCCCTCTCTTACAAAGGAAGGAAGCAAGCAGTACCATGACAGGGATGCTACAGGGAGATGTTGTGCTTAGCAGCAGGAGTTATCATCACAGGATTTGTCATCCTGTGGACCAAGGGATTACAGTGATGAATGCAGCAACATGTTATTGTTTTGTTTTCAAGAGACGTTATTTAGCTTTTCCTCTATTAATGTTGCAGCCATGTTTCCTATTGATGGGGAATGAAAAAATGTCCTGAAGCTTTTAAAGGAGCAAGGGGAGATTGTTAGACTTGCAGAGAACACAAAGAGCAAGACAGACGATGGTTGCCTTGTGTTTGCTGATGTATTGACTTTGACTTGTATTTTTTTTTTGTCTCATTGCAGGAGCTCTATTACTACTGTTTATATTGAGGTCCTTCCACCCAACAACCAGAGCCCTCCCCGCTTTCCGCAGCTGATGTACAGCCTGGAAGTCAGTGAGGCCATGAGGACTGGGGCCATTTTGTTAAACCTGCAGGTACAGAAGCTTTTCTGTAAGCCTTCACCATGTTCCTTCTGTTTGTGTCCATGCCATGAGGAGTTCAGTCCTTGGATGTAGTGGAGAAGGATGGTTTCTAGGGAGAATGTCTATTTGTAGTAAACAGCCCCTTTACACATACTGTATAGGAAATGGATTCGGATGTTTCTGGAAGATCTTTTTTTTCTGGCACTGGATGTGCTAAAAGACACCATAGGCTGCACACTGGATGAAATTTATGATATAGAATGTCATGAATGGCTTAAAACTTGAAAAAAACCTGAGTTTCTCGTGTGTTTTTGTGCCATCAAATCAGAATAACTTGGGGACTTCTGCACCTCATTCCCATTGAATTTCAGGAAGATTTTTGGCGCTCAGCCCTTCTTTAGCCTGACATACTTTGAAAAGCATCCAAAGGTGCTTACTCCCTTCAGTGCGTGTAACAACTGCTGCTACAGGCTGACAAAAAGCAGGTTTCACTGCCTCATTCTGCAAACATCTCTATTCCGAGCAACTATCCCGCCCAAAATAGCTCTGCAGGTGGAAGCAGTGAAAACACATTAATCCAGTACTGTTTATAAATAATGCTGCATTAACCTGTTTTGCAGACCCATGTTGTTTCTCTGTGTGGTGCTACACAGTTGACGTATCAGTTTTCTGCTGGCTTATTTTCTGTTCCCCAAGCTTTTGTGCTTTGTGCTGCTGTGTCTTGAAAGCCAGCTGTGCAAAGTAGACAGATAAATTACCATTCTTTCAGTGTGTTTTTTGGGGATCAGGACGTTAATATTTTTATGAAATAATTATGGTCTTAAGTCTGAAGCGATAAACTCAGTGCAGCATGCTCTCCTGAGATTGGCTTTCTCTCTCCCTCTCTCCATATTCAGACTTTATATAAAGCCAGTCAGAGGAAGATGACTGGAGATACCTGAGCTAAACAGAACCATATGGAGCAGTAGCCTGTATCTGCTTTAAGTCAGTGTAGCTCTACTGAAATCTGCTGAACTTGGTGGCATTAGCATCAGTCTTTATCAGCTGAGGGGTTTGGCCCTGTATACTGCACACATTCAGTAAATACACAGAAAATAAATGATCTGACCCAAAGGGTGTGAAATAAAGGAACATTGAGGTGAGGGTGACTGGGTAAGTTTCACTAGCCTGCTGAAAACTGATGGAAGGTGACTACGGATGGCTAAGCTGATACCACCTGTGCTGAGGGACAATGACTCATTTAGCTCAATACTGAAAATTAGCTGCTGGTGCAACTTTAATGTGAGTTCAGAATCAGAGATCCATGTTGCTCAGGAGCGTTCTCCACACTGGTGGGGAGCTGCTCTCCTTTGGAAACACCATAGAAAAGAATAGAATCAGGAGCACACCAATAAGCAGAAACACTTGCGTTTACTTGGCAGGTGTTAGAATGTGCGGCCAAAGATGTGAGTAGTCTTCAGAGGCAGAAAAGCCTCTGCAGTTTCTAGTGTTTCAGGATTTTGTGTGATTCAGATGTGGTTAGAAAGTGAAGTGTGTTGTTGGAATAATCCATCTTTATTAATGTTTAACTTTCCACCAAATGTTCTGCCTAGGCACTCTTTCCAAATGTATCTTGGTGTAAGGTATGCTGAGTAAGCCTGGGAGATGGCCAGGGCCCAGCTGGGATGCTGGTGATAGAGCAGTGACTGTTCTCTTGCTACTTGGCCAGGATGCCAGAAGGGACCAATTACCCTTTTGGGAAAGAGTGAAATACATCAGTTTTAAGAGCTTTGAAATTACACAGAAAATGCTGTCTTTTGGTTATTGTTACTGCAGTGTAGATTTATTTTATTACCAGTGCAGTATGCCTGAATTGAGTTCAGTTGTATGCTTTTTGTTTATGAAAAATACTTAATTTTTAAATGACAACTATGTGTAGCTTTATCTCTTCAGGATTTGTAAAAGACAGTTTCTCTTGCAGGACTGATGGTCCTGAACATGGAAAGCAGTTGCTTTGTCTTCATAGAGCTAACTCAGCTTCCTCATTCTGCATTAATATGCTCATCTGTATTAAAGGACTTTTATTGTGTGGAGTATATTTCTGTCTTTCTCCTTTTTTCTTTCCTGCATAAAATCGGCCAGGACATTTTAAACATTCATAAACTTCGCATTTAAGCTTTTGAAATCTTTTCCAGGTGAGGCTATCTGCTAGTCATCCTTTATTTTTTGTGGAATTTTAACAGTAGCTTGGGATATTGCCTCTAAATGGGTAATATTACCAGCTCCCAAACATTTTATAGATGTCACGTGTTAATTTTCATGATGACTTTTAATTTCACGAGTGGTCTTACTGATATAGGAATGGTAGGGAATGATATAGGAATTTAGGGAAGGTTAACGTTATTTCTGATATATCTGTTATTTATTTTATAATATAACCCGTTGATTCTGACTGGTGTTTTAATTAACAGCAGTTGAGATTAAGTAATGTGGTATTAAATGATCTTCTCTGTATTAATTTGTAAATAAACCAGAGTTTATTGCATGCCTGGGAGGCTTTATTGCTTTGCGTTTTACCAGACGTTAATTAAAATATGCAAATCTCATCTTTCTGGGAGTCTGCAGTACAGAAATAGGACTTATTGTGGTCCAGGTGTGGTGCCAAACAAAGAGGTGACATGTACTATGTATAAAGTCCCTGTATACAATTAACCTAGAAACAGTGGATGTAGGATGTTGTTTTCTTTTGAACTGAAGATTTTAAATCTTTTTCTTACATACATAATAACTTGCTATTATTTGCAGTTTTTTATTTCTGATTGTCTTTCTGAGTGACTCATGTCTCGTTACAAATGAGTGTAGACCACAAATGAACCTCTGAGAGATTCTTAGATGTGAGTTGAGAGCAGATCCTCTGGAGGTAAGGTTAAGAGAATACCCTAAATGGGAAAGTATGGAAAGGTCCACTAAAGGCAGAAGCAGTGATGTGGTTTCAATGATTCAGGATCTACTGTTGTCCTCATAGGTGCTCTCTGATAACATTTTCTACATCCAATCTTTGCAAGCTTTCATAGTCTTGTCTAACAGCTTTTTTCCTTGTTTTTACCAAGCAGAATCCTGTCCATTCCTGTCTTCATTGTAAGGTGATCAGAATTCTGCTGACGCTATCTAATGCACTAGTACCTCCTGTCTCCTGGTGCTGTCTATGGATTTCATAAACCTATTCCCTGTACTGCCACTGATGGCTTTCATGAAAACATGGATCAGCATTGGAAGAAGTATGCACACCTTTGCAATACTAAATGCTATCCGATGCTGTCTGAACCTTAATTTATAATCAGTTTAATTGCAGCTGAATCCCACCTTCCAAGTGGTCATAATGTTTTCGTCACTTGTTTGTGATGTCACATAAGGCAGTGTGAAAAGCCCTGCTCTGGCAAGGATGCATTTTTACATCCCTAGTTTTCCTCCTACTTACACGACTTCTTGTCCCGTTATAAAAGAAAATTAGATTGCTTTGACATCTTTTGTTCTTGAGAAATTTAGCCTTGCTATTATCCATCTCCATATTGTCATCTTGGGTACTTACAGATAATTTGATTATTTGTTGTTTTCTGGGAATTGAGCTCTACCTGTCTGCTGTGTGATTTCCTGCCTCTTTCCTTTGTGAAAGATGTAGCTCGTGTTTGCCCTTCAGCACGTATGTCCTCTGTGAGTTTTCAAAGAAAACTACTAATGGCTTTGAGATTGCTTCAGCCCATGTTTTTATACACTAGGATGAATTTCATCAGGCTGTAATTTCAGCAGGTGATTTGAAGAAGCTCTGTTTATGTACATATGCGCTGTGTTGTTCTTCCGCTATTCTAATTTGAAATTTTACCCCTTTGCTGCCACAGTTAATTTTGTTACCTGTGTGATAGCAGCTGGGATGCAAAGTGTTAGCCCTTGGACCTGCTCAGCATCCTTCCTGCTTTTACTTTGTGACATAGTTCCACACTTCTCAGATTTACTCTAACTTGAACATCGCCTATTATTCTGTGTGGATGGGGAGTTAGGTTAGAAGGTTTTGTTGATTCTGTTTGGTTTGTTTGTTTATTTTCATGGTATTTTTTTTACTTTAAGAACTGTTTTTTGGTGGTTAGCCCAAAGGTTAGACCACAGTCCTTGACTGTGGTCTACAGCAAATGCCTAAAGAAAACTAGATAAGAAAATGACTATTGAAAAACGAGAAACACCAAAATACTTTCTCTCCTTATCTTTTTTATTTTTGACATGTCTCCTATAAATCCCATATGCCCTTTTTTGGACCTGTTGGTCGACCGTCATGCAGTACTCATAGCAATATTTTTATTGTTTTACCTGTCACTTTGTATTTTGAATGCTGGATGTTGGTAACTGTGATGCCATTCAGTAAATGGTATTTTCTCTGGAAAAGCACCTAATAGTCTTTTGGGGAAAAAGGTATGTGTAAACTGGACAAAAAAAAAAAAAAACCCAAACCAATTATGTGGAATATTCATGATGATTTTTGGAAACAAATTAGCCAAAGCTTATCTTCACAAGTAGTTTACTCAACTTTGGAAAAATTCTTTTGCCATCTAATAAATGGAGCAGACTTGTTTTGATGCTGTTAATAGCTCTCTTCTAAGTTCTTATCCTGATTTTCATCTCCCAAGAAAGAAATCAAGGTGTAGGGTGAATACTGATACACCCACACTTCTCAGTGGAACAGAAGCAAAAGGACTGGGATTCTGGTAAATTTAATCTGGATAAGAAATGAGAACAAAAAGTTGGAATGAAGAAAACAAAAAGAGCCATTTCATTGGTCTATACTTGCACAAAAGTAACTGAATAAAGCTTGAGATTCATATTGCACTGCTGTGTGCTCACATGTAGTAATGATGAGGAAGTATTTAGGATGCTGTTGTTCCTCTGTAGGATAAGAATTATGATGCACTACAGCTTGATCTTAAGCGGCCCACTTGTAATTATCACCACTGTCTTAGAAATGGATCAGCAGCATTCCTGTAGAGGACTTCAGTGGAACTTCGGGGGTTAATTCTCCAGTTAATAAATTGAAGGGAAGAATGAAAAACTTTGTAACTTACTCCATTTTATCTTCTTTTCTCCTAAAGGCTTTTGATAGAGAGGGTGACCCTATAAGATACCTCATTGAGAATGGAGATCCGCAACAAGTTTTTAATCTCTCTCAAAGGTAAGTGGAAAAGCCTTAGAATATAGACCTGTAACTTTCCAGTCAAATGAGTATGTGGGCTGAGAGCAAAACAGACGACTTGTAATCAGACATATTCATCTTTTCTCTAGTGTCCTTGGACACTAATGAGAGCTCTGTGGATGCTACTGTCCTCAGGAATTTTTCACAGGGGACTATTTATTTATTTTAAGCACTTTAGTAGGTAAAGCCTATTGAGGTGGAAATTTTCTATTTAAAAGAGTGACCAGAGATTAATTAAAAACCTTTACACTTGTCAGCTCTTGACTAATGACAGGTATGGTTTTTTGCTCTAGATTCCTACCTTCAAGAATTTTGGTCTGTGGTGGAAAATCTTTTGAACATTGTTTTATAACCTTTTTTTTCCCCCTTAAATTGAACACCAATTTAGTGTGGGGAAGAAAGAGTATTTCAGGGCATAACAAAGCACCGTGTAGGTCTGTGTCTGTGTCTGCCTCATCTCCTTGATTTTACGCAATCAACTATTATTTATATTCAAGGGTATCTGTCTTATTTGCAGGAAGAATGGAGGATGGTGAGCTGACATCCTGTGGTAGGTGGTGGGACAGGTGTAAACTGAGGCTTATTTGCTTGCAGTGTGGGTATAATAGTAAAATCTCTCCTAGTTTGGTGTAAGGGAGACATTGTATGGGTCCTTATATTCCGAGCAAGTTGGAGACCTCATTGCAGCCTTCCAGTATTTAAAAGGTAATTATAAAAAGGAAAGGAATCAACTTTTTACAAGGGTAGACAGTGATAGGACAAAGGGGAAATGGTTTTAAGCACAAGGAGGGAAGATTTAGGATGGATGTCAGGGGGAAGTTCTTTACAGAGAGAGTGGTGAGGTGCTGGAACAGCTGCCCAGAGAGGCTGTGGATGCTTTGTCCCTGGAAGTGTTAAAGACCAGGTTGGATGGGACCCTGGACAGCCTGGTCTAGTACCAGATCTGGAGGATGGAGGCCCTGCCTGAGGCAGGGGGGTTGGAACTTGATGATTCTTGGGGTTCTTTCCAACACAAGCCATTCTATGATTCTATATATATTAGACAAATTGGTTGGAATTTGGTGATCCTTGAGGTTCTTTCCAGCCCAAGACATTCTGTGATTTTGTGAGCAAGCAATGAAATTACTGACTACTGCATCTCCTGTGTGTGGAGAATCAAACAACTTGTGAAACAGTGTGGAAAAAATCCTTGAAGATACCAAGAGATGCTAATGCCACTAATATTAACCATTGGTATCAATGGAATCTCTAACAACAAATATACATTAGACAAGGAAATTGACAGAGAATAGACTTTCACTGAAATGATCAGAGGAGGAAGCAGTGTTGGGCTGCTGGCTTCACTCACTGAGTAAGGCTGGAGTTTTCAGTGCAGACTGGAAAGAGAGTGTGCCTTGTTCATCAGCTCAGCACAACAAAGTCTGTAGGCTTTTCTGTGCTAGCAATACTAGTAATCATTCTGTGAATGGAGAAACCTGATTAGTCGTACTCTGACACCTTTGGAACTCGAGTATTGGAGAGTGCACCTGCTTTCAGTGGAGGTGCACCAAGGGCTGGTTACTCAGCAGGTAGCTGTTCCATATCATTTGTGTTCAGCACAGCACTTTCTGCTTTGCATCATCAAAATCCCCATAGTTCTCCATACCGAAGAGATTATTATTTTTTTTTTTTTAATGAAATGCACACGTTCTGGGCATCTTTGGGTGGCCTGGCAAACCCACTGTGTTGAGAACAGATTGAGTCCTGGATAGCTCCTGTATTGTCCAGGTTTGGATGTAAACACTGTGGAGATAGGCAGAAGCCAAGCTGTTAAAGATGGTATGTGGATTCGCACCTGTGAATTGAGTCTGAAAACAGGTAAGAGAACACTGGTGTGCTCTCTGAAGACTATGGACACAGCACACATCTGTAGTCAGTGTTGCAGTGCCAGGCCCTGAGGGCACTCTCCACCTCTACCCATGTCACCTGTCCTTACAGGGGCAGTAAGGGAGGGACAATGGCACTCCTGCTCAATGCCACACAGCCCCAGAGCCTCTCATGAGCAACCGGACCCACAGAGCCCCCAGCCTCACGTCCCTCTGTGTACATGTCTGAAGATCACGGTGCTTTGAGGGTTTCAGCACAAACTCAGCAGTTTCCTCATCTTTTGATCTCTTGTTACCTTTTGGCAAAAAGCAGAGCCCTTCAAAGTGTTTTCTCCTTTCTGTTATCCTTACATGTCTTGTCCTGCAAAATATTTGTACAAAGTTTTCTTCAGCCGTTCATGCATTTTTCTTGTAAATGCTGAAATGCCGAGAGGGAAGCTTAAAGTAGGATTAATATTAAAGCTTGCAGTTTGTGATTGGCTTATGAAGGCTACATGAGATGTTTTTACATAAAGATTGACGCATTTTTCTGTACATCAAGGCCAAAGCAGTGATCATGAACGTGACTCTATCTCCTCTCCTTTTTTCTCATCTGGATTATTTTCTTGCATCATGGGACATTTCAGTTATTTGCTGTGTAGTTGCCCACCTAGCAGCATGGATAGTGAATGTTGCCAGTGGTACATCTATCTACTATATCTCCTTTATCTACAAATCAGTCAGAAGAACATGTGATGGTTTAGTTTTTTTACTTTGGTAAAACAGCTTTATCACAACCTGTACTGATTCAGTGCCCTGTAGTGTTCCATAACAGAGAAAGTGGTGATTGAAAGCTGGGATGTTTGCAAGTATATCTGAATCCACGATTTAAACTCAGGAGTCTGTATAAATCAACTGCTGCTCAAGTGGTAGAGAGGAGAAGGCTGTTAAAGTAGTATAGGATGGTGCAAAAATATTGCAAAAACTGACACAGATGCATGCAGCTATAGGTCAGTGTTAGTAAAGAATTATTTGTCATCCATATTTTACTCCCAGTTCACCTTTGGTTCATTTGTGAATTAATACTTTACATCTAAGTGTGTCATGGTGTTTTTTTTCTTTCACTGTTATCTTCCTATGAAAAAATATTCTGTTCATGTTTGATTGTGGTGTTACTCAACAAAATACTGAAATATGGTGGGTTTATTATTATTATGGCTAATAGATTTGCAAAAACACCTGAAAATAAGAGAATTGCTAGAGATGGGTTTAGTTTCACACACATATATTCGCATAATATTTTATATATATACAAATAAACATATGTAATTATATACCCAAACTTTCAGTATCTGTCCATTTCTCTGGAAAAATGCTGACTCTTCTGGAACAAGGTTATTTGTTGAGTCTTCAGCATCTCAAGTCCTGCCCTGGGAGGAGGAGAAGGGGGTTCATGGTTTCTTCCTGCTCACTATAGGATAATTTTATTTTGTTTGATAACATGCTCTGTATCACACATCTTCTTCCCCTTCTCTGTGTAAACCTGGCTAAATACCTGAATTTAATATGTATGGTGTGTTTTGTATATTTGGATGCCTGCTTGTTCTCTTTGTGACTCCAGACTGGTTTGGGGCAGCCCCTGGGTCTGTGTATCAGTAGCTGACCACTGGTGAATTGCTTGTAACCCAGGGCATCTTGTGTCATTCTGTACCTCAACTCCTGCCCTAGAGGCCACATTTGTGCTGCCCCATACCTCGCTGAATCCCCACAGAGGAGCACCATTAGAGGTATCTTATAGTTTCAAAATGCATATTAAGAAAGAAAGAAATGCACAGCTCTAGAAAATGAAGAAAAGATAGGGACATTTAAGAAAGCAGTTGTTATTAGGTTATGAATGTAGATCACATTCAACCAGTTAAATTTACGCTTATGCCCAGCAAGGACTTGTGTCTCTGACGTACCCGTAAAGTTAAATGGAATAATGTAGAAAGTCACTGCATACCGAGGCAGAAAAATCATATGTTATGATTTTCTTAAAATGTTTCAAACTGCACTTGGCATGTCTGCTGGAGTTTCATAGGAGAAGCTACTCACCCATGCAAGAAGAGGACAAATGCCAATGTCTACCCATGTTTGTCACTGTGTATTTGGAAAATACAGTGTGGATTGAGTGGGGTTCGTGAGAGGCATCCATTTGTTGCTTCACTGACAGTGTTCCAGTAGACACCAAAAACCAGTAAACAGAAAGCCTGGCTTTAGCACTGGTGATGGGAGGATCAGTTGTGCCAGGAAGGCTGAGCTGAGGTTAGCTTGCTTGGAGAGGACCACTGACTCAGAAAAGCATTTCTGATCTTTACTAATTCAGAACACGTGAGTCCACAATAGGTCCCTGTCTTGCTTTAGAGAACCTCAATGACAGCTTTCAGAATTCTGCAGGAGGAAATCAGTACATCCTAGAGATGAAGTCCATGTTGCTTAATGCAAATTTACAGGAATTTGCCCCACTTTTGAAGCAGCACTTTAATTCATTGCTAATTTTATCCCTTGTGTTCATGGCCTCCAAATAGCCTTTCATCATTTTCTCTTCATAAATGAGCATCAATAGTAACAATATCATGATTTATTTTCCACAACATCCATACGTGTGTTAATACTTTATTATTAGGGAATATAGTAAATCTTGTACTTGCACTGAATGAGCAGTAGCTCGTAGCAGCACTTTATTGCAGTTATGCAACATGCACGTAAGTAGCCTCTTCCTATAAAACTCTAAGGAGATTCATATTTATAACCACCATGTCGTATTCCCAAAGCTTAGTGCTGTAATCCTGTCAGTGTGCTATTGGGACTCCTCTGTGATTGATAGACTGCTTGTGGTTCTCTCTCATTTATTATAGCACTGTGGCCTCCTAACAAATTTGAGCCCTTTGTAGGTCTATCTGTAATCCTGTATATGACTGTTGCTATTTTAGTCATGAATTACACATGTATTGGAGGAGAAAGCAAAGAAATTTGCTCATCATTTTTATTAGCTTTTACCTATACAGAGCATGCTTTCAGTTGTAATGAAGCCTTTAGAGCTTATTAACTTGCTCAAGGAGAAAAAGTCATGTATTGCAAAGTAGTGAAACAAAAGTGCTCATAGAAATTTAAAAATTGTCGTTTTGATAATGTTTCATGTTTCTGTTTTGTTACTAGTTCTGGACTGCTAGCCTTAGGAAAGCCCTTGGACAGAGAAAGCACTGATCGCTATATTCTGATCGTTACAGCCTCGGATGGCAGACCAGATGGGGTGAGTTTCCTCTGAAAGATTAAGAATTGGGCTGTTACAGTGTGTAGCCAGATACTTCAAATAGTCTCCTTGTAGTATCTAGAAGTCTGCAGCAGTGTCAGTGTGGGGAATGTACTGTAGCGAGGTCACTCAAGATAAATGCAGTGCAGCCATTCTGCTGTGGACTCATGCCATGGAATAATAGCATAGGTGAAGTCTCTAAGTATGTGACCTTAAAATTGCTCTTTATAGGAAAGATGTAAAATAATACATCTGCGTTACCTGGGCTATTCTAGAAGCCTGTGTTCAGCTTTAACATTGAAACAGAAAAATCTTTGCCAGTTTGTTCAGAAGCCATCAAGAAATCCCCTGTGTTTGAACCCGTGTTCACCCTGTCTTGACTGTTGCAGAAGGCAAATCTTGTGTGTTATTTCTTTGGCATGCTGCTTCTCCCTACTTCAGCTGCTTCCATTTACAAAGATTTGCCTTCATGCTCAGTAGTTGCTTAGATTCTTTTTCCTCAAGTATTTATAAAGTTTTTAGAGCCATTATATTTTTCCATGGTGATATGCAGTAACTGTAACAGAGCCTGCTCTTTTTCCATTAAAAAGCTGGTTACAGCTCTCCTCAGTATTTCATCTTAACATTTTTGGTTTTGTTACTTGTGAACTATTATCAAGAATGGTCTTGATAGCTATGAGTTCATTTGCTTTCATCTTAAACTTCCAGCTGTGAAATGTGATGATGTAAATAAAGAAATTGCTTTTGGTTTTGGACTATGTTATGCTGCTGAAATACCATTCCATCCATGGAAAGGCTATTGAAGGCCAGAGAAGGCAGTGTTTAGGGTTCCCTAATAATTACCACCCAAAGAAGTGTGATGACATCAGTGGAAGATATTAGTGATTATTCAGTGCTAGCATAAGGCTCACCATTTCTCAAAAAGCATAAATTCTTAACTAGTATAGCAGCTATCTGACAAGCAGGAGGCTGAGCAAAGCAGCAGTCGGTCACTGAACTCTTGGGTACTGTGTGTTCTTGACACAGAGCTATGTTGTGTTCACCTCCCTGCCATCTCCTTATCTGCTTTCCTCCCTCAATACCATGTGGTTTTTTTGTTTTGTTTTGTTTAGTTTTTATTAATGTTGTGTTAATTGCTCTTACAGTGTAATGTGGTTGCACTCTTCTGCTGCTTGGTTTGGGGGCTCTTACCTGAGCTGTAGCTGTTTCTGTTTTTGAAGATACATTCTGTTGGTGGCAGGGACAGTTATAAAATTGTCCTGCAATATGGCTTACTTTACAAGCTGGCTTAATTTCTCTTGCATACTGCGATTCTGATGACACTACACAAAAGGATGAATAGTTAGCTGGATTTGCCACCCACCAGGCCAGTACCAAACATGAAGCTGTAAAAGTCCCTCTGTTCTTGATTAATAAGCAGTTGAAATAGGGCAGCTCAGCCAATTAAATCTGTGCTTTTTTCCATTCCAGGCAGCAGCATGTTTGACTAATTTGCAAGGTTTCCCTGTGTCTCTGCACAAGCGTTTGGTCTCCAGCAACTAGTCCAAGCCCCTGCTATAGCAGGTTCCCTACAGTAGGTTACTTAGGAAATTGTCCAGGTGGGTTTTGAATATCTCCAGAGAAGGAGACTCCACAACCTCTCTGGGCAGCCTGTTCCAGGGCTCTGTCACCCTCACAGTAGATTTTCCTCATGTTCAGATGGAGCTTCCTGCGTTCAGTTTGTGTCCTTTGCTTCTAATCCTGTTTCTGGACACCACTGAAGAGTATGTCCCCATTCACTTGACTCCCACCCATTAAATATTGATAAGCATTGATAAGATCTCCTCTCAGTCTTCTCCTCTTCAGGCTGAACATCACCAGGGCTCTCAGCCTTCCTTCACAAGGGAGATGCTCCAATCCCGCATCATATTTACAGCTCTCTGCTGGATTCTCTCCAGCTATGAGCTCTGCCAGTCAGCCTGTTTTCTATCCACCTATTAGACAGATCACCTCGGGTCAGGGCATTCATGTAAATTAGCAAATTGATAATATGGCAGACCATTCTCATTAACAATGTTGATGCCTGTTTACATGTCAGTGTAATTTCATGGAGGACCTTTTCTTCTTAATTGGGTTAAAGCATAAAAACCTTGGTGTCTCCTTAGGAGAAAGGTAGCTATAACTACAGAACTCATGCTCTCCAGACTAATTCACCAGCTTGTCATCAAAATCCTCTGTATTGAAAATTTCAATTAATGCCTACAAGAAAATGATCATTGATTGAAGAACTGGTTTCTGTTTCCTGTTTGACCCCCACATTCTCTAACTAACTAAATCTTCCTATTGCCATCTGTGAAGTCTGTCTGAATGCAGTTTTGTGTTGGAAAAGCCTCTGCTTTGCACACCTTACAGTTTTGTTTTTTGTTGTTGTTTTTTTTTTTTTTAATGATTCTTTTTCTATATCATTAATAAAGGTTCTAAGGGACTTTTAACTATGTTGTTACACCACTAAGTAGCTGAGATTTCTGTATTCTAAGCCCCAACATTTATTTAGCTGTTCAGTGCTGTTTGGTGACACTCCTGTCCTCACACACCACCTTTTGACTTTTAGTAACTGCTTGTTCCATCAGAATTGCTTATGCCTCCACCAAGCGAGATGACTTTCCATTTAGCCATGTGGCCTGGCTGACACCATTTCATCACTTTACATACCTTGCAACTCTCTGGATTGCTTAGAATGATGGACTGTGCTTCCTAAGTTATTGTTGCTCTGATTGATAACCTAGAGCATTAACAGGCTGGTTTTTCTCTGACCTTGAAATACACAGCCTGTCACCTCTCACCGTTAACACTACAGTCCGATGAACAATTAAGGATGCATTAGCTGAGTAGTGAGGAAAAAATATTTTTTTTTTTCCTTAGCAACAGGGCAAAGCTGTAGATGGGCAGGAGAATGTCAGGTGAATGAAAAGAATGTTAAGCTCAAACAATTTTATCAACCTGTGGTGTGTTTGGATGGGAAATCAAGGCAAGAATTTGTGTCTTCACATTTCATGGAGTAGCTGGAAATAGGACAGGACTTTTGGCTGAAGAAAGGAAAAGTTTTCCATGCTCTTTATATTTGGCTAGGAAGAGCGTGTGTGTTGACTCATATATATATATAATAGCTCCACTCTTGTTTTACTGCGTACTGTATGATTTGCGTGGATTTTAAATCTCCAAAACAAGTGGACAGTCATGGAAATACTCAGCCCTATACCCTCCCTGCTTGATTTTGACTACTCAAGTCCTGGCAAACAGAGCAGCTGGGTGCCTTGTTCACAAAGGCAGTCAGGAGCTGGCAATATGGTGTGGTTACGTAACATCCCATTCATTCATTGGTCAGATTCTCCTGTATGTCACTGAAGACTCAGCTTTACTTGTCCTGTTTTCCCACAGTGTATCTTAGTCACTGGATCACTAGTCTATTTCACTAATCACTAATCTAAGTCCAGAAAAACCCGTTGTCCATCTTTTATTTCCAAGTTGTTGAATAGGCATTTTGGAAGACGTTTTAAGTCTTCTTTGTGTTTTGTGTATGTGGTTCTGAGTATCCAGTGCTGACTAATAAGACTGAAGTACCACAATATTGAACTTTCAGGTGTGGCTAAAACATCCATAGATTTGCACTGTAGTCCGTACAGGAGCTTGAATCAGATTGGTGAGGCTTAGGACTGAGAAGCTTAAAGAACATGCTGCTGGATACAGCATGCAGAAGTGTGGTGCTCCTGGGCAGTCAAGGTAGTCTCTTTGTCACAGCAGTGTCATCTGAAAGACTAACCATTAAAAAATGTTTGCACATCTAGTGGTGTAGTTCAATCATTGCCACAGGCTGTTGTTAATGAAAATGGAATAAAAGTTGTTGTCCTAGATGCTAGGCAAAGATGTGGTAGAGCAGCTTATCCTAAAAGTGTGCTGCCAGGGCCTTGGAGCGCTCCGGTGTTGGCACAGACACCATACACTATTCTACCTTTCTGCTTCTTTTCCTTGGCCAGAGCAGTGCAACATTTCAGGTGGGCATTCAGTCACTGAGGGAAACATAAATAGTCTTATTTCAGTGCAGTGTGTGTTTGATGAAAGCTGCACTTTGAGATTTCAGTCATCGAAGAGGATCGCTAATTATTTAAAGCATCCATCTCCCTTGACATTTGGATTAATTACATTGCCTGGAACCAACAGGTAGCATTAGATCAAGGTAATTTAGGCAAGGATTTACCACTTGAATAGCATGCAGGGAGTTAATTAATTACAGTAAATTTTCTGTTAGTGCTGTAAGTATTATCTGTATCTGCTTTATACCAGTTCCCTTGTCCATTAAGAGTAAAGGATGCACAGGTCTTACAGTAAATACTCACTGAACAGATTTTATATATGCAAAGGTTTGTATTTTAGAAGGTTTCTGCTTAGCTGACCTTTCTGTAATCAATAAAGTGGGACTGGAAAAAAAAAAGGGCTCTGTACTGTACAACTTTAGAATTACCTTGATGTGGCACATTTAGTGAGATTTTTCGGTGCAGTGGAAATTAATATTTCTGAAATTCATGAAAGGGGACAATATTGTGCTTCCTTGCCTAAAGAAACTCCCCTTGAAATGATGTTAATGTTAACTGTATAAATGGTAGATAAAGAAAAATCACTGTTCTCCTGGAAAGTTATGTGCTTCATATCAGAAAGCCTTAACTTGCTTTTTATCTGTTGTGAATTTTCCGTTTAGAAGTGAGAAAGCTGCCTAGCAAGACTTCCTCTTTAGGAGAGAAGGGTTTTCTCTGACCGTGAGCTTGCTTTTTTCACACCATCTGTCATATATTAAAGTGAGATTTGGAAGGCTCCCGAACATCCAGTGTTTGTACCACTTGTGTGCTTCCCTTACACAGGTGGTACTCCCCATAATGGCTTTCATTTCATATGCAGGGAAGAGGTGGTTTAAATAATCATCGTGAAGAAGTAAAGTACTCGTGCTGCTCTGCAAATAGATACAGAGAGTTGGAGTTCTGACTCCACTGTCAGTGGCTGGAGACTGTCCCACCAGTGCCATCCATTTGTCAGGGTTCTTCTTGAGTGCATGTGGGTTTCTCTTCCTTGCCTATGGAAGTTCTTGTGGTTTCTCTTTGGCTGTGTGAGTTCTTAGTTCAGAGGGGTTTGCTTTAGGGATTTTTTTCTTTTCTGTTTCTCTCTGTCTTCTTCCCAGACTTTTTCTGATCTTTTTTCATCATTGTCAAGCTCTAGCCTTGTTTGCAGCCTCAGTTCTCCTAAATTTCTTCTAGTGCAGCTAGGCATTTCTTCTGTATAACTTGGAGAGGCATGTAGAGAGTCAGTAGATGTTGCTTGTAAAGTTCTCATACCGTGCACTGGAAGGAAACAAGGTCTGAAAATAACTGGGGCTCGCAGCTTGCTGATAGGAGCACTCTGCAAGGAGCAGCATGGTCCCCTTTCCTCATGGCCTGGTGGATGTTGTTTGTTTATACAACTTCCATGCACACAAACAGGTCAGCAAACAAGGCGATAACCACTTCTGCATATTTACCCATCCATTTTTCTAGCTTTCCATCCTCCTTTACCAATAATTTTTGGACTCCTGATAGCAGTGTCATTCTTCAGGCTGCCACTCTTGGAGCACTGCACAAGGACACCACAGCAGTTTTCGTGGTATACCATTCATGTGTGTTTAATGCTGGTCCTTTTTGCTTCCAGTAACTTCAGATCTGAGCAGCCATTTCTCCTGCTTTGTAAAGAGTAGGTTTTATTTCAGGCATCCTAAGTGTTGTTCTCCTGAAAAACAGATAAATCCTGTTATGTAGATCAGAAGCATTATTTACAGCTTCTTTTTAATCAGATAAAGCCCTGGGCTTTAACTCAGATCTTATTATTTGCAAACTAGTTAAATCTAGAGATGGTAACGTTTGCCTTAGAGTTTGTCTACGTTAATAAACTCGCTTGACATCAGAGCTGAGAGTACTTCCTCTCCAAGGCAAAGAATGTTCTCAGCAATTCCCAATCTTGATTTAAATGGCAGCATACAAATAAGTCACAAGTGAAATCTTCAAATTTATCATCTGTAACCTTTCTCAGGGTTTGGTGTACTTAGGATGAGAGATATTTGTGCAGGCTATGTAAATGATGCATTTATTGCTTAGGGAAGAATGATATGTGTAGGGACTACTTTCTTGGCCCTAAGAAAGCTATAAATTGCAGCCACTGGTCTCTTGTTTGACTTACAGTTAATATGAAAGAGAAGTAAGCACTGTTTGCTTCAATAATAAATGGGAAGAGCCTGGTATGAAGCTGTAGCACTTTTTCCTCTGCGTGAATTTCTGGTAATAACTTCAACGCTACTTTCCAAACCACGTCCAACAAATATTTTGTAGAAGAGTCAAGGTTTTTTTTATGGATCTCTGTAACTGCATTATCCTGGTACTTGCATGAGGAGTACACATTGGTAGAACCAGTTGTGAGTCAGATCTCTGTATGGTTACTGCAGGGAATAACCCACGTTTGTGCAAAGACTTTCAACGGCAATTAAACATATGCTGTGATGTTTAGAGAGCCAACTCTTCTTTCTCAAGAGGCTTCTGTTCTACTGTCCCTTCTAGGATCCTCTGGAAAACACAGCAACTTTTCTGTAAGAAATTCGGGGTACTACTTGTCAACAGTATAGCACAAGGGAGAATAAAGAGGGGAGAGTTAAAAGATTCTAGCTGCAGCTGATTTTTTTTCAAGCATATTTTCTTCACGTTTTCTGTTAATATTTCACAAGCTTTGCTGGAGAAATCCTGCTCCACACCGCTGGTGATTCTAAGTGTTGCCTTAAGTTTAGTCTGTCATATGCAGGCCATGGGAACTAAGATGTAGGTTTTGGATACATTGCAGCACTTCTGAAGTACTAGAAGTGGTAAATGAAGAGACATTTTTTCTCTTGCATCCTGAGGTTCCGAGATGTGTGGTATAGCTATCTTTTTCCCCCCACTAATGAGACAAGAAAGCTGGCTTTGCAGAATTAAAGGCTCTTAATTACCAACTTAAAAATTGTAATGTGATGACTTGAGAGAAGCATCCTCATTTCTGTCTGCTTAGGCTGCCCTTAGCAAGAATGTACTGTGGATGTGGGGAATGAAGCACAGTTTGCATGGCTCTGGGAGGGATGTCAGGCAGACACAGCCACTTGCAGCTGAGAATAGTGGCAAGAAATTGCAGGCTTCCCTATCAGTACAGGAAACCGAGCTCCATACAAAATACAGTGAATGACCTTTCCTCAGTCTGCTTTCTTTTATCCTCTCTGTGGCACACTTCTTATCCCTAAAGCATGCATTCAGTGCCCTGGCACCCTCCTGCACTGGCTGACGTGCAAGGAATTTACCTTGACTGCTGTTGCAAAGGGTATGACCCAGAGTGTACCTGCTTTGTTATTTTCTCCTCCAGCAACAAAGAGCTACAAGCTAGCCCTAAACATAACTGTAAAGCAGTAGTTATTTAGTCGGTGTGATTTCTGTGTTGCTGGTGACTTTTTACATTGGACAGATGATTGTGATGTTACCAATATTGCTCCATGCTGCAGTTTTGAATAAGACACTAATTTATTCAAGTTGTTTAATAAAGGCTATTTCAGCATGTCAGCTTGCAGAGAACTTGAGCAAAACTTTGGAGCCATCTAATGGGGATATAAAAATGTTGATTTAAAAGAATACATATTCTCTGGTTATTGTAGTTTCTGATGTTAATGGCAGAACTGCTTCTCTGTGAATCTCAAAGAAATACAGATAATTAACTGACGGTTGCTTCACCTAAAAGGTTGGCATTATTTTATCAGTGGGATGAGGTACGTTTCCCAGGTTCAGACAAAATAGAAAACTTCTGGAGTGTTCTCCCCGTTTTTTTCCTCATTTTCAGTTTTGTTGTTACCAGTGTACACAGGAGCATTGCTGCTACTACAGCATCTCAGTGTGAATGCTTCTCTTGGTGATCCTGCCACTGCACTGATAGTTCACTAAATTGTGACCAATACAAAAAATAGGATATATGTGAAATGGTATTATTACAAGATCTCATTTTAGTTCCCGGGAACTAAATGCTTAGGGTGAACATAAAAATTTAATATTTTAAAATAATTTTCCTAATTTGCATCTCAATAAAATAATATTCCTTTGCAGTGATACTGTTTTTTTTTAGTTTATGTATAGCTTTGAGACTCAGTAAGTGGAGCTATGCTCAATGGCAGTGCTGGCAAGCAGGTAAGGAAGGGTGCTTAAAAAAAGCAATCAGTTTGAAAAATACCAAGCCTATGGATAACAAAAGAGTTGGAAACAATTTCAAATCTCTCTCTTCCTATCTCCTTCTCTTCTTTCTTGTGAAATGCTGCAGACTTTCTTTTTTTTTCTTCTAGAGCTGAGTTAAACTTTCTTCTTTTCAATTCTTTCTGTCCTGGGGGGTTAAGATTGACCTGGAATCCCTCTTCTTCAGTATGTCATATTCTACATCACAGAATAACCTGCTGAATAACTCAAGGAACCAAGCTTTCACCATCCGTATGGTGAAGTCATGCTGGTAGCTTCATTTTCTGTGTTTGTCAGGTAAAGTCTATCTAAGGATACAAAGGCATAAAAAGTGTGATTCTTCCTGTTCTTAACCAGGGAGTGCTCTGACCGGATTCCCAGTATGTCTGCGTTGCAAAGACAAGCAAGAGCTTTGTCTTTGGTGTCACCTGATAACTTGAAGCTGGTTGTGCTTTCATCTCTTGAGACTGTGTGCTCCTCCAGGTCACTGACGAAGATATTAAAGAGGATCTTAAAATCCAGCTTAAAATCCAAGTTGTATGAATTAGAGCTTAACCTTCCCTGCTGTCTCCATCTTCTTGTGCTATGTGAAATCTGAGTCTATTTTGGTGCTTATTCAAATGACCCCTTCTAGACTTAGGCTGCATTTCAATAAGCTGTCTATTTCCAATATTATTATGATTGGATTTCAAGATTACTTGAATAAAAGCGCCCTTTTTTTCCTCAAGGCAAAGTAATACCGCAGGGGTGTGCTATTAATAGCATGGTTCCAGAGTAGAGAGTTGCTTGGATTTTGGTCCTTTAGGGAAAGGGCTTATTATGGTTCCTCATAACAAGTTGGCGTGTTGATCTGAAATAAGTATGTGAGCACCCCCACAGCACGCACCCAAGTACAAAAATGAGACCTGTAAGTAAATCACAACAGTAATTTTGCTTTCAGCACTTCCTTCAGAAGCTATCAAATGCAAATGTGTCTTCTGGCAGCTGTTCTCAGAGCTGCTGTGGGTTGATTCAGTGTTGTCAGAAGTGAACATAGCACAGATTATCAGACACAGGCTGTTAAAATTCTCTGCGATGGAAAAGAAATATTTTTTCAAAATGAGAAGTACTTTCTTAAGCCAATATTTTCCATGCCATATTTGTCTCAGTTTATTAAATATAAGAGTTTTTATTACTCTCTATTCTGCGGAATTGAGTAAGCTTAGGAAGATTAATTTACCTTCACTGCATATTGTGTATCATCAGAGCAAACATTCTGGAGTGTGTTTTGTGTTGACAGTGATGCATGAATTGCAAAGTGCATTTTCCTTATATACCTTGAACGTGGGAATGGCAGTTTCAGAAACAATTAGCAAACAACTGAACGTAAGCCAATATAAGAAGCTAGCCTGAGAGCATCTTTTTTGGTTTGTTCATTTCAGAATATCCTCACTTAGTTACTTTTAATGCACTAAATATTTACTAGTGGTTGCCTATTGTGGAACAGTTCTGTTTTCTGTGTTTGCCATTGCACAAGGCATTAGAGAACAGCTCTTTTTCTGAAAGAGCTGCATTGTGCATTTAAGTTTGTGTTGGGTTTGTGCTTTGCTGTGCTGGTATTTAGGTCTGCTAACACAGCCTGCTGGCACAGGTAGCACTGCAGTGTAGCACACAGGACACCCTGCAAACACAACAGGCAGATTTGTAGCTGTGTGAACAAGACAGCTGACTCCAATTCCTGTGACTGGGCTGCTTGCCAATGCTGAGGATTTTGGAAGGTGAAGGAGATTGACCTGTTCCTGGATCACTCCTGCAGAGAGTAAGTTATCAGATTGAACTGGTGACACAGCAATGAAAGCATGACCACATACTATTAAGACAGTAAGTAGGTTTTGAGTACATTAGTTGTCCTTTGCAAGTGCCAGTGTACTTCTGCTCTGTGGCAAACCAAGGAGCATGCCCTGTAATAAAAATGAGGTGAAATTCTGTTTTTATTATGGACCTTTAAAGCCGTAGCTCAGCATGAAGGAGGTACAGCAGCAGATGTTTCAGATAAAATCCAGAGATGTCGATGAGCTTTAGAGCTATCAGGGTGCCTTTAAAGAGTGTTAAAATGGCAGCATCAGACTTAGTAATTTGGGTTTAGGAATAGGTTTTGCCTCCTCTGGGGACAGCAGCTACCTGAAACAATATCATATTTAAAAAATGCTTACATTTCATTGTAAGGTCATTCTACATCCAGCTCTGATGATTGGATTAGGAAAAGGAAATCTGCTTTGTACTGTCAGTGGCAATCCAAAATGAACAGTAAGCATTCTTGTCATGCCTTCTGTGTATCATAGCAAAATTAAGGCCGATGAGGATGAAACAGTCGTTCTGTCCCTCTTGTTCTGAAAACCTGAGGTTCAGGTTGGAACGAGTCAAAACATGAGGATTTGAAAAAGAAGCAGAATTTTTGGATTAAAAGTAGAAGTACAAAAAACTTCCAAAACATTCAGGAGTAAGTTTTTTTTCTACATTGTATTATATTTAGATTCTGATGAAGTAGTAGCATCAGCTGTGACATGTCCATCCAGTGCTCCATCACAGCAGCATGGCTTCTGCTGGGCAAGGCAAGTGCTGATGTGTCTTGATTTTGGGGATAGAGCATCCCTGCACTGTCTATGCCATTGTTTCTCTGTTCTTGCAGTAGTATTGATTTCCTGGTGTAATATTTCCATCTTACTGTGTTTTCTTTCCGTAAGCACTTCTCTTTTCCCCGATGAGTGACAACAACTGCTCGTTCCTTCTGTTTGCGATCTGTGTCACAGGCCACAGAAACAAGTATTATTAGCTGCATCTCTTCTGTAGTTATATACACAGGATGTAAAACAAAGGCATGCTTTTTGGTGCCACGGTGTTTAAATTCATGAAGCTCAAACTGAGGTGCTTCACCTCAGTGCAAATTATTTCACTCTCCAATTGCTTGAATTTGGGTTTTTGAATTAAAGATCCTGCAACTCTTAAAATATCACATTAGGCAAAACATATCTGATATGCTTTTTTCCTTTCTTTTCTTTTAAGCCAAATATAAGCTCTTCAAGTGAATAACATCTGTTCACAAAACTATGCAGAAATAAATGGGTCAGCTGTTTACCTGTGCTTCTATACTACATAGCAATAAAATTGCTGATCAGTCGTCATATGTGAAATTGTAAATTAGATGGTAGTTCATTCCATTCATAATTTTATCTTTCTCTGCAGACTTCAACTGCTACAGTTAATATCGTGGTGACGGATGTAAATGACAATGGGCCAGTTTTTGATATGTTTCTACCAAAAAACCTGTCTGTACAGGAAGAGGAAGCCAATGCTTTTGTTGGTCAAGTAAGGGTAAGTTGTTAAGTGCAGTTAGATTGCTTATTACACAAACATTCCAGGCTACTAGGAAAGAAGGCAAAGTAATTGCACCTTTGGGAAAACTCACGCTGAAGTGTTTGAAGTTGATATAGTCAGACATATTTATGTTAGCAGTTAACAAAATGATCTCTTTTGGGCTTTAAATAATCGTAATGTTTAATAAGTGAAAAAGTGTTCTTCCTATAACAATAGCACAATCAGAATTCTTGAGGATAAACACTGTTGGAAATACTCATTTGCCTTTCTTTCCTGATGCAACTGTATAACTAGAGAACAGGCACTGTCCTCACAATTCATTAACTACTATCTTAACAATGCCTGTAGTTAGGATATGGCATTTTTCATAGCATTAAAAGGGGCAAAGGCATATAACCATAATAACTGTGTTTCTTTCAAAATTTTTATTACTCATGATGTGTCATGTTTGTTGTTAATGTTCTGTTCTTTTTGAGTGAACTTGAGTTGTTTTCTGGCATTTGTGAATTGAGTTTCTAAGGGTTGGGCTTGACTTGATTTCTAATTTTGTTGCTTACTTGAAAAGTTTTGGTTAATTCAAGTTACATGTAGGCTCCTTCAGTATGGTATCATTTGCACTGGTACTGAAGAGGTTCTGCTTATGTGTGTGCTCTGCTTTCTCTTTGATACGGTATCCTTAAAGGTAGGTACTGCACTGAAGCTGTCCAAGCTCAGCTGTCGTTTTAAAGGGAAATAACTTTTCTTAGCATTAATGAAGACCAGAGATTTCTGATTTTGCTTTTGTTACACTGAGCTGAAATATCAGTCCCGTCTAAGCCTTTTTTTGATCCTTGCATGTGCAGAAGTTAGGATCCTTGTGCTTGAAGCTGTTTCCACGAAGATATTTTTTTTCATTGCTCATTTTACATAGTCGTTTCTCATTTTGAGTCCTCAAAGGTATGGACGTGATATTTTAAAACAGTACCAAGTATCTTTAAAATCCCCTTTGTGGATTTTTCTGGGTGCAACATTGTATTGAGTTTATTTTTAGTCTAGATGGAATTATAAAATAAAATATGTCACTGCGACAGAACCTCTCTCTGATAAATTAGCTTAATTTCTAAGTTGTGTTAAAATGAAAATATTTAATGAAACCTTTTGGTAGCTTATTCCTTCATGTGGAATGATAGAAACTAGCTATATCATTTTTTTTCTCGTGTTTATCACCAGTTCTAATTCTCAGTCTCCAGATGAAAAGAGCTTTTTCTTTGTTCAGAAATACTGGATGTAGTGTCTAATATTTCATATTCATGCAGACAGTGTAAAAAACAGTGATTTGGGCATTTGGAATTATTTTCTGTCCTCAACGAGATTATTGAAGTGTAAGGATGATTAACCTTTTGACGTAGCTGTGTTGTTTAGGGAGATTCTTCTTTAAACAACAGTCACTTTTGTTACGTTGTCCTTCACAGTACATTAGAAACCTCTCCATGGGGTTCTGTAGGAATATGTTTTATATGGAAAGCTGTAATGTGGTTAAAATGTAAAGGGCTAAAAGGAGCCTGGCGAAAGAAGGTAATACTTACTGTCTCATGTGTTTCCACTGCTAAGAATTAAACTGCTGGCTGACTGGCAAGGCTTCTTTTCAGAATCTCTTTTACAAAAGTCATTTCAAACAGCTGAAATCCACCATGGTGAGCACTGATACAGACGATTAAGAAAATAACCACTTCTTTGCGATGTTCCTTTCCCTTTTGAATGGTGACTTCTCAAAAATATATTTGCGCCATAAGATTAAAGATCCCCCCACAGATCATTCAGGCAGGGGATCTAGGGATGTGGGCTATGAAAAAGATGCTCCACTGCTTTGATGCCTCATTTTTTTTAATGGCAAGGTGTGGGAACTCTCAGCCCAGTGAGCATGCAGAAGGAAAGCATTACCCACGAGGAAGATAAAGTTATGGGCTGCTGAAGAAAATAAGACATGCAAACATAATGAGAGCAGATGTGAGGCATCCAAAAGCTGTAACGTTGACTAGCATTGCTGCACAGATGCCTTCTGTCATCTTCGAAACATGCCTAGGAGTGGTGGTTCCTTCTAACGAGGAAGGCAAACATCGCGCTCAACTTTGAGGATGTCAGAAAGGTGGATTTGGGGATCCCCAAGCTGGTGAGCCTGACCCTGATCTCTAGGAAGATAGGAAGGCCTCTTTGAGGCCATTCCCAAGCAAATGGATGATAAGACGGTGAATGGGAACAGCCATAGCAAATTTACCAAACCGTACCTGACCAAGTGGTAACTGTCTGGGCTGAGATAAATGGCTCAGTGAGTACTGGCAAGCCAGTGGAAGTTGCTTCCCTTTGCTTTGGGAAGGGCTTTGATGTGGTCTCTCATAGTGTCTTTATAGCCATATTATAGTAAGGCCCACACTTGAGGACTGCAGTATTGGGCAGTGGAGTGGGAAAGCTGTGGGGTTTGGGGAGCAGTGCCATCCAGACTGCTTTGCAAGGGAGGACAAGCCAGGGCTGGGGCCAGCATTGCTCAGTATCTTCAGCGGTGACCTGGCTGCCAAGGCCAAATGGCCAACAGTTATTCTAGTTGCCTACTCTTGGAGTAAATATTATAATAAAAGCGATTATATTCTTCATACAGTATTTTCGCGAATCAATTATTATACATTTTGTTGTTTACCAGCAGCAATATTTTTATTTTTATAATTGCTAGTAAGCATGGTATAGGTGAATCTAGGGATGTATTCTGTGATGTCAGTTATTAAAAAGGTAGGGCTGTAACAAATGTATGAATCTCCATGATAAAATAATAGAAATGGTCTCAATGACACTTGAAAAGCTGTTAAAATTTCTTCTTCCAATTATTTTTGTATTGGACTTTCTCTTCCTTTCCTCTGCCAAAATTGCAAAATTATGTCTCTTATCCTCTCATCTATTCTACACAATGTATCATGTTCACACCCCCCTTTTGAACCCTCTTCCAAGGTGCAGGTAAGTAACTCCAGAGAAGGACCTGGGAGTCCTGGTGGACAACAGGTTGGCAATGAGCCAGCAGTGTGCCTTTGTGGCCAAGAAGGCCAATGTTATCCTGGGTGCATCTAAATGAGCATGGCCAGAAGGTTTGAGGGAAGTGATCCTCCCCTCTACTCTGCCCTGGGGAGGCTACAGCTGGAGCAGTGTGTCCAGCTCTGGGCTCCCCAGTTCAAAAAAGACAGGGATCTTTTGGAAGCAGTCCAGCAGAGGGCTAGAAAGATGATGAAGGGCCTGGAGCATCGTCCTTATGAGGGAAGGCTGAGTAACCTGGGTCTGTTCAGGCTGGGGAAAAGAAGGCTGAGAGGGGATTTGATAAATGTTTATAAATATGTAATGGGAGGTGGGAGGCAAATTGGTGAAGCCAGGCTCTTCTCGGTGGTGTGTAGTGATAGGACTAGGAGTAAGTGGCCTAAAACTTGAACATAGGAAGTTCGTGCTAACATGCAGAAGAACTTCTTTGTGGTAATGGTGGTGGAGCACTGGAACAGGCTGCCCAGAGAGGTGCTGGAGTTGTCTTCTATGGAGACATTCAAGACCCATCTGGACGTCTACCTGTGCGACCTATTATAGGGTACCTGCTTTAGAGGGGGGATTGGACTTGATGATCTCTTGAGGTCCCTTCCAACCCCTGCGATTCTGTAATTCTGATATGAAACAGTTAAATCAAACGCTCCCATGTATGTCTGTTTTGAGTGGCTAAGTTAAGTTGGACTTAAAAAGGGATTCCCAGAAGGGCTTAGGTAACAGTCAGGATTTCGTTTCCCAAAGAAGCATAAAACGAGGGTAATGAAAGGCTTGACGTGGGAGAGAGGTGGGCCTGTTTGTGGCAGGCAGTGCTGGCCCTCTGAAGTGCCCTTGCTCTCTGCCGCTCTTTGCCACCTGAAGTTCATGAAGGCACTGGCACAGGAGCGCTGCCTGTGGGGATTTCAGGGGCACACTGAAGATCAAAAGAACAAAAGCAAGAAGGGATAAGGCTGTGACAGTGTAGTGGATGTATTTCAAATCCCTTTTATTTTACAGCGCTGTCTGAGAAGGTTAGTTGGAGGTGTATTGCTGCTCTGTCATGTCTGATCATCAGGATCCACGAACAAGACAGGAGCAGGATTACTGAGTGAAGCTCTCTACAAAGGACCAACAGAAAACTAAAAGCTTCACATCAGAAACTTGAAAATGAGATTCAAGCGTCTTATTTTCTGTTGCAGTCTAAAGTAGCCTGATGTTGAAGAGACAGCATCTGAATGATCAGCATTCTGCAGCATACCATTCATCAGTGTTATGTTATGTGCACGGGATGTGGAGAAGTGGGATGAAATGTAGTTGGCTAGCAGTGGTGAATATTTGCAAATACTGATTAGGGAATCACATGGTGGTGAACAACCCACCTTTAATCAGGAGCTCAAGTGTCACCGGGCCTTAGATTTTCCCTGAAAGGAAGGCACTAAAAATAGGCTCCAGAGCTGAAAACAGACTGCACACAATGTGCCTAATACCTCTGTCATCTGTGACTCAGTTTAAAATGGGAAATGCATTAAAAAAAGAAAAAGGTTACTCTTGGTCATGGAACTATACTACGCAAGTGGAAAACCAAGCCTTGGACAAATTTCCTTAATTCTACAGTAAAATGATTATTTTTTTCCTATTTGTCATATAAACGTAAACTAGTACTTTGATGTATACCAAGTGTGTCTGTCCACCACAGAACAGAGCAACTATAAGGTAAGTAGGAGAGAACAGAGATCGCCTATATGGCATTTTACTTCCTGTAGTGGCATGGAAGTGTTTTAAATGTGTTCTTTACAGAAGCAGCTATCATTTTTGAATGGTAGCAGAACATAATTATGATGTCAATTTCCTGAGTTTTCTGTAAATATTAGTGAATTCTTATAAGCTTCTACTTTTAATTTAAATGCACAACTATGCAAGTTTCATAGTTTAAATTTCACAGGTGTCAGTAGTGCTTATTGTGTTGGACTAAGTGACCTCTGGAGAGCCATTACAACCAAATTGTTCTATGTTTCTGTATATAGGAAACTGCTTTGAATGCTCCTGAGGTATTGCACTACAAGATTTTGTTACAGAAAGCCCAGAAAGGAATCTCATTTTACCTAAATCACTGTTGTCATTGTTTTCTGCATGAAGGCTCATACAAGGGAGTACAACTTACCACGTTATAACACATATAACCTGCACTGTAGATAGCACCTCACCTGTATTAGAAGTAGCAGCTTTCAAAATTAAATTCTCAGCGTTCCTGTACCTTTAGACAGCTGTAGAAAAATTAGAGGTAGAGGAAAGGAGAAAAAAGTACAAGACCAGAAAAAAAAGGAGAATTATTGGCAGAGAGGACAGTCTGTAGGTATGGAATTAAGCCTTTCAGGAAGAGAGAAGTAGAATCAACATCTCAAGTAAATCTCAAATACTCAGAGTGAATCCATAACCACTGCACACAGTGTGATACATTACATAAGAAAGTATTTTAAATTCGTCTAATGTATATAGAATCATAGAACGGCTTGTGTTGGAAAGGACACCAAGAATCATCAAGTTCCGACCCCCCTGCCTCAGGCAGGGCCTCCATCCTCCAGATCTGGTACTAGACCAGGCTGTCCAGGGTCCCATCCAACCTGGTCTTTAACACTTCCAGGGACAAAGCATCCACAGCCTCTCTGGGCAGCTGTTCCAGCACCTCACCACTCTCTCTGTAAAGAACTTCCCCCTGACGTCCATCCTAAATCTTCCCTCCTTGTGCTTAAAACCATTCCCCCTTTGTCCTATCACTATCTACCCTTGTAAAAAGTTGATTGCCCTCCTTTTTATAATCACCTTTTAAATACTGGAAGGATGCAGTTAAGTCACCCCGCAGCCTTCTCTCCTCCAGGCTGAACAAGCCCAGCTCCCTCAGCACGTCTTTGGAGAGAGAATTATCCAGCCCCCTGATCATCTTCATGATGATCAGATTTTACATATAAGAAGCAATATAAGCAGATAGGATTTTAAAATGAGAATCTATCAAAAAATAAGCAGAGTTTAAGGTTGGAGAAACATATCATGGTAAATGGACCACAACCAAAGAAGTATTTCAACCATTTTCACACTCGTGGCAGTTCATTGTTGAGAACCGAGGATTTTTGATATCAGTAGGAATTCCTGTTCTTGTCTGCTTAACATCTTGAATTCCAGTCTGTTTTAAGCTCTTTCGCATATTTCAGTTCAGCTCATGCCATGTTTGATCATCTGAGCTAATGGTTTTCGGTCTCCAGTACATGACCATTTAGTATTCTGATGGCCAATTCTGTCTGTTCAGATTTGGCAGTTCAGAACTGTACCCAAGAGAAGAAATTGTTTTTCCTGAGCTTGCAAATAAATGATGTTAGTTTATTCTACTAACTTGGCTGCAGTTTCTCTTTACTGATGCATTTCAGCAACTAGAACAATTATCTTAGATTAGCATTTCCTCTTCTGAAGGCTGCCTGGTAGAAGTACAAGCTGGAGAGTTTTCTCGACATACTTGTCAAATATCTAACTTCTTTTTTGTAATTTTCAAACTCTGTGGCCTTGAAATCTCTAATATAAGAAAATGAATTTCCTGTAAAGTGTTCCTTTGAGAACGAGAGAATACAATAGAACAAAACCAGAAGTCTGAATAGTAAGATGAATAGTTTCATATCCAAACATTGGCTGCTATGATCCAGCTCAGATCTGAAGTTCTCTAATTAGGTGGCCTTATGAAGAGAGCCAGCACTCAGGAGAAAATGGCAAAAATAACTTTATAGCAGACTAACCCATTAAAGAAATCTACGGGAGCCCATTTCAATGTGGAGATTTTAAACAATACGTTTCATCTGTGGATTATAAGCTTCTGGGTTTTGTTTTTTTTACTGTGCACATTCATTGATGAATCTCTGAACTGCTTGATTGTATCATTGTCAAATTGCATACTCCTCATAAAAGCAGAATTTCTACACATCTTTCAAGTAAAAACAGGCAGAGTGAGCCTCTAAATTTAGGAGTTGGTTTTGTGCCAGCCTAAATGAAACTTGTCTATTTTTGAGTGTTACGATGTGATTAAGTTTCGTAGGTGGCTCACCACTCCATTAAATCATGCTTTTGCAGCTATGGGCTTTCTGAATTTCATTTAATTTATATTTGCTTGCAGTGTTTTACTATTCTTATTTAGTTTTATTTAGAGTCACATTTAATTGATTTCCAAAATCACCATCCAGATGGACTGAAATTAACATCAGCTATGAAAGTAATTATCAAAGGCTCTCCCATTTTGTGTAAGGGCTAAAATCTGCCAATATTAGAAAATGTATAGTGTGATGTCTTTACAAATTGCTCTAAGTAGAATGAAATCATGGTATGGTTTGGGTTGGAAGGGACCTTTAAGATCATGTAGTTCCATCCCCCTGCTATAGGCAGGGACACCTCTCACCAGACCAGGTTGCTCACAGCCCCATCCAGGCTGGACTTGAATGCTTCCAGGAAGGGGGCATCCACAGCCTCACTGGGCAACCTGTTCCAGTGTCTCACCACCCTTACAGTAAAGAATTTCTAGTCTAAATCTGCCCTCTTCCAGTTTGAAGCCCTTAGAGTTAGGAAAAAATGATAAACTGGTAATGCATAGCCCAGTAATTTTCGTTTTTGTGGGAAGGTTCCTGGAGGATATACCCAACTCCTCTAGTGTTTTTCAAAAGTATTTAAGATGTGAAGGTGGCAATAGTTTGTTCTTTTAAAGAAGGGAAGGGCTGTCTTCAAATTTCAAGGTTGTGAAAATTTGAAGATAATTCCTATGAGTTTCATTTTGCTTCTTTCCTTTTTATTTTAGACTAGCTAGACCCAACTGGACCGTTGCAGCCACTGACAAACCACTGAACTTGCCCCCTGATATTACAACATCCAATATTATTGTATATTCTTTACATCATCTTTCTTCATAAAATCATTTAAATATCAGTTTTCTAGAAAAGTCCACAGAAATGAGCTCTTGTTGGTTTAAGACTGTGAGGAAATATTACAGCAATCTGGAATGGGCACACAGTGACACCTTGTATGTTTAGAAGCACAATTAATTAATCTAATTGCTTGCAGAAAGAGAGCAGTGTGTGAGAAAAAAACTGGGAGGACAGAAGTGGTTCTGTGATTCCTTCTTTTGACATTATCGGGAGTTTAGCTGACAGAAATCTTTACAAGCTCTTCATACATTCCAGTCTTTTCATTTGCTTTGAGCACTTAATGAAATAGGAAAACTGAAGAGTGTAAAAGCAGGCAAAAAGAAATGAAAGATTTTCTGAAATACAAGAAGAAAAATGCTGACCTTTCTAGAATTACCTGATTTTCCCTACTTAAGATATTCTTAAGTAAATACTGAGCCAGAAATTTTTCCAATAGCTGTAGCCTCTTGCTGCATCTGGGTGATGTTAGTTTTGTCCTATGTGCACAAACACTAATCTCCCTTAAAAAGAAAGTGCAAGATCCAATTTAGCACTCCCACTCACATTTGGTTTGCCATTTGACACAATGGAGGGGCTTGGGTGTCTTTTAAACCCGTAATAATAAAAAAGAATCCCGTTTTCTTCCCTGCAAACAATTGGCCAACTCCCACTGACAGCATCCTTTGCATCCTCCCGCACAATTTCCATCCCTCCTGGAGCTGTGGTATTAGCTGGAATGCTAGAGAGGCTTTCAGAGAAACAGAGGTCTTGCTGGGGTGGGGATGGATGATGGGGAACATCTGTCTCTGAAGAACTGCAGGAAATACTAAACGGGGAGTGTCGTTAGAAGAGTGGTTCCAAAGAAGTGATTCAGCATTAATGAGGGGATAACCTGCCATGTTTGGCTGAACTATACAGACAAGTATCAAATGACAACTCTGCCTTATTTTGCTGTTTTCCAGCTCCAGCAATTTGAATGTAAATCCTCAATTAACCTCCTTAAATTCCATTGTTGCCCATCATGAGCAAGAACTGTGGATATTGGTAGGAGGTTTCTTTGAAAAGAATAATAATGATATAATTAATATTGTTGACGTTTAAACATTTGTCATTATATTTCAGAGCTAATGATCCTTTAAGCGATATTCAGGTCTCCCAGAATTGTATTTTCAAGCTTTTGGAACGTAGTTTGTATTTAGTGTTTTATTTTCAAGCTGTGTTGAAGGAAGATAATTTGTTACTGTTGGTTCACATTTGTGAGATTGTCTCAGTAATACTGAAGTGCAGTTGGTAATGCAAATTCAGACTTGCCTCAGTAGATATAGGCTATTATGTGGCTTATGCAGGTTTGTTTTACTATGTAGTACTTTGCAAGCTCTTTCTGTGAAAGATGGAAATGAGAGAAGTCATGTACATCTGGAGAGTTTCTACAATGACAGCGGAAGTTGAGAGTCTTTAGAGGAGCATGCTTTTCCTGTCTCTCAACATGCATAATGAGATAGGAAGGAGAATGTGTCTTGTCTTCTTGCATCTCTTGTCACAAGCATTGACAAGAGGAGACAGATATCACTGTTTTCTTTTTCTAAGTAACTCACAGGTGCGCTCACAAAAGTGAATTACCTTAGACCTTTCTAAAGAAGCTGCTCCATCCCAATAGCATCCCTTCTGGTTGGGAGACTTGAGGGAATTCGAACCTCCAGCTGTTTGACACTAGTGTGGTATGTCTGCCTTGAACCACTTTGAAGAAGAGCAGAGGAAAAATAGCAAAATGAGCTCTGTTTCCTGTCTAGATTTACCAGGTCTGTGTTGTGTGTGCTTGAAAGTGATCAAGTGTTACACTGGACATAGGAGTGGTCTCACTGCTTTGCTTGGTTTGTTTGGTTTTGTCTTTGAAACTTTCCTTGGGACTTCAGTAATATACAAATGAAATGGTCTTTTACTGCTCTTCTGCTCTGTTGATTGTGTACTGAGATAATGAACACGTATTAAATCCATTAGGGTGCTGCTAAGTTTTTCTTTTGTGGGTACAGATTAGTTCAAGCAGGGTCAGTGTTTAAGGCAGGACTTAGAAAAGCCTGGCTGCTTGGTCTGTGGACCTCCTCCTCACTTCTCTTATGGTCAGGGCTTGTGATACCTCCTCAGCTGGGACCAGCTGGTAATGGAGCTATTCTGTGGTAACACTGAGCACAGGGATGAGGGTGGGATGACTGAACTCATCCATTTAGACATAAAACAGTATCTGCAGACAGGAGCAGGCAGCACTGTGCTGCCGTTGACTCCTTCAAGGATTTCTCCAGGGAGCTGCTCCCACAGGTTCTCAGAGGCTCCAGAAAGTGATTTTCATGTGGAAGTCCATCCTTGAGATGTCATTCTTTTAGAAAATAGTCTAAGCTTTTATGTCTGCAATGGGTACATTATCACTTCTTAAGTTTGTAGTGATAAAATGACAGTTAATGAAGATCTTACACTCTACAAGCAATCTAATCTGGGCAAACAATAGCCTTTTTTTACAGCTTTTTCTTAGCAAAAGTTTTGATTCTGCAAAGACATGAACCTGACTATGAAATGTATATGTGCACTAAGTTCCTGTGTGCAAGTAGTGGCAGTAAGGCTGAGGTCACTGTGAGGAGAGGTTGGAGATGCCCCAGCTGCATCCAGGAGGTTCTTATGCAGGAACTCAGTGACTTATTCTTCGTTTGCTGTGCTTCGGTTTTGTGGAAGTTGGGCCATCTGTTACAGCACTTCTGAATTTTTTTTTTCCCCTCACATGTTTGGGACAGTTTTCCAGTATGTCATCTGTGAGATTCTTCTGCCCCATGTTATTGCCATGGAGGTTGTAAACTGAGTAGGTCAATCGTACGTTGAAAGATGTTGACTGAAAGGGCTCTCCATAGGCTGGTTATTAGGAAGCTGTGGCCATTAGGGCTTAGTGCATTGATGTAGTGCAGAGAAAAAGCATGAAGGAATTTTTCTCATTAACACTTTTAATTAACTTTTAATTGATTCTTAGAAAGATAAATGGCTTCATTATAATGTCTGAAAATTAACACCTTCACCAGAGTTACGGATTCATGGGTATCTCCCAAGTGTTGTTCTTAGTAGCAAAACATAAAATTCTCATGTCTTCTCAGTTGTGTGTAGCCACACTTCCAAAAGTCTCGCAAATGAAAATACCTTTCTCACAGAATGGCCTTGTTAAATTTACATGACCCTATTCATCATGCCTTAATTTAATTAAAAGAAGGAAAAATAACTGGTCAGCATTGAAATTGTGCTCCAGTGCCTCTAGGAATAGTGAGTTGTGCCCGTCCTTACCAGGGCAGTTACACAATAACCAGAATTGCTTAGCTGATGTGAAATCTGAGGCTTAGTTCCATTCAGGAGGGCAAATACCAACTGGATAAAATCTAAGCGTTTATCTATTGCAATCACCAGCGTATTCTGCACGTGCAAGACTGAGCGTGAAATTTGATTATGTTGATTTTGAAGAACATGATACATAAACTGTTGAAATTAACGTAGTTCTTCAGAGAGCAATGATTAAAACGTCACTAGATTTAACAAACCTTAATTAAAATGAAAATTTTTAATGAGTCTGTCCATTCTAGCTGACTACATTTGTCCTAAGCATGGATTCTGTAGTGATTGGCATCCGTGTAACAGCCAAATAGCAGCATATAATAAGAAATGTGCAATATGCATTAAAACTTGGTACTTTTTTCTGTTTCGTTAGGCTACAGATCCGGATGCAGGTGTTAATGGTCAAGTTCATTACAGTCTGGCAAACTTCAGGAATCTTTTTCGAATCACTTCAAATGGCAGCATATATACAGCAGTTAAGCTGGACAGAGAAGTACGAGACTATTATGAACTTATTGTTGAAGCAACAGATGGAGCTGTGGACCCTCGCCGTTCAACACTAACTTTAGCAATCAAGGTACTGGATATTGATGACAACAGCCCTGTTTTTACAAACGCTTCCTACACTGTCTCAGTTCCTGAAAATCTACCACCTGGCACTGTCTTCCTGCAGATAGAGGTAAGAAAGTGTTACCGAATGGAAGAAAATGTTTAGTAAATGTTCTGCAGTACTATGCATGTTGTTACCTAACTTGTCAGTGAGACAAAAAAAAAAAAAAAGCAAACTGAAATCAAGGAAGGTGTGATACTTAGACTAAAAAATTCATGACCTTTAGATGTCAACTTGTTGAGGTTCTCCTGGAAATAAGAGCAATTATTTATAAAATTGAAGAATGCTGTCTTCACTCCACTGTCATGTTTTGGAATATTGTTTTGCAAAATGCTTTAAATGCTTTTAGTTTCTCCTTGAAAACTCATCACAGTGCTCTAGGTTTTCGTGTAGGTTGTTAAAGATAGAGCTTTGTCTCAATGAATTCAAACGTTTAAGATAAACCTACACATCTACTCTCTCTTTGTATGTAACAGATGCAAAGCACACAATGACACTAGTTGATAGAGCTACAACACACTACTGTTCAACATAGTCACCACCATCAGCTATGCATTTTCACCACCAATAAACAAGCACTTGCCATACTACCAACATCCTCCTCTGGTTTCTTGTGCCAACATAGCAAAGTAGGAGGCATTATTTTCAGAGCAGCCCTTGTAATTAATGGAGTTGAGTAGTTGTTTCCAGCGTGATCAACCCCACATCAAGCTTGTCATCTAAGATAGCAGGGGGCACCTGAAGTGCTGTCTTCTCTTTGTTGTTTGTATAGGAAGAAAACAAAAATACAAAACAAAAACAGAAAAACATAATCAAGCGAGAGTTAATTGTTCTAACTCATCCTTCTGCCACTTCTCTAAATATAACTGAGATTCATTTCCCATAAGGTGGCAAGAGCCTCCTGATGTTTTGGTCAGCATACCTTAATGAGAAGCTGTTTGCAGGTAAATTTTAAGTCAAATGAACAGCTTAAAAAATTGCATAATATTCCTCCTGATGAAAATTAATATTTTTTGTCTAAATACTGGTATGAAATAAAACCATCGATGTTGCTCTACAAAGTAAGGTCGAAAATCTGCTTAGTGCAGCATTCTCTACCTGGCAGTGGCCAATAGTGGCTGCCCAGAGAAGAGACCAAGAACAGAAGCCTGTGTTGAGTCTTGCCCAGAATACTGTGCTCATTTCACATGGCAAGTATGTTCTAATTTAACAACCTCCAGTGGATTATTGCGCAGTAGTATTAAATGTTAGAATAAGGTAACAAAATGTATTTACAGTTCCTGCAAAATGGATTTTGTTTGCTTTGAGGTATTTTTTCTTTTTCTGTATGGCATGCTCTAGGCGAAAGATGTTGATCTTGGTTCTAATGTTACCTATCGAATCCGGACGCAGGAAGCACTCGAGTATTTTGCACTGAACAAGTATACAGGCGAGTTATCTCTTCTGAAGTCCTTGGATTATGAGTCATTCTCTGACACAGATGCAACTTTCACCTTCCTTGTGGAAGCCTTTGACAGCAAGGGCACTATGCCTCCAGGTCTTGCTACCGTCACAGTCAGGGTGAAGGTAAGAGCAGCAGCTGGTCTGTTGACAGCATCCTCTCCTTTTTATTACAAAACATCTTCACAACCCTTACAGGTGTCCCAGTGACACGCAGGAGCACAGCAGCAGTATTTCTGCTTTCTTGCTTTTTCACTTGTGGGGAACTGCCTTTTTCTGACAGCAACTTGTTCTGTTAAACACACACTTTATAACTGCTATCATTGCTTTGCTATTTGCAATTACATAGTTAAATCTTGGTTCATAGATCTATGAAGTACAGGAATAGATGACAAACAGGAAAACATTTAATCCCTTAGAACTGCTGAAAATTGAAATAAATACCTAATGGAATTGTTTGCAAAAATGACACCATCACGTTTCATTTAAAGCTCTCATAAATTGTAATATTATGAACCATTCAGGTGTGCTGAATGCTGATGGAGCACACTAAGTCTTATATTTCAGTTTCAGCTACTTGAAAATACAGAGCTGCAAAAAAATAGGCTTACTCAGTGGTCTTGTGCTATGAATCATTTTTATGCCATGAGTTACATCACCTCTGTTTCTGCTGTCTCACCAGTAATAGGGGGATAATGGTTTTCTGCTCGGTAAGGATCCGTGTGCTCGTGGCAGAGGTCGTAGCACTCCACCAATCTTCTGTTGTTGATGCGCTCATAGAATCATAGAATGGCCTGGGCTGAAAAGGACCACAGTAACCATCCAGTTCCAACCCCCTGCTATGTGCAGGGTCGCCAACCACCAGACCAGGCTGCCCAGAGCCACATCCAGCCTGGCCTTGAATACCTCCAGGGATGGGGCATCCACAACCTCCTTGGGCAAAGGTCATGTCCAAGGATAGTTTAGATCCTCTAAAGCATATTCCCTTGCGTTTATGGTGGTGCAGTTATGGAGACAGTCAGACAAATCCTTTTGTCTGGTTGCTTCATGTATTTATTTGTTTATTTTTTCTTTGTTGGTGGACAACAGCTGTGGGAGAGAAGGGAATTTAGTGTCTGATATTTGAGCTATGAAGCAAAAATTGTAGCAGAAGTGTGGCTCAGAAATGTGCACTTCAATACCTGGAAACTTCAGTGTAAATGTAATTCTGCAGAAAGTATTCAGCATGTATTCATCAGTTTGTGGTTCAGCTTAACTGTGTGTCTAGAGATGCTATGGATTGCTGATGCTGAGTAATTCTGTAGATCTCTACTGCACTCTGTATTATTCTAAGGACAGCAAATATGTCAGATTATTAGCATTGATGGCAACGTAAGAAAGCTTCTACAGTACCTCTCTGTCTTTGCAAAAATTTTGATGCACTGCTTCTGCTTCCTATTAGTCTGCCCTCTGAACCAGTGGTTTCCAAGCAAGTTAAAGAAAAATATAGCTTTTGACATCATTCCATTAGCCTTTGTTTATATTTCCATGGAGGAAGTTGCTCAAACCTTCATTTTTTCTAGAAGAACCTTTTACCAAGCACAGTGATTTTCTGCAAGAATTGAGTTTTGTTTTGATGTTAAATTAGCTATTCTGAAATTGGAATGTATTCAGAGAAAAGCTGCAATTCTGTTTGGTCTCAATGTTGTGGACAGAATGTGGCCTGAAAAAGAAAACAAACAGTTTCTATTTTGCATGAGAAAGGAAGAGTAGGAGGGGAAGAATGAAGAAAAGAGGTAGAAAAAAACAGCAAAGCATTGACTATTATCTTCCTCCACACAGGGCTGACTCTTTCAATCCATCAATTTTGTCAACTGAATAACTGAATATGTGTAGGTCTCATATGTGTGGCTCTCAAGATGGGGAAGGGTTTGTGGAAAAAACTATTTAATATCTCACTTTGTTGGACAGAGGCCATTAATGGGTGCATATCAGAGAGGAGCTAAAAATTTAGAATCTTGATCAGAACAAAGGTCTAGAAAGAAAATAATGGATTATTTTGAAGCTATGGAGGAACTTTACTTAAATTCATAATTTTTTGGGGGGGAAAAAGAAAGGAATTGAAATCAGAACTTTGCTTGAGATGAGAAGGACTTCTAGGACAACTTGAATGGCTGATTCTAGAGCAGCTGGACAAGAACAAGGAGAGCAGCTGGCTAGGTGTGAGAAGCAATGGAATAGTAACAGAATGCTGCAGTATAGTTTGGGTTTGTTCTCATCTGCCCTTGATAAGAAGGGAGAGAGCTAACGTGCATTGACTGGGGATGAAAAGTCCAGATCAGTGCTGAGAAAGCCCAAAACTGAAGTTCTCTCAAGGACAGAAGCATTCATACTGTACAGGGCCAATGTCAGCGCATTGTGGCAAGCTGACAGAGGATGCTGATCTCTGATCAGCAGCTTTGTGAGGATGTTTACAGGGTACTGACTCTGGCCTCAGATCTTGAATGCATAAATGACGCTGTATGAAGCAGCCTCACCCTCGCCTGTCCATTGTCTGATCAAAATCTGGTCTTTTATTCCTCTGCAGTCATAACTGTGGTCTGAGCTGTTGCTGTAGGGCAGAACTAAATCGATAACTCCTGCTGAGCATATTTGTTGTTTCATGGGTGTGGTTTATATTTTTTTGAGTGAAGACATCTGTGCAGGGAATCACGGTGGTTTTTAAAAATGGCAATTTTTGCCAGACAGTCTCCCAACTCAGAAGCTGTGTGTGTGGATAGGGTGCTTCTGTGTGGGGATGCACATCCCCCTGCCACAGCTCTGCAGGCATCTTTCCTGCTGAACCTGCCTGCTCCAGAATAGGAGTGCGGTGTATTCTTCTTACTTGTAAATGTGCTTTCACTTTATTTAGATTAGAGCTATTTCTTTAGTGCAGCACAGGTGACCCTGAATAGGAAATAAACCAAGTGCAAGTCTATTGTAGTCCCCATAACAACAGTTAGGCAGCTTACAGACTTTGTTAACTCTGTAAGTCTGCAAAGTCTAACTCAAAAAAAATGTCTTAAGAGAAAACCAGAAGCCAGCAGTAAGGCAACATGAGAACCAAGCAGGGAATGTATGTAACCGTGAGGGATGCAGTCTTTTTGGGCCAGTTCTCCTCTGCTAACAATCATCATTTTTCATAGCCCAGCTTTAAATAGGGAGCATTATATTTTTTGCTCTGTGATAGGATTCTGTTAACCAACTATGTACAACATCTGATGGTGTCTATTATTTATGTGATGTAAAGTGAATGAGCAGCAGTGCAGTGTACCCATAATCACACAGATCTTTGTAGCTGGGAGGAGGGTGAATACATGCTGTGACTTTCTTTAGACACTCAGCCTTTGGCGTGACAAGTTACAAATAGTTTATATTAACCTTCCCTGAACTTGATCAAAGCACAGACTGCAAAACAACTTAATCTGTTACCTACACGTCAGTGTTGAAATACATTTGCTGCTGCTGCTGCAGCCAAGTGGCCCTTTACAATGTATGACGTCAACTCTTTATACAGAGGAAATTGAAGGTAAATTAAAGAGCTGTGTGTTTAATAAGGAAATGCATCCTGCACTGACTGTGCCTTTAAAAAGCTGTATTTAGCCAGAAAGTAGTAGTATTAGCCTCCTTAAAACAAAATTTCCTTCTCTGGTTTCCTGTTTTGTAAATCAGGCGCTGTTGTATTGTTTCTGGTATGACTGAAGAGGAATAGTGTAAGTGGCATGGAGTTCCTTTGGCCAAATTAAAAAAAAAAAAAAAAAAAAAAAAAGCAAAACGACAAAAAAGAAACAACAGAAAATGCCAGATGACTTTGTCAGTAGCCTTACACAGCCTGAGGTTTTTCATTTTTCTTCAGCTTTCAAATTTCTCTTGCTGCTTATGTATTTTTTCACCATAACTGTCTTATCTTAGGATGGATGGAGAGATTACACAAGCGTTCATTTTTGTTAATTGATAATTATAGGCTGGTCTGTAATCAAGAACACAAAACTTACTTTGTTTTGTGTATGTAGATATATATATGAATATATCTATAAAATTATGCAACTTAGAAGGAGTTCTTGAAAATGTAGTTTAAGAAATGAAAATTGCAAGCAACTTCAAGAGACAATTTTTTTGTCACTGTTGAGGCCTCATTTCTCTCATCGTGTTAACAGCAGAGATTTGCATTTGTGTGGAGTCTGAGAGAGCTGAATTATCTGCTAAGGGTGTCTGTAGTGCATATTGCACTTTAAAGCACCCTCTCCTAATATAAATGTTTTCAAGTATTGGGAGAAGTGGAATCATTACTGTTCAAATGGTGTGCTTATGTTAGGAATTTACTATGGTGGCAGAGCTGTTTCAGAGAAAAAAAAAAAAAAGACTTTTTTCCTTTTTATGCTACTGTTAAATGAATAATGTATTCCTAAATGTACATGGTAAGAATCTTTGTATCATGGGGCCTGTAAACAGCTTGCATGTTACGACCTTCTCTTATCAGTAGTACCATCGTTATTTTTTGTATCAGTTTGTCTCTTTCTTGTTTATTATAATTGCTTTTTCTTCTTCCTTCCGTAATCTGGGAAAAGATTACTTTTTACTTTTTCAAGTAGAGTATATGGTAGAATAGTAGTAGTATATGGCTGGTGATTCAAAGTGATAAAGCAACATGAATAAATAAAAACTGATCTGTATGTTTCTAGTGATGCTCTATTACAATTCTACCAGCAAAACAATTCATGTAATTCCTACTGTGCCTTAATCCCAGTGGGCTGTTATTACACAATGAATTTCCAGATGTGGTAAACCTGACTATATCCATTTGTCCAAAGGGATGGTGAATTCCCAAACTGCAGCTGTCAAATTAATTTTCCAAGAGAAGTACAAAATAGAGAAGATTTGCCACTAAAATACTCCTCCTGCTTCTCTGTGAAAGAGATTGGAGGTTGGAGCTTTGGGAGCTCAGTTGGTTTGTTTTCACTGTGTCAGATGATTCACTTTTTTATTGAAGTTTGGAGCCATGCTTTGTTGGTTTTTTTTTTTCTGTCATTGCTTTTAGTAACAGTATGTCTACAACAAATGAGTCATCTGGGATTTCATACAATCTTTTTTTTTTTTTTTTTTTTAACTGTCAAAAGATCCTTTATTAGCCAGAGCAAAAGCTCGCACCAACTAGGGTAAGTGCCTGCCTGGAGTTACTGCTTGTAAACTGAGGAAGTCTCCTGTGTCATGTGGCCTTTAGTGACTGTCTTCTAGTCTGGTTAAAAATCCCTGGTGGCAGGAGAACTGCTACCCAAACTTCAGTCCTGAATATGTGGAGAGCAAACCTGAGACTGCTTGGGGAAATAACTTGCAGAGTACCCTGAGAAACCTACTTTTGCGGAGGCACTGGGGAAGCCAATTGGTGTCACCTTTTTGCATTTCAGTAGAGCTTTCAGTACTGTTTCTTAGAGCATTCTTCTGAACCAAATGCCCAGCATACAGCTAGACACAACCATAATGAGATGGATGGGTGAGCAGTAGGCTTGACAGGTCAGGCTTATAGGGGCAATGTGAATGGGGCTACACCAGCCTGGTGGCCGGTCACTGGTGGCTTTCTGCAAGGCTCAATTTTAGGGCCTGTTCTCTTCAGTGTATTCACCAGCGACTTGGGTGCATTGCTCAAAGTAAGTTTGCAAGTGGCACTGAATTGGGAGGAGCTATCGACTCCTTTGAAGGTAGAGAGGCATTGCAAAGATCTTGACAAATTGGAGGTCTGGGTGGTCACCAACTGCATGAAGGTCTGGGCAATCTGTTCCATGCCCAACCACCCTCTAGTGCAGAACTTTTCCCCAACCACCTCCCCTGGTGTTTTGCTGACACACTAAGTTTTGAATTACGATACACAGGAGCATAATTTTTGGCTTTTCAGTGGAAGCTTCACTTGGTTCTTGTTCCTAATGAGCACATCATCAGCAGTAAATCATTGTCAGGATTTTATGTTTTGGTGAGATAGAATAATAATAATAATATATGATAACAATAATAATGAATATTTGCTGTCAGAATGCAGGTAATGAAGGATACATGAAAATGAAATGCAGTCGTGAATAAGTAAAGGTCAGACGTCACCAGCTTCTTATATGTCTACAATAAAATTTAGTAATGCTTTCTCAACAAATTTACATATGTAAATTAATGTTTCCTTTCTAACATGTAAAAAAAAACTATTTTTCGTTGTGTAATAGGGCAGTCCAACACAGTGGCAGCCCACTTACAAGAAGGCTGAAGAAAAAAGAAAAAAAAGGACTTGTATTGCCTCCAAGATGTAACTGCTTATTTTTTTCTTGTGTTGGACTGTAGTCTAGTGAACAGATGCATTGTTTCAATCCCAACGTACCTGGCAGGTTGACTTCCTCCCAGCTTGATGCTGTCTGCTAACTTACTGAGGATGCACTCAATCCTATCATCCAGGTCATCAATGAATATACTGAGCAGGACAGGCCCCAGCACTGACCCCTGGGCAACACCACTCGTGACATGTCATCAGCTGGATTTAACTCCATTCACCACCACTCTCAGTGCCTGGCCCTCCAGCCAGTTCTTTACCCAGCAAAGAATGTACCTGTCTAAGCCACGAGCTGCCAGCTTCTCCGGAATACTGTGGGAGACAGTGTCTAGATGTTTAAATGAAAAGTTAATCTTCTAGTAATGAGATTACATTCGAATAACATTTAGGTTTTCTCTCAGGAAAATAAAACTCTATTGTAAGAATAATCTTCTAAAGTCATGGTGTAAATTCTCACTTATTTCAATGCTGAAATCTGAGATTCCAAATCCAGAGGCCTCCATTGGGCTGAAATGAAGGGTCCTGGAACCAAAGTTGCTGGAGGGGCCCAGGAGAGGCTGGGCTGTGGGTGCCCTTAGGGCCGTGAGATCTTGTGGCTTTAGGGGATTTTCATTCTCCTTAATAAAGTATTTTGAGCTTTGCATTGAACAACATCTTTCAGTGGCTAAACTGAAGAGGAATAATGAAACTCAGGAGGAATAATGGTTGTCAAGTACATTGAAATAAAAAGAAAAATTGCTTTGTGGAAGGAGTTTAAAGGGGGAGAGTAGAGGAATGTTTTTCTGTGAAAATCCCTGGTGTTTGGAAATCCCTGCTGATTATTGAATGCTTGTAGGCAGCTTGGATGGGAAGCCACCAGCTCTGGTAATGTGCACATGGACTTAGTTGACAGATGTTCAAAACAAAAGGACAGCAGAAAATTAAGTGTATTGATAACTGGAGAAAAAATGGAAAAGTATGAAAATTTTAGTGTGACATCAGCTATGTTTTGAGGTAAACTTCCTTGCTGTCTCCCTTAGTGGGTTTATGTTAATGTACATTTAATTTTAGTGGAAGTAGGAACCACTTTTAAAATACATTTTTTTCCCCTATTTATTACATATTATAAAAGCCGGTAGACTGCAAAAGGATCTGTAAATGCCTAATATGCATTTATCAGCTCAGACACCGTTCTGTCATTGTGACTTTTACAGTAAGGGCATGTTTATTTCCACTTAGATACAGGTGACTAGAAACCTCACTATCAGTAGTTATAATCAAAGAATACAGTCCCAAAGTAGTAGGAAAAACCCACGGATGTACTTTAAAACCCTTTGTGAAATGATTCACGAACCACAAACATATAATATTTACAAAGCTAATTTCCCTAGCCAACCCATAGTGATTTTGTCAGTAGATCAGAAACAGAAGGAAGTGTGTCTTTGTAGACCTGTAGAAGTTTTGCAGTACAGTGGTTTGTGCTTTGGGAGCTGAAGAGAGAGACAAGAAGGAAGAGCAGCTTAGTGCAAAACTGTGTTTGTAGCACAGTCCCCACAAGTAGGCACTCCTGCATTCATACTCAGTTGATGATGGTAAAAATCCTCTGACTCGTAGTAGTCTAGATACATCAGCAGTACCTCTGAGCTTGCTGTCCTTTGTTTGGGAGTTTATCCCTCTGGAACTGTTCAGCAACTTAATGACTGGATTTTGCTGCTATGGAATTGCAGCTGTTTTAATAAAAAAAAAAGGAGCTAAAAAAAACCACCAAGATGATTTTGTAAACTGTACAAAATAACTACTAGATAAAAAAGGTGTCAGCCTGTTTCCACAGGAAGAAAATTGGAAGAGGGTAAAGCGTTGATTTTTATTATAAGGGCTGGAGGAGAAGCTTCGCTCCTACTTGGTAGGGCTGCCCCCTAGTGCACTGCGGGCTGCAGGCTGCAGAAGTCAAGTGCAGCAGCAGGATTTCCTGTGCATGATGAAAGGGCTTTTAAAGCACAGATGATTATGACTGAGATAGATAGATGCAGATGTGTATCCATATATTTATGTAGGTGCATGTATATTTGTGTAAATATATAAAATAATATTGGAGTGTCACCTTACGGTACTTCTGTTTGTGTCAAGCTGATGAAAAACAAGGTTTCTACCAAAATCCATTTTCTCTTTTTTATTATTATTATTTTTCAGAAAGTCTTCATTAATGATGCTCAAATAAGTCAAATCTCTCACTGTAATATTGCCTGCCATTAATTGAAATGAGAGGCAATGACGAGCTGCAGGTGTAGTTCACTAGAGTGAGCAGGATCTGTGTCCTGATCCCATCACTTACATTAGATCCCAGTGCACTTTAATTATGTCAAGAATTGCCCAAATGTCTTGGTGCTGCCATAGCAGCTCTTGGCACATTTGACTATTGCAGGCTTTGCTGCTCAGGGTATGTTTTTGAAGTGTAGGGTTTTATTTTTATACATGGAACTGGATATCCTTTAGCAGATGGATCTGTAGAACCCAATGCACAGTCACACAGGAGCATTAGCACCCTCCCTGTTTGTGCCTGTCAGGAACAGCCGTGGCTCCATGGTGGAGGAGGTGCAGAATGGGCTGAGCTAGGCTAGCTTCTGCTCTGTGTGTACTGCGGGTAGTGCTGAGGGGCAGTGATGATGCAAAGAAAGCAGATATTTGAATCCACAGAATCATAGAATCATAGAACAGCTCAGGTTGGAAGGGACCCCAAGGATCATGAATCTCCAATCCCTCGCCACATCCAGGGCCACCAACCTCCACATTTAATACCAGCCCAGGCTGCCCAGGGCCCCATCCAACCTGGCCTTGAACACCTCCAGGGATGGACAGGGCATCCACAGCCTCTCTGGGCAGCTGTTCCAACACCTCACCACTCTCATAGTAAAGAACATCCAACCTAAATCTTCCCTCTCTCAACTGGAGGAAGAGCAGAACGTTACACCCAGATGTTGAATAAACATTCTTAACTTGGTGAAGCACAAACATCTTCCAGTGTCCCCATAAATCTAATGTATGTTGTTATCTCTGAAGTCTGTTTAAGTTTACAAGTTAATTTTGTGCTCGGAATGCTGTATTGCAGATCTTTTTCTTCTGCACTGGTTGTGTACTGCCCTCCCACATTGGCAGTACCACCTGTCGAGGAGCACCTACCTTGGTTTTAGTGCATTACTGCCGGTGACTGCCTTCATGGTTTCTAAATTACTTACTGATTTGCTTCTCCATGCCTTTCTTCCCCCATGTTTTTTTCTCCCCATTGACATTCCTGGTGTCTTAGCTCACCAGCATTTTTGTTCATCATTCTCATAATATCTGTAGATCAGTCAGTATTTGCACACATCTTTTTGATTTTTTTGAATGTGATGTGTCTTGTTCAGAGTGTAAGGAAGTTGGCTGGAGTTGAGAGTGATGTCTGAGACAACAAATGAGTTGGCATCAAGAAATCTCTTTACGTTTTCATTTAGTTTTGGGATTCACATGTGTGAATCCTCAAAAATGACAGTATTGGAGTCTGTATGCTTCCTATACTGTGCTTTCTTTGTGCTTTAGATTCTTACTCTTTCTGAAAGGGAAGGATGCAAAAACTTCTGCTGTATTGCTCTTACATGCTGCCCAGCATGAGCAATGTGATACAGAGCCAGAAGTGTTAGGTAAAGGGAAACTGTAATAGGGAGAAAGCTTTGTTTTCTTTATGCTTTGACTTTGAGTCCTTGTGCAAACAAAGGCACACAGAAGTATAATAAATCTTTGGCTGGATGAGCAGTGACACAAGGGCAATTTTGTACTTATATATAAATACGTGGCTGCTACCTTACTGTCAAAATACACAGCCCAAGTATTTCAAAGCAAGATATATAGAGCACATTACCTGTATTTTCCATTTACGTTTTTGTGTGTACTTGATAGTCAATAGCAGCCTGGATTTATATGAATGAAGCAAGGGAATGTGAATAGTTGTAAGATGTTTGCACAGTTTGACCACTGGAGCACATGCACCGCAATAACACACTGCTTGTTGTTATCACTTTGTGGTAAATTACCACTCCATCCCTAACCTGTAGTTATTGATTGCACCAATAAGCCACGTACATTCCAATGCAAAGTCAAGTTCTTGTGGAGTTTAGGCAGAAGCCTTCATCTATAAGGTCATCTTCAGTGCAAGCTGTGCAAGAGCATGTCTGTCCATGTCCTTGGTCTCAAGTCATGTCAAAGACCCAGTACTTGCTCTAAAATGTTATATTTTTATCCAGAGTTCTTCTGTCATGAGAACTTGAAAGTTCTATCTCTGTATCAGAGTCCTCCATGCTGTGCAGCATTCGCTGTGAAGTCCACTGTGATGCAAGGGGAAGTCTAACTGCAGAGGCCACAAGGCTTGGGAGGATTGTGCTTGTGATCTCTTAAGTTCATCTTAAAGTATGGAGTTTGGTATCCTCCCATACTCCTAATAAAATGAGATTTGTATGGTAGTCCATCCTCGGTGCTTTTTGTTCCTTGTGACCTTTTTGGTACCTGTAAGTGCCCATAGCATACGAGGAGAAACATTAATTGCTGAAGGAGATGATAACGTACAGAGGAAATGCCCCAACGTACCTGTAACAAAACCACTTCTTGCTGCATGGGAAATAGCCCAGAAGTCTTTTTTTTTTTTCTTTTTTTTTTTAACCCCCCACACTGAACAAGGACTTCTACTAGAATAAAGAAGCCATTACAGTCAGTAAAGCCTGCATCCACATCGTCTGCCTGCTCCACTCATACCTTCTGCTTGCTTCTGGCCATTCCTTGTCATGGAGATTTATGATTGGTACGTGAGAGACCTGATTACCTGCCTGCAATCACAGTCGTGCTCTCACTGCAGTGCATAGTGCAGCTGTGTGATGGGAGCATGTCATTCTTATGGGGGAACTTTCATTCTGATAAAAGTGAGGCCATAAGCTGAAATTCTGCCACGTAGAACAGGTGGCTGCTTTAAGATTAAGCAGGAGATGAGCCGCAAGGAAAAGCACATGGAGCTGTTCTGTTTAGGGATGACTGAAATGTTTGGTGTCTATTTGGTTGTCTTGGATTGGGCTTATGAGGCACAGTCATGCATAAAGCTCCACTCAGAGGAAAGGTAAGTTAGGACAGAAAGCTTTCTGCCTTTCTGCTTTATGTTTCGCTTTGTATTCCTGGATATTTTCTGGTGATCCATGTATCTTGAAAAACAGATATAGTAAGTAGAATGGCTTGGTCATTTTCTATAGCAGAGCATGTAGTGTATCATCTTTCAACAGGATTAGCCTTTCCAGCACTTTAAGTTGCAGACTGTCAGGAGCTAAGGTACACAAAAGATAACAAAAATATCACGGTGATTCCCCCGCAATGAGCATACAGCTGAGCGTGATCCAGTGCTGCTGCACCGAGGAATAGAGACCAGGTATGGCTGGAGGTTGGCGGCCAGGAGAAAGAGGAGGTTGTGATTTTGTTGTCTTATTTTGTTCTAAAGACAAATAAAGGGATGGGTTATTCCAGGAAAAATCAAGTCATTGTAAGCATTGTACTGGGTTGTTAGCCCAGATGGGGTATTCTTATGGAAGGACAGAAGGTGTCTTCTCTGTGCACGTGCTGTTTATAAAAGTCTGTGTATCCCACTGAAAAACTTCCAGAATCTACAAAACATTACATTCCCAAGTAAACAGATTTACACAGTCATAATACCTGTGCATGTAGCATTGTAGGAGATTCCTCGTATCATACTGGAGATTGCTTTTAATACGGAGATTTCATTTGCCAAGGTTTTCAGAGATACCTTTGTGTCCACTTCAAACAAACTCATTCTGCATCTTTTCTCTGTGGTCGAATGGGCTGTGAATGGCACCTTACAGACTGGGATTGCTGGGTGGTGTTGGCTTCTAGCCACAACACTACATTGCTCTGCACTGGTGTTTCTGAGAGAAGAAGCAAACAAAGGACAGCTAATTCTGAAGAGATGGCATCACTTTGAAGAGTTGAGAGGAGCAAAATTGGTCCTGTAAAATAGTCCTTGGTTTTAGATTCTCAGATTAAGCAAATTATCTTCTTGCAAACAGATCAAGACACTGAAAGTGAAAGATGCAATGCCTGTAATTCCACAAAGAAATGCTAATTTGTTTGAATTTGGATGCTTTTCTGAAATCTTTTCATTAGAAGGCTCTCCTAGTTTGAATTGCCTACTTGTCACTTTTTATTTTAATTTGATGGTCCAATTGTCTCTTTGAAAATCTAAAAATCAGCAAAAAAGCATTTCCAATGCCTTGAAGCCTTGAATTGCAGACCCTGCAGCAGAACATAATGCATTAATTATCCAGCCTCATATTACATGGATTTGTAGCAGTGATTTCCTCATCTTCACAGACGTTTATTACTGACATTTCCCCTGATGAGGTGTGGATGAATGTTTTAAATGATAACATAGCACACTAGACAGTGTGAGCATTTGCAGCACCTCTGTAGTTACGTGCCATCAAGCAACAGCAAGCTCATTCATTTGAGAAACTTAGCAAAACCATGTTGTGGCCCTCTGCTTGAGAAGCAGCTGTCACGGAAATCTCTGCTTGGTTTACTTGTAAGACTGTATTTTCCTGCAGAATTCCCTTCTGTTGATCTGTCTCATATGAATATGTTGCTTTGAAACTTGGCTCCTTCTGTGCTACTTCTGCATGGTAGTAATGGAATTGAGAGCTACAAAGAGGCTGTGAATGGCGAATAGGTTTCCAAATGAGGAAGGAGCAGTCAGGTAGTGTTTGAAGGATCAGTTGTGAACGTGTCTATAGCTTTGTTTAAACTTCAGAAGTAAACTCTTAATTGTGTTTTGCAGGATATGAATGATTACTCGCCAGTATTTAGCAAGACACTCTACAGAGGAATGGTTGCTCCCGATGCTGTCAAGGGCACTGTTATCACTACTGTTTCAGCTGAGGATCAAGATCCTCCGGTAAGCAAAAACGTTCTGGTAATACTCTGCACCCAAGAGGGGAAAATCTGTAACCCCTGTAAGTGACCTATACCTCTCAACAGCAAAGGTGATAATTACGAGTTCCACAAAGCAGTAACTCGTACATTTTTGTCAGCCTGGCCTTTGTAATTCTGGACGGAGGCTGCATTTGTGAAATGATGATTCCCAAAGGTGACAAGTCAGTGATACAGCTCCTTTCTGACAGCAACATTTTTGGAAACCTCTTGACTTCCCAGTGACAGGTGAAGTACAGGAATAGGGAAGCATGGCATGCATGGCTGGCTTTTCTACAGTTGTGCAGCTTAGCAAGGAAACAAAACACAACTCTGTGAGACTGTTGCTTTCCTGATTTGCATTTTTTGCTCAGGGTCACATGGAACTGCACAACCCACCAGCTGGCCCTGTTGGACTCTGTTTGAACAGTGTGGTGATGTTTTGGGGATGAGGCTTATTCTTGCCACTGGCTTTTATCACTGCTCCCTAGTGAAGCAGTTGATTGACAGAACTGAGCACATATGTTTGACTTGTTAGCTATTCTGAAGGGCAATATCAATTTTTGTAATCAGAGGTTGATGAACACTGGTGGCCAGATGATACACTGAGGACGATAAAAGCCAAAGATGTTCTGCCAGCCAGGTTTAATTTTTAATTGTTAGTGTTTCACATATTGAGGAGTATAATCCTCAGGGAGAAGTGTTCAGAGTGAATGTGCTACGCACATTAAAAGCTGATGGCAGTGCTTTGACACAGATCAACTGTTGCTTAGCAAAATATGCTTCATAGTAATTTATTTACCACTCAAGGACAGAATGCGAAACCAGTGTTTCTGTAAGGACAGTCCTGGTATCCCCTTGTAAAAAGTCCTAACATACAACTGTAAGTGAATTCCCTGCAGGTGGTGTGCATCAGCTGCGTGTTACTGAGCTTTGAGGCATTAAGGTAGTTGGTATCTGCTGAAGTTCTGAACTGTTGTTAGTCCAAAATATATAAAAGACAGTATTATCAACATATTGCGGATCGTTCCTGAATGAAAAAGCACTCTGCTGCTGTGGTACTGCTGTCTAATTAGTAAGCTTTGTCCTCAAATAAATGACTCTGAACTGCATTCGTTATTTCAGGGAGTTCAGCAGATGGTGCTTAGCTGGAGAAAATTCTCTGTTGCTCTCCCCAGGAATGACTTGGGAACCAGGGTTTCCATTTCTGTTAAGCGCTTTCATCCTCAGTAGTTAGCAGCAAATAATTCAACAGAAAACACTCTGCTCATCTCACGAGTGGAGTCACTTCAGAGTGATCTGCCAGTGGAGAGTAGAGAAAACTTGCTTTGCATGAGGATCGAAACTGTGGAATTTTTTCATTGCAACAGTAAAAAACTAAAGTACTAAATCTATCAGTAACAATTCTACAATCCTGGCAGCATCCCAGCACCAGTACATGTTTGCTCCTTCAGGTTATCTCACTGATTTTTGAAAAAAACTATGCAGATAAGGATGGTAAGGATCAGTGAAATAGGGCAGATTTGTTCACAAATGAGTTATTGGGATTACATAATACAGTATTCATGACTACTCACATATTATTGTGATTTGTATGCTGGTTTTATTTAACATTCTCTGTTGAAGATATTAGATACGTAGATATGTAGATATGAAGATCAACAGATACGTAGAAGATATTTTGGTCTGGATGAATTGTTTACCTATTCTGATATGGTCTCAGTTCTTTAAGTCTGAGCTTTAAAGAGTAAGATAACTGTTTCATTCAATGTGATGAATGTTTAACTGATGGGTGTATGTAATTTTTCCTAGTTCTGTGGAATCTGCACTTTCTCATGCAAAGTTATTTCTCATTTAGAAACCAAAGCAAAACTCCTAATAGCTCGTTAAGCTGCCAGCCTAGAATTTTTAGAAGTATGTTTTGCCCCTTTTCCTTCTGGACTCTCCATTTCTAACATCTCTATCACTATCACATGGACAGAAAAATGTAGGAATTGATTGTAAGTCTGCCTGCAGTGGATAATAATGGCCATCTCCAGTTAGTACGAAAGCAGGAGAATAGAAAACCAGGCTAAAGCACTTACATCTCCCAAATTCCTTTCCTGTGATTTCCTCATGTATTTATATATATCTTTTTTATATGGGCTTGAATATTTTGTATTTGAAAAATGTGGGGGTTGCTTCTATTTCCGTCAAGAAATGGATGCACATAGGAGGCGGAAATCAAAATCACTGAATGCTGGATCTCACTTATTACCTTTATAGCAGTCAATAACGATGTTACAGTAATGGTCTTCAAAAATCAACTCTTGCATTTCTTTGATTTGTATCACAGCTTCAAAATAAAACTGCCCCTAGGCTTTAAATGAATGTGCTATCCGTAAAAGCCAGCTATGGAGGAAAAAAGCTTCTAAAATTGTTTTAGAAAACTGATATTTTATTTCAAACTAATAGTCAAAGGCTTTTATTTTTTTTAATTTAAAAGAAGGAAGAAACGTGAAACCATGGATGGTTTTGTTTCTTTTTCTGGCTCAGCTAAACCTGTTTAAATGATTTGTGTTACTGCAAAAGTGTATTTACTGGAGCTTGTTTTCACAGTAAGTAATGTCACAAAGTATTTGGTATGAATTCACCAGAAATTGTTTTTTTTTCTGAAAAATAAAAGAAACCAACAAAACCACAATGCTTTTCTCTGTTCAGCAAGAGTAGCTTTCTCTAAACTTGCCGTAATTGAAAGAATATTCCTACTTGTTGTACTCAGTATTGGAGAGAGTACTTGTTTTTTTTTTCCTACCTGCTAGAAATTTCTGTGCACAGTACTAATACATCTATCCTATCAGTTCAGGAAAATAAATGGATGCTTATTAAGTAAGTAATTTTGGTTTTAGTATTCAGTTAAGAGACAAATCAATTTGAAAGTCACAAACTTGAGTTTTCATGTTGTCATTTTACAAGTAATGTGGACAATTCCCCTGTCAACGTTATAGAATCATAGAACTACAGAATAATTAAAGTTGAAAAAGGCCTCTAAGATCACCCAGTCCAAACATCTACCTACCACCAATATTGCCCAGTAATCCATGTCCCTCAGTACAACTCCTACATGTTTCTTGAACACCTCCAGGGACAGAGGAGCTCTACAGAGACTCACTGTCTTCAGCAAATCCCAATTTCACAGTGTGAAGTTAATCAGTGTGGATGGCATGAGAATTCAAACTGAAATGCTCAACACCTGCATGAAATTCCTCTACAGGAAAGGCAGATGTGTATTTTCAAACAGCAGAAGAGCAGGCTTGGAGGAACGCAATATTGAATGATGTCAAGCTCTCCAAATCTCTCCAAAGCAAAGGGGACTGCAGCAGTGACAGGCATGGAAGTGGTAGAAAAATGTTTCAGGCCACTGAAGTTGATCTGGATGAAGCATCATCTGCAGCATAGTGTTCCGTATTCGCTGTGGGAAGTATTCATTCAGTGATATTCCTGAGAATAGATAATGTTCTGTTTGTGCCTTTGACCTTTAAAGGTAAGCCACAAACATAAGTGCAGGTGTTCACTAAAGATGTGGCAGAGCTGCAGGTTGTAAAGCAGGTGAAAGATGGGAGGCTGGAAGAGATTCGTGGTATGGAGTGCTCTGGTTTACTGTAGCAGTGCATTTCCTAAGTGGTGGTTTAGAAACTTACAGCATGGAGATGTAGGAGCGTGCTGAGCAACTAAATGCATTTGCAGAAAGGCACAAGAGGTAAGGATCAGTTTTTACTGTTAAATGAAGTACCATTTCATTAATTGCTTGGGTTTATAGATTGAAGGTGATCCTTTTTATTTTATTTTATTTTATTTCTTTTCTTAAGCTTTTCTCATTGAGTTACCATTCAGTAAGTTTTTTGCCTCAGCATATCCTGTACTTATACATGTGAGTGAAAGAATGACTGGGTAGGGATCAAGTTATGGAATTTTATTCACTGAAGAATGGTAAGCCATCAACGTAATGGGAGTGTTGGTAATAGGATTCATTTGGTCCTAAAAAACATGGATTTCTGATTATTACTAATGATTACTCTGCTATTTTCAGATGCTCCCAAGTAGGTTCTTCATTATGTTTTCATTTTAACCTGCGGATTTCAAAGGAATGTAAGAAATCTTGGCCTGGAGGTGAGAGATCTCTCTGGTGGTTACTCCTGTGTCAATTAAAACACAGAAACCAGTTCTTTCCATTGGCCAAAACAGGATTTGAAGCAAGTGTCAGTTTCACTTTCAATCATTTTCTCCTTTCCTGTCCTTTTCCAGTTATTAATTTATTTTTTTAAGTACTCAGTACATCTTCTAATTGCTCACACTTTTTCCCACAGCTTGCATCTTATTCTAGGCACACTTAGAGGTAAAGGGTAACAAAATGCTTAGCATAGAGGAGTAAAAAATGGCCAAGGGAATTACCATAAAGGAGCAGGCCCTCCTGTAACATACATGGCTGCTGAGGGTATGATTGAGTACATCTTCAATTCTAAATAATGGGTAAACCTTATTAGAATACAAATCTGTTTTCCACTGTTGAACTGCTTTCTTTGTTTCCTGGATGAACTCTGTTAGCTCTGTTTGAATTTAATTTCCAAACCTACTCCCTTTTTGAAAACACTGATCTGAGCAAAGGATGAAGGCGAAAGTGAGGAACAGTGCCAGCAGGTATCCTGTGAGGTACATTTCTTTGCATGGATTTGTTTTGTTGGAAAACACTGAAATGTTGTAACTCTATTGGAGATGCCAAAGAAATGCTTCTAGCAACTAAGGTAGTTGTACCAGTGTCTGTAGAAGAATACTTATCTGTAAGAACAGGGAGTAAAAATAAAAACATCTTGAGAATACCAATGAGAATAAGCCAACAGTTACAAATATAGCCCAGGATAAAAGAGGAGTCTAAGGCTGCAAGGTAATAAAGAAAAATCTGTCAAGAGAGACAGAATGAAGTGAATACTTTTTCAGGTGGAAATAAGATATTTGCTTTATGGTATGTTAGTGCGGACTGAGGGATGTTAATAGGTGTGGATGCCCAAGCACTGGTCTTTCTGAGGCAGTTCCTAACACCTTAGCTGCAACTATATGGAATCAAATTTAGGGTTTTGGTGCTAATGTCTGTATGTGCTGTTTTGCTTTAGATAACACTTCAGAGCTTCAGTGTCTTCCAGAGATATTTTTCAGTCCTTATAGTGAGAGATAAGTGCAGACCATGAAGCTTGGATGAGCTCAGTGTTAGGCTTTCTCACTAACGCTCCTGAGTTTTATCAGCACATTCCTTAGGATCCCTGGCTAGCAGACATCTATTCCTTGTACAAGTAGATGTGGAATGGTAAAATCAGATGCACAGCAGAGCACTAGTTTGCATTTAAACTTCAGTGCTTAAACTTGGTTGACTGGGAAGGCTTTGGTGATGGGAAAGGTCTTTAAGCTTGACTTATTTCCAGTTCTGTACCTGTTTATAAGTGAGATAATTGCACTTGGGAGGGCTTTGAATGGTGAAAGTTACTTTTTGGCTTGGCAAAGGCACTACCTGTGTTATGTTCAGTAGGCTGTACGGTTGGCCTTACAGATACCTGAGTTACTCAAGGACACCTGGTAATACTCCTGGGGAGAAAAATAATTTTTCTTTGTTGTGATTAGTTTATGCTTTATTGAAGTGGTGTAGCGATGAAAGGCACCAGATGATTCTAATCATTTTCTCAAAGTGCTTAACCTTCCAAATACTAGGAAACAAGAGCAGCTTGAGCTTGTGAAGAAATGCTTGGTGTAATAATCAGAAGGTGAATATTCCCAGGACTGATGCATCACAAGGTGCCTCTTTCATATGGGCTACCACTGTGAAAGCTAGAATACTTCAGTCTCATGCATTTCCCCTGTATGTTCTGATTTTGTTGATTTGAATTGTCAATAGAAGCAGATGCAGAAGCTTAATTTTAATGACCAGCCAGCTTCCAGAGCTCTGGACCATCCCACTTAATGGTTTATCCAGTCTCGTAGCACCTTGTAAAGTTCGCATTCAATTGATCCCCTTTGTCAGATTGAGAGTAATTGTCCTTATTGTTTTACAGGCATTCGCTGAAAGTACAGTGCTAACAGATATTTAATAAGAGGTTTCACAGATAATTAACTAGAAGTAAAAGCATTCTTGAACAGTCTGGGGCTTGATCTTTTAAAAATTATTACTGTTGAATTTCACAGAGCCTGCTGGAGTTCAGTATGAGGGAAAGACGCTGAAAATTCAGTGAGCTCTTGAAGTAATTTTATCTCATGGTTTTAAAAACTTACATTCTTTTTGTGTTCAGCTTGTCATTAATTCAGAATTTCCAGATTTCATCCAGACTTGCAGACTTTTTCATTGGGTTATGTACTACAGAGTAAATTAGCTGAAAATTGAGAATGTATGTAAAATTCTAGTAATAACTGGTAAATGAGAGGGTAAACAGACACAAGTGCACAGTTCACAATTTTTAGCTGGTTTGAGACCCACCAACATGGGTCACTTTTCTCCTCAAGTACCTGGTTTTGTGCCTCGGTTACCCAGCTTAGGATATTGGGAGTAATGATTCCTTGCTTCCTTTAGAATTGGTTCCAGAAACACGCATGAAAACATACAGAAGATGTTACTGGAGTTACACTGCTCACAATTTTTCATGACTTCCCCACATTCTAATTTTTGTTTAGCCTCTCTGTGCCCTGTGGGAGTTATCTGAATAGTGCTCACATGTACTCTGGGCGACCTCTTTTTTCAGGGCCTCCGTGTGCATCCTCATAAGCTAATACAAATGTTGGGGATGTTTTCGTGCCATAGCCATCAGCTGTGTCCCAACTGAGTGTAGTTTCCCCAGAGCAAATGGAACCTTAAGAAATTATGCAGTAGTAAAAAGAAGAATTGAAGCTGGATGATCTTTAGAGCTGAGTTTCGTATTATTCTTGAACTCCTTGGAAAATTTCGCTTCAAAAGAATGAAGATGGTTCCTGCCAACTAAAATCCTGTCTTCATGCTTTATTGGTATTATTTGTTTGGGAACATAACCTTTTGTTTGAATTTTGCTGTAGACGTAGGAATGCATCTGAATTACTTCATAACAGAAGCAAAAGAAGATTAATACTTGAGATAACTGAAACTTGCTTCTGAATAGATTTCCCTGGAAAATTTCTCTGGAGATTTTTCTAATTATGTTGATGCCAAAATGCAGTAAATAAAAAATAAATTCCCATTTTGTTATTTTCAGAAATGACAGGGGAGAGGTGTACTTGATAGTCATATCAGGAACAATAACTTGATGAGATTTTTCTTTATTTAAAAACAAATTGCCCAGCGTGTGCATGTTTAATGATGATGATAGCTTCTAGTCCTGCAAGCAAATGTGAGCACCAGTACTGTGTAGCCAAGCAGCATGGATTACAGCAGGTGATTTCCTCTTATAATGATATTGAAGAGAAATTACAGGGAGAATGTTGTATAATTACCTCTGTTACACAGTGATCTCTGAAATTTCTCGTGTTTTCAGGGATTTTCATGTGTGTAGTGTGCATGGTCCTGTAAAATACTTCTACCTACTAGCATAGTCTGTTGCTTATTACTTCACTGAACATCAAAGCATTTCTGTAAGACCCAGTTCTGGGTTACTGAAGGTACTGTTTTGCCAGTGGCACTGCAGTGCTGAGCTTGTTGCTGAGTCCTTCCTGGGCCAGGCTGGATGTCCATGGAGGGCACAGGGTCCATGGCCCTTGTCACTGCTGCAGTTAAGTCATCCAGAGGAGTGGCTAGGCTCTACAGAAGCTCCACAGAAGCTTATCCTCTTGCTACCTGTCCTTATAAAAAGTCCCTCCCTGCTTTCCTGTAGGTCCCCTTCAGATATTGGAAGGTCACTACAAGTTCTTGGAGCTGAAGAGCCCCAGCTCTCACAGCCTGTCATTGTAGGGGAGGTGCTCCAGCCCTCGGTCCTCCTCTGTACTTTCTCCACATTTTTCTTGTGCTGGGAGCTCCAGAACTTTACACAAACACCTATCCCAAATTTATTCACATGTATTTCAGTTCAGAGTGTGTATTTTGAATCAGCATTTCATTGTGCTTCTGTTGTATCAAGAAAATGTTGGTCTCATTTACTGAACTTGAAACACTTTGTGAAATACTTCTGCTCCAGTTTACAGAACTTTCCTAGCATGAGCTAGGCATGTGCATTTAAATACGTTGTCAGGAACAGCAAAGCTCTTTTGTAGCACAGTGTTGAATGCAGATAGAAAATACCGATTTTCTCTTAATGAAGCTTTTGGTTTGGGATATTTTGTCTGTTGGAGTACAGCATGATGTCTGACGTCTGTTTAGAAGCTGCAGTGATACCAGCAGCAGGACTTGCCTTTGTAAGTGCTTCTCTTAATCTACTGAATATCCAGGTAGCAACAATTTAGCTGCACTGCCAAACAGTTCTACAGAAATCAATGTGCAAAAGGAAAGAAAGAAGTAAGTATATATATAATAGACACAAAAGATGCTTTCTGCACCTTGTTTGGCATTTTCTTTCCTTCTGTATAGCACACAGAATCACCACAGAATGGCTTGCATTGGAAGGGATTCCAGGGATCATCAAGCTCCAATCCCCCTGCTGCATGCAGGGTTGCCAACCTCCATATCTAATACTAGAACAGGCTGCCCAGGGGCCCCATTAGTAGTTCCCAGTGATTTAGGAAGCTGCCACTTAGCCACCTTTTGGCCTTTGAAAGCAGGCGAATTACTAGTGAGCAATAACAGTATTAGTGAAGGGTCACTTGCTGAGAATGGCGGTAACCTGCTAAAGTTCATCCTCTCCCAGAAATTCTTTGAAACCAGTGGAAGGATACATCCCACCCCAAAAGAGGTTGGTGATACCTCCCAGAGACCTCCCTTCTCTAATTCTTGTGTGGACCACTATCCATCTGACACTGGAGAAACTTCACCACATGCATTCACAAAAGCAGCTGTTGCAGCAAAGCCTGGATCTCTGGAGGTCCCTTCCAACCCCTACAATTCTGTGATTCTGTGATTCTGTGAGTGCTGGGAGCCAGCTGCCTGCGAGCTATGCTGACAGGCATGGTCATTCCACATGCTCTGAAGGTCCCTGGAAAGGTGACTGCTGGAACGAGTGCACTGCAATGCAAAGAATACATTAAGAAACTTCATTCTGAAGGATAGGTGTTATTTATTTTAGGCACTCTGTGGTGAAACAGTTAAGTGAATAACCTCCTATTAAAGAACACTGAGGTACTAGTCTGAAAGATCCATCCTTCTGGCTGCCCTTCTTCTGATTCTCTTCTTAATTTTGGTGTTTTTGTGTGTGTGCAGACAGTTTGTGACACATGCACAGATGCATAGGCTGTCTCTGCTTGTTCTTGCCATTAAAATGGGACTGAACCGTTTGTTACAAGGCTACTGAAATCCATCTGCAAACCTGCTTTTTTTTATTATCAGCGTTAGCACAGATGTGTTTTCCAAGGTTGTGCTTAGAACCAGCCATGGTGTCTAATGGCGAGAGGAAAAACCCCTCTGTTACAGGACAAGGCCACAGGTGTCCTGTCAGATCACAGGGGCATTTATTCACGACCATCTTAAATTGTCCACGTGGACCAGCAGAGTGTTCAGGTGATGGTTCCAGAACCAGTCTAGTGCTCTCCTGATCAGCCACAGATGATGCACACATTGGAATTTGTTGGAACGTCATCTGAGTGATTTAGTTGCTGGAGATGAAGATTTTGAAACTTCAGTTCTTCAACATCCAGTTTTGGAGAAAAGTGAAACCTCTGGATGTTGCTGTACAGGAACAGTCCTTCCAGGACACATGGTGGCTTTGCCCAAGGAACACGGTGCTCTTCTCATCTTGTCTCCTCTAAAAAAGTGTGTGGGTACTACACGGACAGACTATCCTGTGTTAGAACTGTAGTCTGACTTTTCAGAAATGCAGTGCTCACATCTTCCCATTGTCAGCTTTCAGGACACAGTGAGAAAGCAGTTGAATTTTTGATTCAAACTTATTATTTAGACATTTCCTGAACTGGAGAGGAGATTTTATAATTTGGATGTTGAAGTGCTGTTGAAAGATATGCTAAACAACATTAAGCCATGGCCGTCATCTGTAATTTTAAAAGCAATAATAATAAGGAAACAGACCGAATACAGACTCTGTCTGTATTTACGTATATTCATTGACCTTACGAGTTCTTCAGCTCACTTCTATATGAAATCTTGAGAAACCCGGGCCTCTCGTATGTCACAATATCACATAAGATATTTGGGGGGGGAAGTCCTCGTGAACAAACCTGATTCTTAGGCAGGCAAGCTGCAAATTGTGACATCGCAATGGGGCATGGTGACAGCACAATTGGCCTTTGTGACGTCACAATGGGGCGTTGTGATGTCATTATGGGTATTGTGACGTCACAATGGGCTCTGTGACAGCATAATAGGCTCTGTGACATCACAATGGGGCTCTGTGACATCATAATGGTTATTGTGACGTCACAATGGGGCTCTATGACATCATAATAAAGCTTTGTGACATTACAAAAGGGCTCAGTTACATCATAACGGGCTCTGTGACATCACAGTTGTGGTGATCTGTTGACCAGTGTTGCATTTTAAATTTTGAGTAACTTAAAGAAGAATGCAAAAATAAAAGGATATTTACGTTGTCTTGTTTCTGCGTTCCAGGGCACACCAGCAAGCCTAGTCCGGTACAAAGTAGATGTTGTCCAGTTTCCTTACAGCGCCAGCATTTTTGATGTGGAGGAAAGCTCAGGACGTGTAGTAACTCGGGTGAACCTAAATGAAGAGCCAAGTACAGTGTTCAAGGTATGTGCTCATATAGCTGTGTACTGTCAATGGAAATGCAAATGGAAATACTTGCACTTAGTAGTATTCCTCTCACTTTGTCTTTCTCTCTCTAGCTTTATATTCCATAGAAATAAATGAAGTTCTTATTTGTTTCTTCAGTTTCTCAGTTTCCTTCTGGTACACATTTCCTGGCCTTTTTTATTTCAGAAAGGTCTTGGATAGATGCATTTGTTGGTGTTTGGTGAGGAAAAGAAGTAGGGAAGCAACCGAAGGAAACCTCAGTTTTTGAAAGTTACATTGCTGATGTTTCATTTTCAACAGGGCTGTCAGCACAACAGCTTTGTGGAAGATTTGTAAGAATGGCAGTATATCTTGTAAAGGAAGTTAATGCAAGATTGGGTGGTTTGGGACTTCTGTTCTCAAGTACTATCATGTAAAAACACTGGCTTTAAGGAGATGTAGACTACTGTTGTCCTGTTACTGTTCCTGAGGAGTCTCAAGTGTAGTTAGTCCAGAGTTATTTATTATTTCAATCAAAATCTCTGGGACAGAGCTCCTTTCTTAAATCCATAAATGAAGGAGTTAGCTGAAAATAAAAATTGAAGTGTTTCAGTAAGCAAAACAATGTCATTTATAATACGGTCAGGGTTTATATGTGATTTTCCTACATGGGAACTGCCAACCTTCTGTTTCTTCATTAAGGTATGTTTAGTTTCTTCTTGCTACTCACTTATTTCTTTTTGAATTGAGAATGAAAGGGAAATTTATGTGTATACTTTTCTGTTACAAGGTAATAAAATTGTCTACCATTTGCTACTTCTTAATAAACTCCAAGAAATCCAAGCTGTGGGGTTTTCCTGAGTTGGTGATTGCATCTAGAGCATTGGCTTTTGTGGCTGCACTGAATCTTCAGTGAAATTGTCCTAGCAGCTTTTAACATGCTCATACTAACAGCAACTACAGTACTTTGCAGTTCATTGATATGTTGACTGAAAGAGCATGTCCTATTGCTCTAGGCTGTCTTTTCGCTGACCTATTCTGAGAACAGCAGATTTCATAGAATCATAGAATCCTCAGAGTTGGAAGGGACCTTTAAAGGCCATGGTCCAACTCCCTACAATGAAAAGGGACACCCTACAGCACCATCAGGTTGTTCAAAGCCCTGTCCAGCCTGACCCTGGTTGTCTCCAGATATGGGGCACCCACGACCCCTCTGTGCAGCCAGTTCAGTGCTGATCTGCTAATTTGCTAGAGCAAAGGACTGATCTGCTCCATCCAGTGATCTCCTGAAATGAGGACAAATTTAGGGAGAGAGAAAAGTAGAAAACTGTCTGTTGATCCATCTCCAGTGGGCTGGTCTCTCATCCTGGTGCTCACCTTTGTTTGAAAGCTGAAAGCAGGTGAATTTGTCCTGGCAGAGCAGCACCAGTAAATATTTAGTAACAATTACTTATGCCAAAAATTTACAAAGGGCTTGCCTTGCTTAAGATCTTGTGTTGTCTGTTCTAGCATTCTGAGAATGTCTCCTAAGAGTTTTTTCATTGTCATCTGGGGGGAGATAGTGTTTTTTTTGGTTGTTGTTTTGATATCAAACTTTAGTTCTAAATATTAATGCTTGTTAGCAGAACAGAATTCTTACCCAACAGTTCTGGTTTTTATTTTATGGGGGGCTACAGATGTTTTTTCAGTAGTAAGTATTCCAGAGCTTGAATGCTGAACTGAGCTGTAAGTAGGAAAGTTATAATGGGTTCTAGTGTTTTGAGTCAGGACTGTCTCTGATAGGACGTGAAGGGAATCCATGAAAAACATGAATTGTGTAATTAATGGAAGCTTTTGGAGATTTGGAGGTGTATTTGTAGAAGGCTGTGGAATTGAAATTCCGTTTCTCTGCATTTCCATATATTTTCTAGCACATGGTTCAACCTGTGGATGGCTGTCACCTTTTTCCTCTGTGTTTAACTCTCATGAAGTGTTTGTTTTGTAGTGAAGAAAATCTCTGACTTGTTATACCCTGAAAATACAAAAAGTGCTGTTGCAAGTCAAGATAAAAAATGCTGTTGCCTATACTAAGACGGTGATTTTCTGCACTGTTATAGCTAGTGGTCATTGCATATGATGATGGAGATCCTGTGAAGTTCAACACCACTACTGTAGAAATTGCTGTACTTCAACCTTCAGTAATCCCACGGTTCACACAGGAGGAATACAGGTAATGCATTTATTCATTCACATTACAGCTGTCATGGTTTAAACTGAAAAAAGTTCCTGTTTGAATGCCAGTCTGATAGATTGGTTGCAGCATGGAAGCACCTCCCCTGCATTCACTTCAACTTCTGTTCATTTCCTTGTTCCGTTTGACTCACAGGAGGAAATAAGCCACAAAAATAAGGTTTGAACCAGTGTACCAGAAACCTCGTGTGCTTAGAGCTGATAATGCATTTACTGATGTTACCTCTTCTTTGGGAAATAGAATTTGATGCTGCTCTGAAGAAAGAGCTAACACTTGAGTCCACCAGAAGAAGAAATGTGTGCAATTACATGCAGGACTCTGATTCGTCAAAGTCAGGGTAGCAAAAGACTTCAGAATTGTTCTTTCTCTTAGCTGCAAGTTTTTTTGGTGGACAGCTGTTCCTTAATCTTAGCAGATAGTGCTGCAGTATTACCATCTTAATAGGTTGTCTCCAACTGAAAAGTTGTGGGCTGTGGTTGACAGTAGTGAAACGCTTTTATTAAAATTCTCCTCTTAGTGGTTGAAAATCTCAGTCGAGTGGATAAACAAAAAGTTCCCTACAACTGAGATATAGCTAGGATCATCAGGGCTTCAGGTTATTGTCTCCATGCAGTTTCAGTACGTGTGATCCTGTGAGCCATTTGTGTTGAATGAGAGGTCCCATTCAGTATCTTTATTGATGACCTGGATGTGGGCATTGAGTGTGCCCTCAGTTAGTTTGCAAATTACACCAAGCTGGGAGGAAGTGTTGATCTGCCTGGGGGTAGGAAAGCCCTACAGAGGGATCTGGACAGGCTGGATAGCTGAGCTGAGGCCAGTGAGATGAGGTTCAACAAGACCAAATGCCAGGTCCTGCACTTTGGCCAAAACAACCACAGGTAGTGCTACGGGCTTGGGGCAGAGTGGTGGGAAGACTGTGCGTAGAAAAGGGACCTGGGGTGTTGATCAGTGCTTGGCTCAACATGGGCTGGCAGTGTGCCCAGGTAACCAAGAAGGCCAATGGCATCCTGGCTCGTATCAGACATAGCGCAGCCAGCAGGAGCAGGGAAGTGATTGTCCCTCTGTACTCAGCCCTGCTGAGGCTGCAGCTCAAGTGCTGTGTTCAGTCAGTGCTGGGCGCCTCACTACAAGAAGGAAATGGAGGCCCTGGAGTATGTTCAGAGAAGGATAATGAAGCTGTGAAGGGTCCGGAGCACAGGTCTTATGAGGAGCTGCTGAGGGAGCTTGGGTGGGTCAGTCTGGGGAAGAGGAGGCTCAGGGGAAACCTGATCACTCTCTCTAGCTCCTGTAGGGAGGTTTTGGTGAGGTGGGGTCAGCCTCTTTTCCCACATAACTAGCAATAGGACAAGAGGGAATGGCCTCACATTGCACCAGGGGAGATTCAGGCTGGACATTAGGAAATACTTCTGTGAAAGAGTGGTCAGGCACTGGAATGGGCTGCCCAGGAAGGTGGTGGAGTCACCATCACTGGTGTTAAAGAAATGTGTAATTGTTGTACTGAGGGACATGGGTCAGTGGGAAGTATTGGTGATAGGCGGATGGTTGGACTGGATGATTTTGGAGGTCTTTTCGAACCTTCGAGATTCTGTGATTCTGAGAGGGAATTTACACTTGAGCTCTTTGATGTAAGATGTGCAGGTGATTATTATTGCTACTAGGTCATAATATGAAACTCTGACAATTAAAAAAAAAAAAATCAACTCCCATTTTCTTGAAATGAAGTGAAAAAACAAACTGATGCTCAGGCTGGTTAGTTTGTTAAGGCTGGTTTCTGTGAAAGTGTTCAGGAAGAGTTTCTGACATTTTTGTAATAATAAGAAATAACAAGATCAGTGTGCACAGCCTCCCTGTCTCAAGACGTTATAACCTTGCTGCAGTGTGTGCTCTTGCATCAAATGTAACACTATAATCAGTACCAGAATATTAATGGATTTTATGAATCTAATTTCAAAGCCAAATACTGTTGGCAATCAGGAAGCAGAAACAGAATGCATCATTATTTGCTTCTCCAGAACCAAATGACAAGTCATTGTCTGCTATTTTAAAGAATTTAGAGAAAAAATCATGATATGCATTGTTTTTCCTCATGATTAGAGTATCAGAATTTTGAAGCCATACCATAAAGATAAGGAAAGACTCTCCTGACAATTCTTCTTGTAGTGTGTCACTTGCAAAGTTAAATCACATTTATAAAAGAAGGCAAGTAGGAGAAAATACCTTGATCCTACAGCCAGGAGTGTGCTAATGAAGGCATCTAATTGAAATGTTGGTTAGTAACTGTGGAGAGGAGGAAGAAGTAGAAAATGCGAAGTCTCGGGGTATGTTATGATGTCCTGTTACTCAGTCTCAGACAGTAAAGAGTATGTTGATGAAAAGAGGGAGAAAAGGAAAAAAACCTTTCATTTCAGACTTGAAAAAGTTATTCCAGCAGTGTTTAATAAGAGGACTTGATGCTGAGATCTTTCCAAGACATTCTACGTCTTGGGTAAACTCCAAAAGCTAATTCACCGTGCCTCAGGAGCCAGCACAGCGGCTGGAGCAGCACAGAGGGGTCCTCTTCTTCAGCACAAAGAGTTTTTGCACTTCCATTTAAAGCACCAGAGGGTCTTTGCAGGATTATGGGAAGAGAACCTAAGCTGCAGGTCTGCTATTAGAGCTGACGTTGCCTTCTGAATCAAGTGTGCATCTCCTGAGGCCACCTCAAGCTTCAGTTTCATCCCAGAAGATAGGACCTTTATTTACCTACAGTAAAGGAAGCTTAAAGTAGAAAGCATTCTGTCTCCCCTAAATACTTACAGATGACAACTCAGTAACCCCTCTTATCTTCTCCTCCTCACAAATTCATAGGATTAGGTGAATAGCCCAGTGTCACTTTCCAAAGAAATAGCCCTGCTCCATTCTTGGTAATTTTTTTGAGATGCACACTGCTGCATTAAACTCTTAGAAGTCTTTTGAGGGCAGCAAAAGCAGTTATTCATTTTCTTCAATGTCAGAAATAAAATGAAAATAATCCCCAAACTTTCTGATTCAGTTCTAAGATTCTGTGACGTGGTGGAGCAGGGCTGTTTTCAATTTCTTAGGTTTTTAGGGATTCTCACTCTGCAAACTGCAGTTCCTGTTTGGTTTCCTGACAGTGATGCAAGATGAAGGTGGCAGGTTTCATAAAACCTTGGGTTTTAGTTGACATTATATATCTTCAGGGTAAACGTCAGCTCAGAGCAGTGATGTTGTCACAAAACTTCTGGATGTGGATACTAGAATTTTCTGAGAATTGAGAACTGGTGGCTTTGGAGTGGATGAGTATTGATCTTTGCTTGCATAATTACTTTAATCTAGATGATTCCAACAGTTTCTTCTAGCTTTTCTACAAACTTCACTTCTGTGGATTTAGTAAGAGGTCACAGTTGAACATTTTTACAGACTAAAGGTGCCTGCAGAGTTTGCAGAATGTGTTACAAATCAGAAATAAGTACAAAACACGGGAGAAGGGGGGACCAGATGGCGTGATCAAAAAGGCCTAGCCACATGAGGCAGACTGGGAGATGAAAGCGTGACTGTGCCTTGAGCTGTTGATCTGGCAGCTCTGTGCTGTCAGAAGCACCCCAGCACATGAGGGCCTCTGCCTGGAGTCCTGTTCATGCTACAGAAGGGTCTGACTGATACATTTCCATGCCTTAAAGTGATTTCAGCAGGAGGCAGTCAAGTTATAGGCATGCCTTTTGCGCACTGGCTTTCCCACTGCAACACTGCACGATTTATAGGAAATTAATTAGCCTTTTCTCTCCACACACCACCTTTTCTGTTTGGATTGTAAATTATAACTGAAGACTTAAAGTGCTGCTGCACGATGTATATGGAACAGCACAGAGAAGCCAAGATGTCTGAAAATCAACATGTGCAACATGGAGCAGTTTCTCTATAAGTGTGTTAAAATATAGTTCCTAATAATTGAGATAGATGTCCACTGAGTCACATCGAAAAGCCATCTACTGCATCCAGACAACTCTTCTGGTGGGAAGTAGCAGGTCACACAGAAGCATCCAGCAGCCATGGTGCGCTGTGCTTTAGGACATCCTCCTCTGCACCAGCTTCTAACTTCCCATTAGTAGATCAGCAGCACATTCAACAGTTACAGAGATGACAACCCCGAGGCTTGCAGGCCATCAATAAGGGCTAGATGCTTCAGGCTTACTTGGCTGTCCTCTAAAGGTGCCAACATACTGCAAATCACAGAATCATTAAGGCTGGAAGAGACCACTCAGATCATCTAGTCCAACCAATCAACTCATCACTGCCGTGGCCACTAAATCATGACCTTCTGCTGCATCCTTAGGTGCCAGCCTGGCTGCCTCCGCAGCACATTAACTGCTACCCTTGTCTTTTCTGTGCTGCTGGCCTGGGCCTGAAGCTGCAGGGTTTCACTCTATCAGGAGCTCCTCACTCGTATCCTTCTCTGCCCTTGCCTTGAATGTTAGCTGTGACTTTGAGAGAGCTGAGAGCAGCTGTGCGTGTGAAGTAAAGCAGGCAAATGTTGTTTGCTCATTCAATAAAAACACATAGGTGGAGAGGCAGAAAAGAAGCAGCGTCGAAGGACTAAAACATGCAGATGTTTATTTGTATGTGGCTATCCATCTCACAGCCTGCTTGACCTTGTGCTGCCAGGGCAGGATGCTGTGCTGCCGATGCTCTTCTCGCTGCATCTCCCTTCGGGGTTCTGACAGTCAGATTTTGCTGCTTCTCTGGAGCACTGACAGCAGTGAGGCACCATACACTGTGTGCAGGGCACTTGGCAGCAGTGTGTGGGCAGGGCCTCAGCCCTGCAGCCTGAGCACGGGCCCGGGGCTGTGGGGCACAGTGAGGCAATGGAGGGTACATCAGCACACCAGGCTTCCTGCATGGCTGCACAGTGCTGGCTTGCTGGCTGCAGTCATCTACACAGTTTCTTACCATTTTTAATGCTGACTTGGATATTGTTCTGCTTATGCCGGAGAAATAGCCATGTCTGTGGTAATAAATCACTTCCCGGGGAAGTTCAGACGAGCTAATTTGAGCGTTCCTTTTCCATGCTATTATTTTTCTTGTCCTTATGGTTCCATCCCAAATCACATCTTTATTGAACCCTAGATCAGGTAATTGTTCCAGAAGTTTCCATTACTTCCAAACAGGTTATGGCAGCACTTTGATTTCTTAATTAACAGATCATAATTAGTAGCACCATGTAACAGTGAAGAACAGATGTGAAGTGAGCCTCAGCTGAATATAAAGATTTTTTTTTTCGCAAGCCCGTTCTCTTATGAGAATATCATCATTTTTTAAAAAATAAAAGTTCAAAGGGACTTGGGAATCTTTTTTGTTTTGTTAATTAATAAATATCACATCCTGTCTGCAACTAGAAGGTCATTGCTAATAGTGACATGCTGCTGTAGCAAAAAATGAAATGTTAACCAATAGCAGCGTCATTGGTTCCTAATTAGTGCCTGTGAACACATTAAACAGGTGCTCAACCACTTCTTAGCAGAAAAAGGAGACTGCTGGAAACTTACATTTTCTGTTAGTGCTGTGTTATCAGTCCACATCCTGTTTCAAGTTATGCATCCTCTTGTATGCTAATATGAAGTTTGATTCCAGTGTACAAACAAATCTGGGAAGCTGGGGCTTTGAGGGTATTACAGGAGGCAAATGTTGTGTGGCATTGTGCTTCTGTGCTGGGCACAACACACTACCATGAAAATGTGTTCTGTGCAAAGGAACCTGACACGTGACCTTCTCTTGTTTTGTGACATGTGGACCTTCTCTTGTTCAACAAAAGATATGCTGTATGGCACAGAGCGGCATCTCTGTTATGAATGTCTGGGGCTTGGTTAGAAGCATCTTTGCTGTTCTTGTTGTGACTATTCTAAGAGTTTGGCTCCTTTTCAAATGAATGAAAGAAACATGAAGAAAAAATAACTATTCCTGGGGGGGGAAAAAAGTTCATCTGTACATCTCTCAAAGAAATCTCCTGACAAGTTCTTTTTGGAAATCAGGACAGCAGCAGAGAATGTCCTTTCCTCAAACCAGGATAGAGAAGAGCAGTTCAACCCAAGGACACTGGAGATCTGAGGGGGAAGGGAGCATTTTGGGGTGGTGAGCAGCAGTGAGGTTTCCAAGCTTTTCATGTTTGTCATTGGCACATCCCTTCAAGAAGCAAAGCACTTTCAGAGGCCATAACTTGTTTCACACAAGCAGAATGGCTTTACTAAGGAACCAAGGTGCTTCCTAAATAAAACAGCAGGTCAGTGTGTCAGGATATATGTTTCTGACTTAAGTGTGGTTATTTTTTCATCAGGGTGCTCATGGGCTCTATTTCTTCAAGCCTCTGTTTACTGAAGTTTTTCCTCACTGAGTTCCCTTCCATGTTAAGCAGTGCTCATAGGATGGGTCATTTCCCCCGTCTTGTAGGGATGTTGGTTTTGTCCCTCCAGAGTGTATTTTAAGACACTTGTAGATTTAAAGCTTCTATGGGGGTAAACCTTTTCTCAGGCTGGCCAAGTCTTAGTGCTGCTCATCCCACGTTTCCTATTGTGGAATGTGCATTTCATAAAGGAAAGACATAAGAAGGAGGGAAGTACCACTGGCAACATTTTAGATGTAGCATCTCTGAGTTGAAGGGAGCCTCAGTGTTTTCCCCAAGCTGGCGTTAGAGGAATGAGGTCCAACATGCAGTTTTAATTGGCCTCAGGTGTCGGTGAAGGCTTAGCTTCAGGAAAATGTATGTGATTTTGCCCTGGGATCACTATTGTATGGGGGTGTTCTCATGGCAATTATTTGTTACCAAGTATAAAAGCACACTTCAGCATGTGGGTATGAGATATAAGAAAATTAAATGGTTTCTGCAGCAGATATTAAGGGTTTTCATTGAAAAAATTAAGGAATTAGATGCTTACTGTGTAGTAGAGTCATTGTTTTTCCTCTTTTGCTAAGTTGTACTACATCACAGTTATTAAAATCTCATACTACTTTTTACCAAATAAGAAGGAAACACTAATTTTAATTAATGTTACCCTTTGAGCAGTGCCTCTAGCTGTGTGCTGCCATACAATTGACAAGCATACAGAGCGGTTAGGCTGGTTTTTAGAGAGCGTATAGCTGGAAAGATGATCACTTTGGAAAGGGATAGTTGAAAGTGAATGGAAAAGCTTATCTGTGTCCTGGGCTCACAAGAAAAAAAAAAAACCTCCAATAAGAGCAATCTCTGGAGAGAGATCCCTCCTTAGTGGCAGTCAGCCCTTAAATGGGGTCCAGAAGAGGTGCAGCCAGGCTCCAGCCCTTCTGGTCACACAGCTGAATTGCTTTCACCTGTGCTGCATGGCTGATTCAGTACTTGCCTCAGGTGGTCAATCAGAAGTTCAGGCCATGATTCAGCAGTTCCCATTCAGCTGCCCTGATTACACCAGAAGTAGCATGGGGCCTGGGTGCATGCAGGGACTCTGCCTTGCTATGCTTGGTGTGAGAGTCAGGGCTGAGGACTGCTTTTGGCACCATGGCTGAAGTGTAGAAGCAGATCACTCCAGGAGTGGTGAAGTGGAAGAGATGTACTGACACAAATGTAGCACTAAACCCAACCAACTGTCAGCCAGTTAAGAGCACAAAACCACTGCATTATCTATACTCTTAGATTTGATCCCACTGATACCCATCTCGCAGGCAGACTCGAGTATGTGAGAGAGATCTGCGTTCTGCTTGTCAGGGATTTTTTCTTTTTTCGCTTCTACAGTAATATTTGACAGAAATATTTATGTCTTCATGTCCTCAGCTGGAATTTACGAAAATCAGTGGGATCACACAAATGCGTGATGCCTACTGACAAGAGAGCTCCTGGGAATAAAATTTGACGCTCGGTTTAAAAGATAATAGGTTATGACAGGAGCTCACTTCAGCAATGCCCAAACTCCCTTGTCATCTGTTTCGGATGTAAATGCCATGAAAAGGTCAGAATGTCTTGAACCCATTTGAGGATTGAGGCAGAAAGTGAGGATGTTAAGTACAGTGAGGAACGCATCATCCTTCTCAGCGCACTTTGAACATGCGCTGCTTGGTAGGTGTATCTAATTAACAACAAAAGACTTTTTGCAGAGAAGACTCATAGTCTCTGTCAAACCCTTCAGATTGTTAGAGCTGCACAGACTGGACGATGAGAATGCCATTGCAGCTCGGAAATGTGGCTAGGTCCTTCACTTTTTGGGAGCAGCCAAGGTAGCCTAAATGTTGGTGAGAAAACAAAAGGAGGTGCCGTTACTTCTTGCTTGCTTGTTTCTATAATTATCAGCAGTGCTACACCAATTAAACTTTTTTTTTTATTTAACATTTCTTTAAAACTCAACTGCACAGTGAGGCATATTTCAAGCATTTCTGTTGTAGATTTGTTCTCAGCTGTCTCAGTTTCCATGTAACCTCACTTTTAGCTCACCTCATTTTAGAACATTTATTGCTCTGTCTACACTTGACCTTTCTCTAGAAAAATACATTTTTTAATAACTTATATAATTTCTCTTCAATGCAAAACATCAGACAGAAAAAAAGCCAAATGAAATTGCTTCCCATGAGGATTAAGATGAAAGTCTGTGCAGGAATGGGTGCAATGTTCAGAAACATTTCGGCCAGAAAGCTTCAGGTGAAATGCCATTGAGTGTTAAAAGTAGCTAAGGCCAAAACATTTCCAGAAACTGTAATATAAGAGAAGATAGGGACATTATTTGACAAGGAGAGGTCCATATGAGATTTTAATCAAGTTGAGCTAAGAATTTTAGTAATGTAATTATAAAAATAAAGTTAAAAATGAGCTATGCTAGTGGACCTCCATGAACTAAAATAAAATCCACAGAACAGTCAACTGATGTGTCCAATGCAGCGTGTGTGCACATCATGCTATTAAACTTCAGTACTAAACCAATTTTCCGATTTATTATTGGGTTTGCTGGTTTTAAATTTAATTTTTGATTAAATCTCATGTTCATGCTTTTGGAGATAGAAAAATTTCATGGTGCATTTAAAGCACATTGAATAGCAGACAAATTGAAAAATGAACTTGTTCAGCAAAGGGAAGATGAGGAAAAGGATAGATTTCACTTTGGGGTTTAAAAAATATACCTTACCAGTGTATTTACTATGTATCCTGTCTTCACTTCCTCCTCTGATCCAAGATGACAATAATTGAGATGTAGCAAATTATAAGATGTTACCTTTTTACAACTTGTGTACATTTTTTCTTACTTTTTCTATGTCTTTCTTTATAACCAATAGATTTATTTTAATCTTGTTTTTGTTATGTTACATGCCATTTTTCCTTGTTTTGTTTTGTTCTTGTTGGTTTTTTTTGAAGGACGGTTTATGGCTCATGAATAGCAAATGGTACAGTAGAGGCCCTAAAGAGAGATTGTAAATACAGGCAATTCTTAAGTTTGTTCAGGATAACTAAATGCAAAGAATAGGACAGAAGGCACATTATTAAGCATCAGTTTTTGAAGGTGTTTTTTTCTTTCCAAATCCAACCTCAGTTTAGCATGGCACAAACCTTGAGGCTGCTCTGTTGTGTGCTCTGCTACTTTCATGCCCTCTTTTCCTACTGTGCCTCATTGAGTATGGCTTGGGCAGTGGAGTGGCATCATGCTGAGACCAAGGACCCTATGGGGTTTCCACTGATCCTCAATTGGAGTCATCCCATCCTGCATGCTAGCAAGATACTATTTATTATTCCTATCAAAGCACTGAAGTGAATGTCATCCAACTTACATGTTGCTGTGATGGTTACAGAAGAAATACCAGATGATGAGCTTATCCCCTAAGAAAGCTTGTTAGAGCTTGTAGTACAGGATAAAGAACCATATATTGTCAGTTGAATACCTTTGTCTTTTACTGGTTCCTGTCAGTACAATGCAGCAAGATGTCAAGAACCTGGTTGTAGGTTTTAATTCCGCCGATGCATTGCTCCCTTTGAACTCGATCACCTTAGTTAATCAGGGAAATGAAATCAATACAGTTACCATGGCAGTGTTCTGTCCACTCTGTCCATGGTCTCTCATAGTGAGCACAAAAACTGTTTCCTAATAAATATTGATTTGTCAATTCATTAAATTCAGCTGTGTTGGAGGGGAAGCTACAAGGCCATTTCTATTAAAAGAATAAACTGTGCTTCAGAGGAATTGTGGGTTTTGTACATACATAGTCATAGGGTTTTTGTTCAAACTAAGTGCCTCAGAAGAAAAAGAAAAAATGATATAGTAACTGACATTAGGTGGATCTTTATTTTCCACTCTCGCCTGCATCATGGACCTCTTTTAAGAAAAAAAAAAAAAACTACAGCTTGAAATGGTTTCAGATTTGATGGCCTTTTTTCTCTAAGATTAACTGACCTTTGCATTTGTAGAATGCGTGTTAATATGCACTGTGAAACAGCAGTTCTGTAGCTTAATAAATCAGCACCAATAGTGAATTGTACTGCTGACAGCACATTTGAGACAGAAGAATGGAACTGGCTGAATGGATCTGGTGATCTGCTCTGTGTGTAAATGAGTAAAAGCAAGAATCTTTTTCGCGAAAGAGTCAGAGGGCCAGTGTTGTGGTACAGTGTGGCTCAGCCTGGAAGTATATTTTCCCCCCTTATTTGTGTATTGAAAGGCATCTCAGAAGAATTGGTGTCCCAACATGTTGAGGAAGATGCAGTGATTGAATTAAAGAGGACCTAGGCCCTCTGCACTGACAAAACAAATGAAGGATATAAAGTGATGGAAGATGTCACAAGGGAAGAAAGAGGACATCATAGCTCCATGGGTCATGGATACAGTTTGCCTTTGGCATACTCTTTATGGACAGTGTAATCTGAGGCAGGAGCAGTCAAGTGTAGAAATTGGACCTGTGGTGAGTTCATCCCAAAGGAAAAGTCTGTAATGAAGGACAGACTGGTCTCTTGGTGTGTGAAGGTGAAGTGTTGGCTTGATTCAATAGTTCAGATTGCAAACTGGGATCCCAACTTACTACTCTTGGTATGGGAAAGGTATGGGGATGGTGTGTTCTAACATTATCTGGAGGAAGTTGAAAGAAGAATTGCTTAAAATATGCTCTGAAGTTAGTGGAGGTACAGATTCTGTCGAGAATTCTGGAGAATTCAAAACTGAAATACTTCTGCCGTGTGAGAATTCATTATCACAAATGAACTCCTCATTTATGTGAAAGTCATCATGGTTTCCTGGAGGAAACAGCGTCTCAGAGTGTTACTCATCACATTTTCCAAGGAGGCAGAGCATTTGAACTACAGGAGAGGGAGAGAAATCAAATCCAATTTCCAAAACAATTAAAAGACCCATCTATATGCTCAGATTGCAGCATCTTGGCTTTTATGACAGGAAATGAGTGATTAGAGCAACTTCCAGCTCTTTCTCATGAATGGAAGCTCCTATGAAAGTGGCTTTCATAGTGGCTTTCATAGTGCTCACTGTTCAAATTTTAAAGAGGGTTACTCATGTAGGAATTTTCCTGCACATGTTCCTGGTAGATTACAGTTTTCTGAGTAAAGGTGCTTTTAATGAAAGAACTGTTATGGTCTAAGGTTTTACTTGCAGTTTATCAGGGTGTGATGGTTCTTGTGTTTCTGTTATTTCTTACTCATTATCTCCTTGTTTTCATTTATCATATCAAAAGACTGTTATATCTTTATACTCTCACTTTTGTCTGTTGGCCCACACTTGTTTTTTTTTTTTTTTTGCATTTGCCGAAGGCAGGGGTTAAATCTTTCTTAATGCAGGTCATCCTTCTTTGGCAGCATAATGGATGGTTGAAATTGCCAACTGAAGGGCGAGTTTGTCAGTATTCTGCTGTTCAGGCAATATCGTTATCAGGGAGGATAACACAAATACTTCTGTTCGTTTCTGCAGACCTCCCCCAGTGAGTGAAAGTGCACCAAAAGGAACTGTGGTCACTACAGTGATGGCAGCTGCCTTGAACCAAACTATTGTATATTCAATTGTGTCAGGAAATGAGGAGGGTAAGTACTAGTAACTTGATCTGAGTGTGCTGAGCACAGTGAATGCATCAGAAGTTTTCAAGAAACAGTGACTAGCAGAAAAGTGAGCTAAAGTGAGGTCCCGCCTCATCAGTACAAGCAGGAGGGACTGTTCCTGCTGTTGTTGTCAATCCTGTCCAGCCACAAACAAAAACAGGTGCAGGAGCAGACTTTGCTTCTTAAAAAGAGGTGAAGTTACTTTATGTAGAGCTTGCACTTAGCCTTCTCTGTTGGGAAGTCTTGTATTTCTTTATTAACAATGTAAAGTCATCTCCATGTCCAATGTGTGTCTCCTCCACTGGGGACAGTATGCTTCCTAGCTCTAGTATGCTGCCTGGAGTTGGTGTCAAAGCAGTGATTTCACAAAATAGAAACATTTTGTCATTGACAAAACTTCTGTTCTTTTGCTGGCTTTCAGATATGTTTGCTATTAATAACAGAACAGGTGTGATCTCTGTTAAAAAGCCTCTGGATTATGAAAGAGTGACAAGTTATGAACTTCGAGTTCAGGCAGACTCATTACAAGTGGTACGATCCAACCTGCGTGTCCCATCCAAAAGTAAGTTTAAAGATCCTTGTTGTTGAGTATCTTTTTAATGTATTCTTAATTTTTGTAATACTGTTAACTGCAGTCTCGCTTCTGTTGTGTCCTCAGAAATTGAGCAGTGATGATCATTTGTGAAAGGCAGAGTGTGCATTTGTGGATCTCTGTTCGTGTTCTCTACAGGATAACTGTTAGGTTTGATCCTCCCAAAGCACATCTGTGTTAGACAGAGATCTCACTGACCCAGATAGGCTCATATTTGTATACAAATAGTGAGCTGATGGTGCAGATCAAACATTTTCAGTGTAATTCAAGTTTTCCGTGATAGAATGCGACAGTTTTTCATAAATGCATTATGCAGCCCAACTGCAAACTGCTCCTCCCTGCTGGGCTGGGGACTTGTGTGTGTGGGGATGTGTAAGTTCTGAACAAACTGAGTATGAGGCACAGGAGAGTAATGGAAGGCAGAAAACGCGAGGACTCTGCAGAGAGGAATATGGGATAGATAGGCAGCAAGGGTGACAGGAAGAACAAGATGTCCTAAGCATCTCTTGGGGGTGTTTGGGGAGCTTATTGCAACCCCACGTGAGAGCAAATTGGAGAAAAGGATGGTCTGTGGCAGGAAGTTTCTTTGCAGAGCTCCAGGCACAAAGGAGTTCTGTTTACTAACTGTTTTATTTTGACTGTCTCCGAGTGTGAGAGATTTTTTTTCTCCTTTTAATGATTTTCTTGTTTGAATGACTTCAGAAGGACTTCTGGACATTTTGTTGTGCTTCCTATAAGGAAAAGGCCTGAGCAGTCTGGCTTTGAACATGTCTCACTTAATGTCCCATCCCATCTTTTACACCTTCCTATTTAAGCCATGTTTGAGCTCTAATTACAAAAGCGTTAATAGCTTGTACCAAAGAAAAATGGTATGTTCACATCACAAGCTTTTTTCATATGCAATATTTGTCTTTATTTTTTTGCTGGATTTTATAATCTCTAGGTAAGGACCATCATGGTCTCGATGGCAGTAAGCCCAGGGCATGGGAATGTCAAATAGAGAAACTCCTCTAAGGTAGCAAGGGATTGAAAATAATTTAAAGGCTATGAGAATACTGCGTTCCCATTTCACTGGAAACTGACTGTAAGTCTATTTCAAGTCATTTGTGCTGCTGTACCACCTCACTGCATTCCCCCTCATGTGAGCTGAGGACTCCCTAGGGGTCAGTAGCATTGGACTGTCACCTTTCTGCCTGCCCTGAGGAACAAGGAGCACTAGGTGACTTATGCCTCAGGTATAAGGTGAGCACTCCCTTCCACTCTGCAACTGTGTCACCTCTTTGGTCAGTGCTTTGATAGGAAGGGAGCCCAAGTGCCAATGGTGTCAAAAGTGACCACGCTGTCCCATGGCAGATGGTCTTTCCCACCCCATGAGTTGTGATCTGTGGAATTAATAGTTGCTGAATCGCAGAGGAAGGGCTGTACTTAGCTGATTTTGCTGTCCTATTCTGTAATTAGTGTTCTAATTGTTGTTCTAATGAATAGCCATAAATGTTAGGAAACCCAGCTCCAATTTATTTCTGTGCTGATTTGCTGCACATTTATGAAAGTATAGTGTATAAATTAGAGATTATAATTCAGGGGATAAAATTTAAAATGGGGTACAATGCTTTTTCTTCCAGTAATATATTACTGGAAAATCTGCTTGCAATATAGAAATTGGTAGCTAAAAATAATTTTCTTGCCATTTTTTTCATTTTTTTTTAAGTTACTGAGGTTAGTATGACGATGAGAGGGCTGGAGCACCTCTCCTGCGAAGTTGAAGGGACTGGACTTACAAAAGGCTCAGGAGAGATCTCATTGTGGCCTTCCAGCACTTGAAGGGAGCATATAAACAGGAGGGGGAATGGCTGTTTACGAGGGTGGATAGTGATAGGACAAGGGGAAATGATTTTAAACTGAGACAAAGGAGGTTTAGGTTGGATATTAGGAGGAAGTTTTTCACCCAGAGGGTGGTGAGGCACTGGAACAGGTTGCCCAAGGAGGTTGTGGATGCCCCATCCCTGGAGGCATTCAAGGCCAGGCTGGATGTGGCTCTGGGCAGCCTGGTCTGGTGGTTGGCGACCCTGCACATAGCAGGGAGTTGAAATTAGATGGTCTTTGCGGTCTGTTTCAACCCTGACTTTTCTGTGATGACAACAGACCCCAATATTTGAGAATGTGCTCTCAAACTGTGATAATGCAGTAAGACCTGAGACATCATATGAAGCATTGCAGTTAAAATACCTCTGTCAGGCTTGTCACAACTGCCTGTGCAACTAGCAGAAGACTATTGTGAAAATGAAAGCATATTTTGATAGATATATCTTCTTCCATAACAGAGATTGTACACGTGCATTTGTGGCACAGTACATAGGGATTATTCCATGATCAGAAGTTGAACGACATTAACAGCAATGGAAGGTCCTGTATGCTGTTACATCCACCACTGATGACATATCAAGAGAAGGAGAGAGAGTCAGCAGCAGCTGACCTCATCACTTTGTGCCTGGGGGAGGTCTGGGAATGCTGCATTTCTGTACAATGCAGTACTGCATTGTCCCTTCTCCCATTCATGGTCTACATGGGATCAGTGCTCCCTTCTGTGCAGTAGCTCATGAAAGAGGGTGGCCAAGTTATTATATTCAGGAATACCTGGTAATGGCCAGTGCTTATATTTTTTTCAGTTGAAACAGACATGTACTTGCGGTACATATTGGGATATCAGTGAGTAAGTAGTATATATTAAATTTTCAGTCTACAGTCTGCTGGATAGATAGCTGAAGAATTTGGCAGATGATGTATTTGTAAAACACTTTACAAGTATCTGGCTAACTAGATTACCTAGGCCTTTGTAATGGAGACTCCTCGACCTCTTGGTTTGATTCCCACATTTGTAGTAGTCTTTCCATTTTCTTTTTTGATGATATTTAATCATGCAAAATCATGCTCTCACATTTAGCAAAATTGAGCTTCTTAAGTGAGTAACTTTCACTGAAACTTTGTAATGTGAAATTCCTGAGTGAAAGTGCTTTTACATTTCACTTGAATGGATGAAATGTCAGCTCTTCTGATGATCGTGAAGTTAAAAACTTAGAATTCTGGCTGGAGGAATCGGCATTTGCTGATGCTGAACCCTCAGTGACCTCAAGTATTAATGAACTTCATCATTTCAGTTTAATTTAGTAGCTGGTTTTTTTTTGTGTGTCTGCTCTTTGCTTCTTAGATTGTCTATAAACTATAGGCTCACAGCATACTGTGAGACAAATGAAGATCGTGGTCATTAGCTTTCAGCTAGAAGTTTTCAGTTTTCCCTCACTGGGTAGGATGAGAAATGGGAGAATATTTACATAAAGGGAACAGCACAGAGCTGCGTATGGCAGGATGTGTTCTGCACTGTGCAGGCACTGCTTTGTCATTAATCCCAGGGTGAGCAGCACCTCCATCCGAAGAAGAGATGTGAAGTAGTGAGCTGAAGGGAAGGTATCACAGAATCATAGAATGGCTTGGGTTGGAAGGGACCCAAAGGATCATCATTCCACCCCCCCCCGCCACAGGCAGGGCCTTCACACTCTGTTTTTTATATCAGTACAATTAACTATTCACTGAATAAAAGTACTTCTTGACCAAGGACAGACTAAACATTGTATCTTTTCTCATTTGAACAGTTGGCTTTTGGGGAGTTTTCATCAGCACTTCACTGTCCTGAAGTTTGATACCCAGAGGAAAAGTGCTCAGGACAACTGCTGGTGAGGAGGAAGGGACAGGAGGAGACAGGGGAAGGCAGAAGGATGAGAGAAGAGGAAGTGCTGCCCAAACACACTGAGAAAGAGCAGTGGAGACTTACAAAGATAGGAAAGGGGTTTTATCACCAAAGTAATCATGGTCCCAGTTTTAAGAATCAAAGCAATCGTGAGCAGGGACATTCTGGTCCCTGAGCCAGGCACAAAATGTGAACCGTGATGGGAGGTAGCAGGTCTTCACACTTTGATATGGTAGAAGAGCCAACAGCAGAGCCAGAATGTGTTTGCTTTTGAATACCACGTGGACAAAATGGCCTTGCAAATCCTTGAGAACACAAAAGAAAGGCAGCAGTCTCACATTTTACTGTGTTCCCAGTTTCCAGCATCTGAGAAAAGCACTTCTCATTCCCCAAGTATGCATGTATGTCATTTGCTCTCTTACCTTGAGTTACCACTGCCATCTGAGCACAGCTTTACCTGTCCTCTGTGGCTGCTCAACCAGGTACTTCAGGCTGTGCCAGTGTCTGTCTGCAGACGGACGTGGATGCAAACAGACTGTTCAGCAATTAGGCCTCTGAGGGAAAGGTGGTACCAGCTGGCAGAGTGCTGTCTGAAATGCTTGTCTTCAGGAGAAGTCACTTGAGTTTCTGGCTCAATTGGTTGTTGAGGAAACCAGAAGGCAGTGTTGATGGCTTCAGGTTACTGTTCTGCACATTTTGCCTTTTCACATTCACATTGTCTCTAAGGTTGCCTCTCCAGTAAGCCATATTCTCACAATGGGAGGGGAAAGGGAGATTTCTCATAACGTGGACTTGTACGTGGATTTGTGTGGCAGAGCTCTGCCCTGCATCCCTGATCTTGCCTCCTGCATCTTCACTTGGAAGCTTGTGGTGTCATTTGTAATCTCTCCTGCATCCCCTTTTTCATTTCTGCCTGTTCTCTTGCTGATCTAATTGACCCCAGTTTGTAGTGAGAGGAAGAACAGCAGGTACATGCTACAGGTTCCTAGAGATGCAAGAACCATGTGGTGATTTTACTGTTTTTTATTGAGAATAAAAACAAACAGCAAACAACAAAATCTGCTGTTTCTTCTGCAGTGGCACAGGCACTGTCTTGGTAAGCAAAATTCTTTCTCAGATATTGTGAGTGCCCTCTTTGTGTCTGCCTGCAGCCTGATGCAGGAGTAAGGGAGAGCTGTAGCTATCCCTCCTAACTCTAAGGGCTGCATCAGAATTCAGAGCAGCACACACTCTTCTTAAAAATCAGCTTCGCTTCCAGAAAGTGAAGAGGTGAGATACCTCAAAAGTGTTGGACCAGCTGGGAGGATAACACACTTCCATGTTGTTTTCATGTCAGTCAGCTTTGCTGAATACTACGTTATGTGTTGTGTGAGCCATGCTCATGCCCAAAGGTGGGAGCTGTGACAGATGGACAAATCACTTTCTGCGTCCCAAAGGGCTGCAAATCTGCCTCCTCTGCCATGCATTCTCTGGGATGGTGTCCCAGGATGTTTTTCTGTGTTAATACTTAGGGTGTATGAATAGCAACTGTATCAGCTTGCTGTACCAGGTGGTGGTAGACCAGTGTCATAACATTGGTGAAAGCACAGTGTAAAACAAATCTGGTAGCACTCAAATCAGAGTTCAGCCAACTTCTGATGTCCCACTGTTCAAATAGTGTTCTTTTAGTTCAGCTTAATTTCTGTGGTCTAACCAGAAACTATAGGTTGACATGAAGCAGGCGCTTAATTAAACCACTGAAGTAAGCAGTGGTAGTAGAAATTTCTGCAACCATGTTTGGAAAGAACATCTGTAAATGTTAGCACACAGTGGTTCTGACCATCTCCCTAGAGCTGTTGTTTTTGCTTCTGAAGTTGACTGTTCTAGATACATGAGCTTTATCTCTTGAACAGGTTCATCAGGCTCTCTTCAGAGCAGCTTTTCTGGATGCTTTTACTCTCCTTCAGCTGAAAGAATCCAAAAGCCTTACCTTCTGGCCTGGGGAAAGACTGTCTGTAATTGGAAAATAAAATAAAATAAAAAAAAATTAAAAAAAATTGGAGTAGTGCATGCAGTACGTTAGGTGCTTAGAAGCTGAGGATGTCTGAAAAGGAGCTGCAGATCTGTGCCCTTTGCACACTGCAGTTCTCCCAGTGCAGTATGGAAGAGAGGAGACGATTGAGACACATGAGACCTTGCAGGAGGTGATGGTGCAGAAATGTCCCTCGTGGGCTGGCTGACCTTCAGGACTGCAGGGATGTCCAACAAGATGGAGCAGCACAGCTGGGGCATCCCCATCACAGAGGCTCTGGCACTGCCTTCACAGGCATGGCTCTATTTCTGATCAGGGATTCTAATGTGGGCTTCTTCTAGGGTTATTCCATGTGAGAGTACAGCAACTTCTGCAGCTGGCTGCTTATCACTCACTGTGGCCAGCTGCAGGCTGGAATCAGACTGAAGGCATAGTACAGTGCAGAGTTCACTGCCACCATGTTCCTGTTTGTCTGCCAGGAGGAATGAGTTATAAGCACTGGCACAGGCTGCCCAGAGAGGTGGTAGATGCCTGTGCCTGGAAACTTCCACAGCGAGGCTGGGCAACCTGATGTAGTGATAGATGTCCCTGTTCATTGCAGGGGAGGTGGACCAGATGACCTCTGAAAGTCCCCTCCAGCTCTAAGGGTTCTATGATTCTGTATAAATGGCTGTAAGATAGAGCGTGTATGTTTAATTCAACACCAGTGATACTAATGTCAGTCTGGAAATATGCAGAGTATTTCATTTGCTTTGTGCTTTGTGTAATAATGTTCTCATTTTCAAAGTGTTCAACCATTGCTGAACAAATCAGCATTTTGGCAGCTCGGAGAACTACTAACAAATTAAACAAATGGTTTTGAGCAAATTGCAAAGCAAACTTTGCACAAGGCTCAGCCTCCTCACCAAAACCAGCTTAAAATGACGCCACTTGTGAGCCCCATACAGAAAATATTTGATGGGCATTATGGAGAGTTAGTGTGGGTTAGCAAATGCTACTCCTAGCAGCATCGAATGGGATGCAGTTGGGCCCTTACAGTAGAAAACTGGTGCCAGCCCTTGATGGAACTGTCTATTAGCTCAGCAGGGGAAGGTGACTGCATGCAGTGCTCTGATCCTGCTGAAATTGCATTCTTCTCTATGGGGCTGCAGTTTTTAACTGAGACTGAATTCTCATGCATTCTTACAACAGCTCTTGGATGGGCGTTTTTCTTCACCATAATAAATAATATGGAAGTGTTCTTTTAAAACAAGCAAACGGAACATGATTACAGATAGATCACTATATCAACATTATGCATATTCAGATGCTGAAATCTTTCTGTTGGCCTGTGGCTTATTTTTTGTAACTTTAAAGAGAGAGCTTCATATGAAGTCATTTTTCCTTGTGGCTTGGTGTAAAAGCACCTACAAGTACTTTAACCTTTTGTGCAGACAGAATCACAGAATCACAGAATTGTAGGGGTTGGAAGGGACCTCCAGAGATCATCGAGTCCAACCCCACTGTGGCTAGTGCAAAAATCATTACTCCTTTGAAGAAATGTCATTTCCCTTTTTTTCTTTTCATCCTTCCTTTGTTCTTCTTCACATGCTAGTACAGCGGATGCCATTTTAAATAGTTTTCTCAAATTCCCATTGCTATTATGAATTCTATATTTGTTTGCCATTATCAGGACCCCTCACCTGCAACGTTTTAGATGACCTGGGCAGTCTGAGATATAGTCTGGTTATAACAAGCTTTCCCCCACCTGGAGAGGCACTAAGCTCTTTGTAAATGAGCCTGCTTTTGGAAACTAATGCCAATCAGCATGGCACCTGTGCAGCATTTAAATTACACTGGCACTGAAAGAGACTGGGAAAATCAACTCTGAAATGAGTCAATTTACCGCTTGAAAATGTGGTTTTAATGAACTGGATGCCATCATTTCCAGCATTCTTTATGGATTACACAGTTTTGAACGAGACAAACAAATCTTGATATTGATGGCTGTGCAGTTGAACCTTTCTTTGCAGCACGTCCATAGTTTTTGCTGGACCATTTTCCTTACAGGAAAGAAGAGATGTTTATTGTTTACCAGTGGAGCAGTAACTACTTAACAGCTGTATTTTTTGTCTTGAAAATGTATTGAGCTTCTAATACTCATGCTTAGGCAGATGTTGATGGAGCTATATTGACTTGCCATGTTCAGTATCATGATGGTCTCCTGGAGCTAACAGACAGTGTTGCAGAGCTCCTCATTAAGTAATTGCATGGAAGTTAGTATGAATTAAAATATATGAAGCAAGTTACACAGGAAGGGAAAAAGGCAAGCTTTTCTTTATAGCTTAGTTATTAGTATACGTTGCATGTTCATTACCTCTTTATAATGCTTGTGAGAATTTAATGTGATCAGATCTGTGTTACTGAAGTATGCTGTTCTGTCTTCTGCTTCTCTATTCTAATCCGTTGTGGTTTGCTTTCTGAAGCCTTCTGCCTACGTGCAAATTCATACAGCCATAGTAGCAAAATGCAGGTGTACACTTATTTTCTGTAAGAAAAGAATGGCAAAGGTGGGAGGTAAAAGCATGAAACTCCTTGACCTCCTTCAAACTCATGTTTTTAATACCAGATGTGTTATCATTTCTGAAATGTTTATTTCTATAGTGTCATCTATGCACATTTTTCACAGGATCCACTTGGGCTGTAAACATTTAAGCTCCAATAGGTGTTAAAGATTGACTGCCTAATGGTCTAGCTATGCTATTTCCCTGTTTTAGGTAATACAGCCAAAGTGTTCATTGAAGTGAAGGATGAGAACGATCATGCGCCTGTTTTTACCAAAAAAATGTACATTGGAGGAGTGTCTGAAGATGCTAAGATGTTTTCTTCTGTGCTTAAAGTTAAGGTAAGTCTGCAGTTGTCACATTAATATTCACTTGCAGTAGAAAAATACTTACGTGGTTCTTCTAAGCCTATTTGAACTGAAGCCACTAATTTCCTTATGATTAGTTTTTATAAACAAGTATGGTGAACACAAATGGGTAATTACTTTTGTAGAGTCAGTGTTTGATGATAGTTGCAAGTGTGATGGTCTCCATGTGTGTATGATATAGGTGTGCTGGCCTTGTATTCCAGCAGTCATTGATGCATGGCTGATTTGGAGATTCATGCTGAATCTGCATGGTCAGCAGTTGAAGATTTCTAGCTATCATTTTATGTATGTTAATGTTTAGGTGATTCTTTTGTGTTGGAAAACTGGGGAAGTAACTCTCAGGTCTGTGCACTCTGACACAACTTCTGGGTAAGATGGATTATTTGTCGTTAAAAAGCAAACAATGAAATAAGAAATTTCAAGGAAAGATATCTGAATATAAGAAGATATCTGGAATATAATTAGCCTCCAGCAGAAAAGCTAGCTTAGAATAAAAGCTGGGGTGTTTTTTTTTTTTTTTTTTTTTTTTTTTGTTCTCTTAAAAATGCTTTGTGGTGCAGTCTTTAGTGCTGGAGGCAGCTTGGGTTGCTGGGACTTTCCAGCTCAGCTCGTTTCCTTTGCCTTTATTTTGTTACCTCAGCAGGCCTCCTGCATGTTTTTCACTTTGTTAGTGGAATATTTTTCAAGTTGCTGATTCTAGCTTATGCATGAGAGGGCACAAATATATGACCCACTCAGATTTTTATGTTGACCTCAAAGTGTACTCAGAGCACTGGGAATAAAACAGAAAATATCACAGCTTGTCAAAGCTGTCCACTGCTTTATTTGTTCTGTGGCAGTCCTCCCCAAAGCCAATCCAGGGGCAGCAGAGAAGTGGGATATGGTTAAACATTGATTATTGGATAGAAGAGCACCAAAAAATTTTCCTACATTGTGATGTAGTTCAGAGGACTTTTTTTGTTTGTTTATATTTATTCATTTATTTTACATAAATTCTTTTCTCAGGCTATTTTAGGCTCCAGAATTTCCATGTTAGTCTTTTCTAGAAACGCATACAGCAGCCCAAGCAAACAGCTGGAAATTTTTACTGAAATTCACTTGGAATCTTTATGGTGCATAAATCTGCCCTATGGCCATCTTCCCAGCGTCTTCTGCAGGCAAAAATAGAACTTAAGATTGCAGCAGGTAGGGGCAGCAAGAATGCTGCTGCTCAGGGGCAGCTGGAGATGTTGCCTGCTGGAAGGACCTGTTCCCAATCTGTGGGTCATTTGGTGGACTGAATCGGGTAGGATCCCGTGACAAATCCAGGTAGGTGCAACTTCCCTCCCAGTGACCAAGGATGACATTGAATGGTTGAAAAAAAATGTAGCAATATTCAATGATTAGGAAGATTTGGGGAAGGGTTATGTGAGAGGAGATTCAGGACGTGCACTGGTAACTGGGAAGGAGTGTTGAAAAGGTCTGTTTCTGTGCTACCGCTTCACTGACTTGAAAATTCAATTCAGATGTCAGAAAGAAAACCAACAGTGTCATCTAGCATATGCTGTGCCTTTGTTTATTTGAAGTTATTTTCCTGTAAATAAAGAAATTACAGAGTGAATCGAAAGACAGTGCTGTATGTTGGAAATAATGCATTCAGGAAAAAGATTTGGAAAAACCTGTATACATAAATTTCTTTTCCTCCATCTTCAGTGTTCAGAACTTTCAAGGTTCACCAGGTTTCTGCTCTGTATGAAATCATTAGCCAGGTGTCAGTGTGATTCAATGAAAAGAAGAGTGCAGATGACCAAACTAAAGGAGTGCAGGTAGGATTGCTGTTAGGGTGATCTGAGGGTCATGTAGGGGTAATAGTTTTGTTAGTATCTTTTTTTCCCCAGACATTTTGCTAGTTGTTGCTTTTAGCCATGAACCTTAATTAGAAACTCTGGTGTACTCAACCATATGAAATAGAAAACTGTGTCAAATATATGAACTTCAGAAGGAGTGAAGATGCAATTCTACACAAAGATATTGGAGTAGACAAAGAATGCTGAATAGCAAAGTTATTTCTCTAAAGGAGCATTTTGTGGATGAAAAAATGAAATGTAAGGAACAAATTTAAAAGTGTAGTATGAGTTTATTATACAAAATGAGAACAGAATGTGAAATCCTACCTGTTACTGTTCCTAGCTCTTTATTCATATTCCTGCTTACCAGCAAAGGAGGTAAGAAATGCATGAAACAGAGCAGGAGTATGGGTAAGGGATATTCAGGCAAAAAGAGGGAAATCTGCTTTTACCTGTCAGAAACATGTAACTTGGAAAAGGTGGCCAGAGAACAGAAAAGGATGATCAGAGAAATGCAGGAGTGAAGTTACTGCTGAACATCTTTAACCTGCTCTGGTTAAAATTTGTAACAGAAATCTCCCTGACTTTGCTCAAAGGCAAATACAGAGCAGGTCGTAAGACAGAAGTTGTTATTAGTGGATGGCAGCAAAGACAACAAATTTTACTGAAGTAAAATTAGAAACAGTTAAAAAGTGCTTGTAGCAGAAAACCAGGCTGTAATTTACTGTTCTAGCACAAGTGTTTGCAGCAGTTGGTGCTAGCTGGCTTATTTCCTGTCCTCTAAAATAAAAAGTAATTGCTCTGTTATTTAAATACAATGCCCATTCCAATTACAATGTTAAGAAGTATTAACTAAATGAATGTCTGTTCTTGAGTTCAGGTGATTAGAACTAAACGAGTAGTTTTCTAAGCTGAAATTTTAAGAAAATTAATGAAGTACAATAGAAATTACTCAAATTTCCATCCTAAATGGGAAACTGGGCTCCTAGGAAATACCACTTCTCCAAAAGAATGGTCGGGCATTGGAATGGGATGCCCAGGGAGGAGCCACCGACACCAGTGGAGTCACTGACCATGGAGGTGTTCAAGGAACATTGTGTTGAAGGACACGGTTTAGTGAGAACTATTGGTGATAGGTGGACGCTTAGACTGGATGTTGTTGGAGGTCTTCTCCAACCTTGGTGATTCTGTGATTTACTTTTATCTTCTGCAATCACTAAAACTTGCTAATTTTTTAATGACATCTGAGTTGTTGTAAAAATAAAGTATTTACTCTATGTATTCTCAGCATATTCTCATTCTTTTGTCGCTGATGATTTTAGTCATCTTCAGGCATAGCTTTGTCTAGCAGCAAAGCAAAATGTAAATCTACTCAGTATATATGACTAAAACCATTGTTACTGGGACACGGTGGACCAACATTTCTAAATTATGAAGAGCTGTCTTATTTGTCTAGAGAGGTAATTGAAGTCCTGTTGCTGGAGACATTCAGCGTAAGTCTGAACAGGGCTCTGAGCTCCTGATACAGCTATAGGTGTCCCTGTTCATTGCAGGGGAGTTGGACCAGATGGCCTTTAAAGATCCCTTCCAGCTTGAACACTTCTGTGATTCTGCAGTGCCATGCAGTGTTGTGTACCAATATGTGACACTTCCTGTATAGCAAGACTCAGGCTTGCCATGTTTTCCCCTGTACTTCAGTGAAGTAGCAGTAAAAGGCAGGTACTAAATGAGTAGAGGTGGCATTAACTTCTGAATTGCTTTCTTATTTCCCCTTCATTATTGTGAGGGAAGGAGAGAGTATTTATTTACAGTTAAATGATTGTTGTTAACAAAAATGGATGGATCCTAAATTGTATTAATTGTATTAAACTATATATATATATATATATATTTGAGGTACGTCAGGGTCTCTGTTAATTATCTCTCGGCTTCTCTTGTTTCTCTCCTGATTTTTATCTGACATTGATGGATTTGGCTTGAAAAGCTGAAGGACTTCTGTGAGTAGTGGATGATGCAGCTACTAGGTCAGCCCTTTTGAAGTCCTCCTTTTCCTTGTCATCGGATGTGTTTGTTTGATACCAACTCTTACTTATCGCTGTCTGACAGCCCTGATTTTGTATCCCTCTGTATGAATCTATGTGCTCTAAATAACCCAAATGAGTTCCTGCTTCTGTGGATGGGTCTGACGTAAGTCAGAGCATTGTTTTGTACCAGGACTTTTGTTGTGCTGCCAGCCTGTAGAGGCACTTGTCAAGGTTTGGCTGTCTCAGTGAGGTGGGATACTTGAAAAATTGTACAAGGGAAGGAATAAATCAGAGCCTGTAGAGCAGAGGGGTATATTAAAAGAGAAAGGAGTACAGCCCAATCCTATAGTGAGAGAGTGAGAAGAAAAAATAATTCTTGATCAGAGGTTGAGCTATGAATCCATCTTCTGCTTTCACATTAAAAAAAAGTATGCAACTCATGTTAACTGTGGCATATTTCTCATCGCTGTGCAACTCCCTAACTGTGCAACTTTTATGTGCTCTGAAGGTCATGGAGAGACAGGTTTAAACTAATTCCCAATGCACAAGCACCTAGATTTAGCTTCTTGTATCAGGTGTTAATAAAAGGGCAAAGATCTTCTCTTGAGGGGACTGACTTGACCCAGTACAAGTGAGCAAGGGCTGGCAACCATTTGGCACTCTGTGTGATTGTCGTGTAGCACATGAGGAGCAGTTGAGGGAGCTGGGATGGTTCAGTCTGAAGAAGAGGAGGCTCAGGGGAGGTTTCATCAATATCAGCCTGATAGGAGGTTGTGGGGAGGTGGTGGTTGGCCTCTGCTCCCAGGTTAACAATGACAAGGCAATAGGTTCCGGAGAAGACCTTAAGTTGAGCCATGGGAGGTTCCAGTCGGATATTAAGAAAAATTTCTTCTCCAGAAGAGTGATAATGCATAGGAATGGGTTGCCTAAGGAGGTGCTGGAGTCACCATCCCTGGAGGTGTTCAAGAAATGTGTAGATGTGGCAATGAGGTCCAAGTGGCATGATGGTCTTAGTGGTCTTTTCCAACCTTAATGATTCTGCAACATTCTTTCATTCTTTGTGCTGAAGCATCTTCGTGTTTATGGGCAATCAGAAGGGGTCATCTCTGACCTTAAAGCCACATGTGTTCCTTAGGTTTCTAGCTTCTCTCCTCCAAGTACTGGAAGTAACAAACACTGCAAGTTCTTTTCCTTTTATGGCTTTAACCATATGGCAGATATTCTTGCCTGGGCCAGTAAAATCACTGATGGCAAAAAGGGATGCAGGCAGATATTCTTGCCTGGGCCAGTAAAATCACTGATGGCCAAAAGGGATGCATCTTCCCCAGAGCATATCACATTGTGCTGCAGTGCTGCAGCAGGCTGCAAGGCTGAAGCATTTAAATGGGAATGGAAATGAAGTACTCATTTTGTCCTAAGGAGAGCAATCCTCTCACATACCTATTTTCATCACAAATGTAGCAAACCAGACAATGGATTTTTTTTTTTTATTTTTTTTTTAAGAAAGAAAAGAAGACAAGAAACAGTTACTGCTGAGATAGGGGCACAGGAAAATACATGCAGTTAATGAATGATATGGAATGTAACAAAAGACTGTTAAGTATTGTTATCCTACAACCCTCTTTTTGTTGTTTATGTTTAAAAGCTGATCTCAAGCTCTGAGAAGAGTCTGTGACAAACAAGAATTCATTATGTCTATCAGCTAGTAAGGCATTTTAGTCCCTGCAAAATATTTCTTCCTTCCACTTCTACTGTATATTGTACCTGAGAGTGAGTGGCAGAAAGACTGACAATATTTGAAGTCCATTGCTGTCCATTCTCCTTGTAGAAAATTCTGTGAACAGTTGATGTCACTTCAAGAAGACAGATTTTCCTTAATTTCAAAGCTATTCTAGAATATCTGGAAAAAACAATTGGTGGGTCAAATGTGAAATTTTGTTTCCTGACTCAAGCTGGGCTTTCAGAAATTGCTATTGAAATAATGTGTAACTCTTGAAATGAGTGTATGGCTATATGTTTATAGGAAGTTTTCAATGGGTTTAATAGGTACTTTTCAAGAGTATTTTTTATACAGAATATACAACATATACTCAGGTGGGTGTAAGGTGACAGCATTTGATCTGCCTTTGATAAATGTGAACAAATTCTCACTGTTTCTGCTGTGGCATTGGGAAAATCCGATGTAGATTTTTTCTGTAGAAGCACTACAGAACTTTAGATCAGGAGGTGATCAGAAGGCGATGCTGAATCTTTGGTGAAGTTTTTTGTTTTCTGTTTTAAATTTTACCTCCACTAGAGTAGCAGACTTCTGGCACTGCTAAATAGGGAGAACTCTGTGGACAACCAAGTATGAAAAAGGCCTTGCTGGAATTTTGCACCCCACAGTTTTCACTCTGACAGCATTTTAGTTTTAAATACAAATCAGGTTCTGCAAGAAGTAGTCATTTTCTTGGTTCAAAAACTGTTGCAGCCTTAACATCTCTAGCTCATAAAATGTTCTGTCAGCTGAACCTCCACTGATGACAGTCCCCACATGCTTCGACGCCGCTTGAAAGAAGATAGGATGTTTCATAGCAGACCAGGCATGTTGTTCCAGGAACTCAGACCCAAAAATGGCCATGAGCAGGGATTGCCACTGTCAGATTTTGCATATCCAGTGTAGTTTTCGTGATCTTGTTTGAGTTCCTGGTACAGACCAGCACTTGCCAGAACTCCACATAGAGGTATGTTATTTTGGAGAAGAGTTCTGCACTATTTTATCATTGTCATCATTGATGTCACCTCAGTCATTCAGAATACTTCTGTTTTGTCATTCAATTTTCCCTGGTATTTCTAGGGGTCTGATGCTACTGAGAGCTGTAATGCTGTGGTAGCTATCTGGAGCAGATGGCTGTTGGGGAGGACCTTTCTCTGCTCCTCAGCTCTTTGTCTTGAGAACAGCAGTCAGGTTTGTTGCAAGAATCTTACAGGTGCTATTTTATTTATATTCAAGTTAAAGGCAGGCGTTAACTACATCATAGTAAGGTAACAAGTCATAGTCTGGTTTTCCTGTATCTACCTTGACCTTTTGCCTCTGAAGATCAGAGCTTGGAATTTCATGTCAAGCCAAGTGCCAGGTAGTGATTTGATTTCTGCTATCATTTATCTGTGCATTGGTTTCTGAGGAAATACTATGGCAGAAAGCCAGGACTCAGGTCAAAGCTGCCTGTGGCTTTAGTAGGTGGCTTGTGTGAGCAGCTCACTGCTCTGTTTTATGGAATCATAGAATCATAGAATGGTTTGGGTTGGAAGGGACCTTTAAGATCATGTAGTTCCAGCCCCCTGCTATAGGCAGGGACACCTCCCTCTAGACCAGGCTGCTCACAGCCTCATCCAGACTGGCACTGAATGTTTTCAGGGACGGGGCATCCACAAATCTGTCTGGACAACCTAATCCAGTGTCTCACCACCCTCACAGTAAAGAATTTATTCCTAACACCTAGTCTAAATCTACCCTTTTCTAGTTTAAAACCATTTCCCCTCATCCTCTTGCTACCTGCCCTTATAAAAAGTCCCTTCCCAGCTTTCCTGTAGGTCCCCCTCAGCTACTAACCACAACTCCAGGTAATGATTAGGTGGGCAGTAAGGGAGGCTGCTGGCAATTCAGGTGTTTTCAGTTCTGGCTTCACAAAGTGTGCAATGTTGAGATGAGCATCAGAGGTCAAGAGAGCAGACCACACTAACAGGGTTGCGCTGGTAGCAAGCTCAGCCTGACAGAGCTGGAACAGCTTGCCAGGTGGGCAGCTCTCACCAGAGAGCTTCTGTGACACATTGCTGTCAGCCAGTAGCTCCTGCCTGCCAAGCAGTTGGAGCAGGTTGGTTTCAATTGGTTGCTGCTGATGGAACTGTCGTGGAATCAGCAGAGGCACTGGTTAATAGCAGGAACTAGAGTGGCTGGTGGTTCAATATTGAGATGGCTCCTGCAGCTAGATGTGATTTACAGGGTATTCCTGCTTCTGTTTGCCAGGACTGTAATTGAATTAGTCACGCATAACCATTGCAATGGCAAGGACTTGCCAACAGTCGCTGTTTAGTGGCAGCTTAAGCTAGAATAATTTTCCTTCTTTTTCAAATAAGAGATAAAAGACAAAAAAGATGAGCAGAGAGAAATTACCTAGAAAGTATGAAATTGTATAAGGTTACCGCTACAGTATTAAGGAGGTTCAAGATAGGGTTAACAGCTGTGTTGGTGCTCCAAACCTTACGTCAAGGTGATCCCCACCCCAGCAAGACCAGCAGCATGTCCAGGCCACAGTATGTAGGGAAGTGCCCCAGGCATTCTTCACACCCACGTACCCACATTTTTCCAGAGGAAACCAGAGGTGTGTGCAGAGCAGTTTCTGCTTAGGCTTTGTCCTGGGCCTCAGTGTCCTGCTGCCACTCTGCTGGTAGCACTCCACTTCTGCCTTGTTTGGACATATAAAAAATTATTCCCGGCTACCTCTCTTTGTACAGTGTCACTGGCTCATTTTTTAGTACAATTTATATGAAATTATGGCGACCAGCTTTATTACCCTGTGCAAAACCTACAGCATTCAAATTTTAAAAATGCAATTAATTCTTCGGTAGTCCTTAACAATTACAATAGCCATTAATTTTTAATACAATTATTTATGTAAATCACTGTTGGCTAATTTTTTTCATAAATATACCACTGCTGAACGTTTGTATGTTTAACTCCCGTTGTTAAATCATTCCCTAGTCTGTAGTTTATGCAAAATTTCTCCCCTCGTCAAAGTGCAATTCTTTTCCTACTGAAAAATATTTTATTAAGCACCCCAGCCTGGGTACTGATGAGGCCACACAGAACCCAGTGAGTAACTCCAGGACTAAGAAAGAAGCTATGATGGGCCACATTTACACTAAAAAAAAAACATAAGAAGAGATGAGAACTAATATAGAGTACGTGATGTTACACACAAATTGATTTTAGAGACAATTAGGCCAATAAAGCATTGGATAAACACTTCTCTCATCATGAAAACAGTTACATATGTGACTAAGGCAAATGGTATGGATTGCTTCTCCCGGCTTTGTAAGGTGCAGCAGTTTTGCTGGCAGCAGTAATCGCTTCCTTTAATATATTCATTTGACTATAAAATCCTTTTAGAGCAGGATAATGTGTTGTCTTGCTCTAGATTTTCAGAAAGATTATATAGATAGTTTAAACAGGAAGCTTGATCTCAGAAAAAAAGCATCAAAAAGTCACTTCTAGGTAGAATTAATTTGGTTAGTGATCTGCTGTGTGAAGTATTCTAATTACTCTACATGAATATGATTTGTTTTTAATATCAGTGTCCTGTGAAAGCTGACGAATGCTGATGTGTTTAAAAAAAATAAAAAAGAATATGTTCAAATGGCACTTTCTAAGCAAGACTCTTTTCTTTGCATCTTAAAGACCTTGTTTTTATTGCTAATAGCTCAGCAGGAAATGTAGAGCTGTGTTAAATACCATTTCTCTTGTAATGATAGCTGAGGCTGATTATTGCCTCTCAAATGTTCAAGCAGCTTCACGCAGCTGCCTTTGCTAGCCTCCTCCTTTCCCCCAGAGCCTGGCAAGGATGCTCCACACATGGATGAGATCTTGAGTCGTGGTTCATGGTTTGAAATGAGACCAAAGGGCTTAAGCAAAAAACCTTTGATCCTCTACCATGACACTCATGGAGAACTTCTGGAGGAATGTATGACCTGGCCTGTGGCATCTCTAAATAATCCTAAAAACAAAATTCCCTCGTGAATGGCCTAATTCTAGTTTGTTCAAAAAATTCTGGCTGACCGCTGCCTTTCTTGTGTTTTAAGCCTGAGAGGTTCCTAGCTGCTCCTGCTTTGCCACTGGTGTTTTCATCTGAGTTTCTCCTCTGAGTGAGTACCAGACAGACTGCCTTTAGCCACGACCACCATCTTTCCAATCTGCTTTATGAAAATAAAACTAAAACCCATGCAGTCTTCAGGGAAATCACTAGCAGGAATTCGCTTTTCACTCTAATGATGTGTCATTAGCCTTTTCTTTTTAAGCTTTTTATTTTACAGGATTAATCTCTCTAGTTCTGTTTCTTGAAGCACATTTCAATGAGCATGTATCAGAGATCATAAATCTGATAAACTCAGTGAGGGTTGTTTTTGTTTTTCCTAAGTTATTCTTGAGTTTACAGGGTATTTTTGTACCAGTGACAGTGTTTGTAGAAAAGGAAGCTTGCCAAAATAAATGCCGGTGAATCAAAGCGTCTGGAAGTGGCTGACATGAGTTTTACAGATGTGGCTCCGATATGAAGCCGGCAGAGAGGGTTGATGCTGACAGGAGCTGGTGAAGTCTGAAACTCAGTTATATCCAGAAGGAACCCTGCTTTTACACTGACTGGCTCATATTTTCACATCAAACCTATTCTGTTTGTGCACCCCTCCTTGATAGGCTGGGTGACATAGCTCCTTTCTTTGTAAATGTGAGAATATTTCAGCACATGCAGCAGCAAAGCTATATTGCACTGCATTTATTTTGTCCCAGGTGTTTCACAGGGTAACAGAAATTTGGCCATATTCTTTGAAAGCAGCTTTGAACCATTGCTTACTATTGCATCAAAGCAATTGATAAATGAATGTGTTAAATTCCTAGGTGTGGGTGTGTTGCACACAGAGAAAGCCCTGGGCTTGCTTTGTTGCCTACATTTATCCATATTGGAACTCCAGTTATTTTCTACTGCTGTTCGTAACTTCTTTTTTGATATTTCCTTTTTCCTCTGATGACAGAGGTGGGGTGACTGGGCTGAGGCTAATGGGATGAAGTTCAACAAGACCAAGTGCCAGGTTCTGCAGTTTGGCCACAATAATCCCAGACAACAGTACAGGTTTGGGACAGGGTAGCAGGAAGACTGTACAGAGGAAATAGATCTGGGGGTACTGGTCGATGCTTGGCTGAACATGAGCCAGCAGTATGCCCAGGTGGCCAAGAAGGCCAGTGACATTCTGGCTTGTATCACAAATAGTGCAGCCAGCAGGAGCAAGGAAATTATAATCCTTTACTCAGCCCTGGTAAGGCTGCACATTGAGTGTAGCATTCAGTTTTGACTCCTTATTGCAAGAAGGACATGGAGGCCCTGGAGTGTGTCCAGAAAAGGGCAACAAAACTGTTGAGGGGTCTGGAGCACAAGTATTAATGGGGAGTGGCTGAGGGAGCTGGGATTGTTCAGTCTGGAGCAGAGGTGGCTCAGGAGAGGCCCTATTGCTCTCTATAACTCCCTGAAGAGAGGTTGTGGTGAGCTGGGGTTCCAGCCTCTGCTCCCAGGTAACAGCAATAGGACAAGAGGTGATGGCCCTAAGTTGTGCCAGGCAGGTGTCAAGTTGGATATTAGGGTAAATTTCTTCTCTGAAAGAGTGTTCAGGTGCTGGAATGGATGCCCAGGGAGGGGGAAGTCACTGTCCCTGGAGGTGTTCCAGAAACGTGTAATGTTGTACAGAGGAACATGAGTTAAGAAATATTGGTGGTAGGTAGATGGTTGGACTGGATGATCTTGGAGGTCTTTTCCAGCTTTCATGACTCTCTGATTCTGTGAAGCAGTCTTCACAGCGGCAGATTCTGTGAGAGTGAGATCTAGCCCTGGGCAATTGAGATAGCTTTCTCTGTGAAACACAAAGTTTTCCCTGAATACCAATTTTACTTTTGCATGGACACCAGACAACAACTTCTTTGTGAAGAATTAGCTGCCTTGCCAGTTGCAATCTTTTGTTAGTTAAAATGTGATTATGAATCAGAATAATCCAAAGGGAGAGAAGATACTTGGTACTAGTCAGGATCTACTTTGAAGCATGTTTGCAGAGACAGCAGCAGCACTTGCACGTGCACATCTGCTGTGACATCTGGCCTCTGGCAGAGATCTGCTTCCCCTGATAAGAATAATATTACACTAACTTAAATCACACAGGTAATTTCCTGCAAAGAATGTGTCTCTAGATAATATGTTGGCCTACCAACCGTTTTACTATGAAAGCACTTGTGTTGGCAGTGTTCATTCCATCTGAAAAAGTCTCAGTGTTCACTCTGTCAGCACATGCAGTGATTTTGTGTAGTAGCCAAGCTGTACAGAGCAAAATCTTTCCTCAGATTAGATTGCCTTCTATTTTGGGGGTCAAAGTTACAAAGTATACTGGAATATCAAAGCTGCTTTCGTTGGGGTACAGGGAGGAATTTGCTGTGTAGTGCCATGCTGTTTCCAAAAGAGAGGAGAAGAAGTTGTGCTGGTCCTAAAGTGACATGAGATCGACCAAACCTAGGGAACGTTGAAAAATAAACGCCCCTCACGGCTTTTAAAATGGAAATATTAGAAGATTTGAGCCTGAGGGTGCTAACAGAGCATGTAATGGTCCTGGGCTATTGTGGTTTTTCCTTCCCAGCTTAGTGCTACTGAGCAGATGGCAAATTCAACTGTTTCCAATCAGCTGCTGGCATTTAAAATAGCTTTCAGAACAAGACAACTTTTGCTGGTAGGAATTTACAGATTGTTTAATGATTTTAGTTCGGAAGCCACATCTGCCATTGTACTGGTTTTGAGGCATTTCTGCTTTGTGATTTAAAGACTGTTAAGCCAGCAAGTTTGTCATAGCTATTAGCTTTTCTCTCTTTTCTTTTATTTCTCCCTTTATTTCTTCACCATTGTGCTCATTCCCAGAGTTACCTGCCTCTTACTCTTTGAAACTTGTGGACTTCAGCCTAACTTTGCTACAGAGATCCTCAGAAATCCAGGTTCTTGCATCTCCCAGCATATCCTCCCCAGACTTTCCCTCCTTAACAGTCCTCTTCCCATGGCATTTTTCACTTAGAGTATTCAGCTCATATATTTTCATCTCTTGCCTTCCAGACACCCAGACTGACAAGGCTTTGGCAATTACATCCAAGTCATAGAATCATACAGTTATCAAGGTTGAAAAAGACCTCCAAGATCATCTAGTCCAACCATCCACCTACCACTAATATCAAGTCCTGCAAATTTCCACGCTTGAGCTGAAAGGACTTTTCCCTCCCACTCCTTTCAAGGTGAAGAACAACCAAAACCAAGTGCCTTTCTGCTTCCTCTGTGTTTTAAGGCAATGGACCAGATTTTGATGTGTAAAAGCTTCTTTTTGTCAGAAGCAAAGCAGCTGTGCCCATCATCTCGATAGTGCTGTAATCAGTGAAATTACACAGTAGGACTGTTAGTGACCTTGAGGTAAATATCCTCAGTGGTAGCTCCCAGGGCAGTGTATTCCAGCTGATACCTGGCTGCATAACTTGCTTTTGTGGGGAAGCTAAGAGCAGCCCCACAGCTGCTCCTTCCCCTCTGTGTAGAGAAAGATCAGGGCTGGAGGCTGCATGGGGTGATGCTGGCCAAGCTCCATTGCTATGAGTATGCCTGTGCTCAGCTGCAAGAGCACAGGGTTTGGCATGGTGACTCCTGAGATTATACATATTTGTCAGTTCTCAACCACAGCAGAATTTGGGAGACATCTGTATTTCCTGCACATAACAAGAGGAAGATATACTGCTATGATATTAAGATTAAGTATTGCTCTTTCTCTTCTTTGACAGTCATAACGCAACTCTTGAAGCATCATATATCTCCTCCTAATGAAGTGTCAAAAATATTTACCTTCAGGACAAATTAGAAGAATAGCAAACATCCTTACTCCGTGTTAAGGAAGTTGGTACATGGATGTCAGCAGCTCACAAGCTCTCTCTGGTGGTCCCTCACAGCTGAACAGTGCTCTGAGTCATCGTTAGGTTTGATCTAAGCAGAAGTAGTGGTTTTAAAAAAAAAGGGGGAAATGAAAATAATAAAGTTAGAATATTTGAAATTGGAATCTGATCATTTTTCCAAGTTCCTCGGGCAGTTCTGCACCTGCTTTGCTCATCTGCATGTAGATGATTTCTGCGTTGGAATAGCCAGAATTTTAATGATGCTGAGGCTGTTTCTCTGGAGTGCCACTAAGTTCTCCTTGCTTCCAAAAATTGAACCTGCAGCCTTTCTACCAGCCTTGGGGGCCTGAGCTGCAGGATTCAAACCACCGCATGCTTAAAAGTTGAAAATGTCTGTACTGTATAAGGTTTCATTCACTAAACTCAGCGGCATTTCTTCCAAGCCATTGCAGCAGTGTCATGCCATTTATTCAGAAAGAATGACTTATGTAGTGTCCGTGCCTGTCATACTGATACCTTAATTTAGGTCCAAATTTGTTTGTCCTTGGTAGCACAAGTGTGAAATATTGATGGTGAAATTGATTTCTGTTGTTACTGAAGCAAACAATTAGAAGTCATGTCCTTCTATTGATGTAGAATTTGCTACTACAAAAATAAAAACAGTAGGCTCACTGCTCAACTGCAGCAATCCAGTGCATTCATTTTAGCACCAAAATTGGCTTGTTGTTGGAAGGGCACAGTGCCCACCCTGCAGGGCAGCTCTGGGAAGCAGCGAGGTGGTTGTTTTAAAAGGTTGGCTGCTCTGTGTCCCCATGGAGATATTTCCGAGGATGGTTTTTGTCTCTTGGGCAGCACGCATGAGGAGTTTTGCACGCATCGTACCAAATGTTACTTTGTGCCTGTTCAGGTTCCCTGGCTGCCACAGGCAGAGTGTTTGTAATCTCACCCTAAGTGAGATAACCACTGCCATTGTGGGAGTCCTTGCATTGGGCAGTTCTGTGGCACACTGGTGTGCTCATTGCCTCCAACTAAAAGAGGCCAGGTATAACAACATAGCTCTGTGTTACTCTCTCTGTTCTGTGGCACCTGAGAGCAGCCAGAGTGGAAAGTGCAGGCAGCTTTTGGCACTTGGGCCAGTGGTACCCCTCTGGAATGGCTGTGTCCTGAAAGCAATGCACTGTGCTGCAGGGACTTGCATCCTCACTGATAACCCCTGAAAACTAGCCAGAAATAAAGATAACATAGGAGTTGGTAACAATTCACACCTTACAGATTTTGTTCACTTGAAGGTGAGAAAACAATTAATGATGATTAATGGCCATCTATCTGAGGCGTAATGACCTTGCACAGATGATGCTTTTCAGACAGACGGTGGCATATCATGGTAAACAAGCTCTTAACACTGACATAAACCCTGACTGGATTTTGATTGATTTTATTTTTCAGTCCTGTGGAATTACACATTATACAGAAAGACATGCACCATTCTTGATGGTGAGGATGTTTTTCCTCCAACACTCACTGAGGCTGCAGACTTAAGATGCTGTGTTTATCATTTCATAAAAGTCTCCTAATAAAAGCCATCTAATAGATGCTGAGGCATTCTAGCTGCTGAGGCAGTGCCCAGCCCAGCAAGTAGGCAAAGGTACAGCAGCAATAAGCTGCTTCTCCCTGACTTCTTTCTAGATGAGGCACACATTCTAATGGTCCTTAGAAACACTTTTATCTGAATACAGGTGCTGCCTTTTGGAGTGGAGCAATGGGGTAGGCGTGGAAGGCTCCACAGGGCTGTTAGGCACAAGGTCCAGGTTAGAACAGCTCCAGTAGCAGCTTCATTGATGCCAGTGCTGCATTCTACTTCCTCAGCAGCTCCCTGGTGGGAGAGTGCTTTGTGTCCTGCACTGCCATCAGGTCTGTTATGCAACAGTATATATAATATAGTATATATATAATATATATATATTTATATATATATATATATATTATTTATATATAATATAGTATCTATATATTTGTTTATTTATATATAATATTTAAGGATGTTAAAAAAAAAAAAAAAAAAAAAAAAAAAAAAAAAAAAGCAGATAAAAATACTCCAAAAATAAGTGCTCAATCCATGAGAATGAAGAATGCCTCTAAAAGAGGGACGATGAGTCTGTGTGGGTACATTGCTCATTTTCTCTTTCCTATTTCAATATGTGCTAGCAAGAACTCAACAGTGGCTGTTTCTCAGGATTATTCTGTTCTTACCTCTTCAGTTTGATGCAGACCTGGAAAGTCCTTTTATTTTATTTTTATTCTAACAGTTTGGTGTTAACAGAGGAGAAAGAAATTGCTGGAAAAGCAAAACTGTATGCGGCAGAGTTAAATGAACCGTTCACAGTAATAGCAATATCTGCTCTCTAGAATCTGATGTTTTAAACGTCAGTGGGAAAGATTTGCTGGACCAAGGTGCAACTTTATTTAAAGGACAAGGTTAATGATTCTTTGTGTGAATATTTATTTTATTTGCCTGTGCTTGTTTTTATTTTTTCCCTATTAGGCTGACGATAAAGACACTGGAAATTACAGTGCCATGCAATACAGGCTCATCATTCCTCCAATCAAGGATGGTAAAGAAGGTTTTGTGATTGAAGCTTACACGGGGCTAATAAAAACTGCTATGCTGTTCAAAAATATGAGAAGATCCTATTTCAAGTTTCAGGTCATTGCGACTGACGATTACGGAAAAGGACTGAGCAGCAAAGCAGACGTACTTGTAAGTATGAGCCAAGCTTTATCTTGTTAGAGTGATGAATTCTGAACACTGCATAAAGCTTAATTCTAAGCAGACCTACAGGAAGGCCATAAACAGTGTACTTGATCTTTACAAGTCACTGAAATAAAACTCATTTTTAAATCAGGAGCTTTTATGCCTGTCTGAAATACCTTCACATTTCGGGACAGAGTTGCTGATCTCAGTTACCACACCAGACATGGTGTTCAGTATTTTATTTGTTCAATGAGCAATTTTTAATGATTTTCAGTTTAAATTTTCAGTTTAAATTATTGCTGTTGGTGTTAAGTGTGGGTTAAGTTATGTTCTGGGCATTCAGGACCCTGATGGCAGAAAATAAAGTGATTGTGCATTCTAAGTATAAGGTAGCTCAAATATCCAACGGCTTACAGATCTGCTGTGTCTGTTCTCTGAGGCAGCAAGGTGCACTCAGCTCCCATTCAGAATATGTGAAGCAGAGCCTAGTATGTCTTAAAACCCCAATGAGTAAACCAAGTAAAAGTTCACTAACTTGGTCTGTGTTCTTTGCTAAGGTCACTACAGAGCTTCTTGGTCACAGTTAGATGTCTGTCTGGCATGCAGGGCAGGCACAGAGCTGAGCAAACAGGCTCTGAGTGCTATGACTTGTTCATGTCTGGAAGAGAGAGGCAGGAAATAACTTTGGGCTAAAACTGCACTTGAAGCTTTCAGGGAAAGCAACAATTCAAAAATGGCATCAGCTTTAGGCCGTGACTTCCTTTTTTGTGCTTAGTAAAGGACACTGACTTAGCCCAGTCACAGGAACCATCAGAGCTTAATTTCTTCAAAGCCCGTATAGCATGATGGATTGGATTAATATTAGCATAATGTTGTAGGGATGAAGTACATTATCTAGTTCGTGGGAACACTGTCAAATGATACAGATGATAGCCATAATACTTGGTGTATTGAGTTATGCAGTAATTGAGCAAATAAGCATAATGTATGATGTCCTCATGCTTGGCCTCTCAAAATGGCAGGGTATTCTCATGCAATGAGTGTGGGAAAACTAGATTCAAATACGGCCAGAAAGTAATGACATTAAAATTAGGAAGTGACGTTTGTCTCATTATTATATATAGATGTATTTAGGTTTCCTAAGTGAATGATGGGCAGTCTGGCACAGTGTTCTTGAGCAATTGCAGACTGACACTATTCTAACATGAAAGTTTAGGTTCTTGCTGAATACGATCCATACACAAAGATGCCTTCTAGCCAGACTAAGCTGTTCTGGGCTTCATAGTTCGATAGGATTTGACCCACTGCCAAGAGACACTTGTGTCAGTGTCAGGAGTGCAGACTGGAAGGTGTTACTGCTTTCAGTACAAGTTAAAGGAGTGCCTGTTGATGAGGGAAGTTAAATCAATTGCTTACATGCAAAAGAGCTAAGATGTGTGGGAAGCAGTTAGGATTGCACTGGGAACAATATAGGGAGAAGACAAAGGCACAAAAACACCAAAGGCACAGAACAGCAAAGAATTGGGCAGAGCCAGGTATTCTCCAGAATCAGGATCAGAACAGTGCCTCCATATGCTGGCACTGTTCTGTGAGCAGCATAAACCACCAAATCCACTGGTAAAATGTCTTTGTACCGTAGGGGCTGCTCCACATAGAGGCTACCTGTCTGTTTTGCTAGCTGAGACTGGCAAGGTGGCTAAAGTCAGATGTCTCAGTCTACAGTTTGGGTCTACATGATGGAGTTTTCCCTTATAACTTCAAGATGAAAGGAAGAAATAGGAAATTACACTTCATAATGAGTTTGCAAGTAAGCACTTAAAGTCATTAAAGTTGGACTGTGAATATTTACTATGGTATCATCTTTAATCAAAGGTTTGTTAGAATTTGTGTGGTTTCACAGGACTCTTCCTCATTCAGCACTCAGCATCAGTTACTCCCAGAAGTCAGGTAGTGCCCCAGTGCCTGGCCTTCAAAAAAATGGGAAAGTGCCTAAGGAATTAAACAGGTGATCGAAGGTAGAACACTTACGGGCTTGATGCCTTTCCAGCCTCTGCCACAAACATCCAGTTTGCTCTGCTCCTAATTTAACGTATTCTGAAATGTTCCTACTTCTCAGCATGTGTTCTTCAGATACTCATAGACAGGGGGCATCTGAACACGCTGACTGCCAGCTCTTATGCATTAAGCTGACACCTGCTGTTTAGCATCGCAGGACCAGACTTTTTGCTTGGATTATGGAACAGCAAAAGCTTTCCGAGGAAGAGTGGTTTGGATGGTCCCAGGTAACTGTGCCCCCACCACAGAGCAGTGAAGGTGGCACCTCAGGAAGGGCTTTCGCTGTCTCGCAACTTCCACCTCTGCTCTGAGCGTGTTTCCACTCCTCAAGTGGAAGTGAAGGGAACAGTTTCTTCCTACAGCTTATCTCAGAACAGCGTTAGTTAAACCTGACATAGTTCTCCGGCTTAATGCTGTTTTATAATTGAAAAAAAAAGAAAATCTTTACGAGTGCATGTAGTATACAAGTTAGTGCTGCGGTGGTTTTTGTTCCATGCCGTTGGTTTGCTGTAGCTTGTCACAAATCTGTTTCCCTTTGTAAATCATAATTGTGGTTCCTTGAGCTTCGAGAGACGTTTTACATTCATGCAGTACTCAGTAAATAAGTGCAGCCATTGCTTGAATTGTGTAATGTAGTTAAGTATATTAAACTGCTCATTGCTTTAGAGTTCCTTTTAATGGCGATAGTCTAAGATTTATTTTGAGCTCATTATAATTCTGTATTTCTCACACAGAAGTCTGTACTGCTGATCAGTGCATCTGATGACATTTCAAGAACATTTGAATATTTAAAGTTGAATTAAGCTTCAAAGCTTAAATCGCTGTTTGATGTGAGAATATATTCCTGCTTCTCTGCTGAAGTGCTTGCAGGGCTCACACTTCTTTTTTGAAAAAGCGCACAAGTTGTTCTTTCTGTTAGAATGGAGTTGAATATCTCTGATATTTAAATTTATCTGTTTTAACATTGTCCTACTTACTTTTCCAAATTTAGCTCTGGAATCCTCTATAGACAGGTGGTACACAGGGTGTGATGTTTGCTGTCAATAGCAAGCTGGTTGGACTTGTGAAGAGAGAGCTATTGCAGGAGGCAACAAACATTTTAGAAGGAGGAAACCAGCACACATTTCACCAGAAGGCAGTCTTTGCCTGGGATCATACTAAACATAGCTCAAAGAAACTAGATGGTTAGATGCGGAGCAGTTTGCCAGGTCTGCTGAACATATAACACACTTGTAGGCCCTTCTACACACTCATGCTCCAACTTGTCATTGAGAAACAGAGAAGTTGCATGTTTTTGTGGTAGAAAATGCTGAGCTGAGAGTTTTTATCCCATATAGAGAGAGAAGTTAAAGGAATTTGAGGTAAAAGAAATACTTGCACTGATGGTTTCATTCAAAATAGATCAATAATTCAATTTTCTAACCAAGTATAATTTGATCTAATTGAATTAATCTGGTATTAGCACTTATCTTGGTGCATGTTTCCAAAGTTGGATTTTCCTGTTATGTCATCAGAAATGCTGTAATGCTAATAAGTGATTTTGAATGTGGCATGTGGGAGATTCATGATCCTGTAAGTAAACGCTAAATTACTACTTTCTTCCAAAAAGCTGCATACAATTCTGATGTGGATCTCCAGTTACAGTTTTGGTTAAATATTTGCCTGCAGTTTATTGGTTCTGGCTGCCAAGCAAAGCAGGACTTCCCAGCTCTCTTACTCTGTAATTAAATGAGAAGTTGGTACATCAGTGCATGGCTGTGAAGGCAGGAAAGCAATTATTCCATTCTGTTTGTACAGAGAGGATGTTACTCTTGGATGTGCCAATTGAATTTCACTCTTTTGTTTCCAGGTCTCTGTGGTCAATCAGTTGGATATGCAAGTCATCGTCTCTAATGTTCCTCCCACCCTTGTGGAACAAAACAAAGATCAACTCATAGGGTAATCAATTTACTTACTCTACAAATATCAGACAACTCACTGGTTTTGTGTTTAGATTCAGCCAGCAGTGCTCCCTTTGTGCCACAATCTACTTGTTGCCAAAAGACCTGAAAGTAAGCAAGTGTTTTAGTGTGGGTCACAGTAGGCTGGGTGATGGCACTGGCTCCGCAAACCCACCATTTGCACCTCCTCTGGAGGGAGGCAGAGCTAAGCATGTCTTTGCTTGTATTCTTGCCCGCTTTGCAGGCTCAAACTAGGTTCAGAACTGTCCCTCAGAGCACGGTGGAGCCTCCAAATGCTGGTGACAGAACATACACTGGTGAAAATCCGGGATGTAAAATGGATGAAGCATGACTCCACGAGGCTGAGGCAGTGTGTCTACTGAGGGGTGATATGGCTTCAGGTGTGATTTTATTTGAGTGGTATCACTTCAGGGGAAAACAGTTTAGAAAATTCATTCTGGTAGAATCAATACCACTAACATAACATAAAAATAATAGTGAAAACTCAGTAACGGTGTTATTATTGCACTGTATTGAATATAACGTGCTGGGGGAGAGGAGAACAGGTCTTTGGAATCATCAGTGCCTCACAGTTCAGGTGTGGTATTTTATCGTACTCAGAAGCTAACAATAAAGCTTTTGGTAAAATATGTTTTAATAGTGCTCATACATGTCAGCAGCAGCTTCCAAGAGCCAGGTTTTCATTTCTACTGTCCTTTAAAAAGGCAAATATAATTTTGTATATATTATGTATGGCATGTAACGATGAACTGGACAATATAGGAAAGAAAATGCTACAGGTGGTTACAAACATTTTGGCATTACTGAGTTCAGTGATTAATGGTATTTGTCAGATTTATATGGATCTGCTCCATCCTGACTACTGTCATACTTTACCAACTCCATGGAACTTGAAATAGCTTGAGCCTGTTTAGATAGAATCGCTCACTGAAGAAGTAGTTTGTTGTCTAAGTGGCTTAAGTCTTCATTGGGCTAGGAAAAAATAGTCCATGGATTCGCTTCCAGATGTTTAGGACGTGTTCTGTCTTTCTTGCAGTTTATCTCTGATCGATTCTAACATCAGAAGCACTTGTTAAGTTGCTCAGGCAATAGTATGTGCTTACAGGGACTCCGCTTCCTGGAGCTATGAGTAATAGACAAGTCTGCTTGCTTAACACTAAGATTTTGCTTTCAGAAAGTGTCAAGTGTTGGTGTTGACTGGACAGATGAAGAACAGCGTATCTTTTCTTTACAGTAATCTGAAGAGTTGGCCTCCGCTTTCCTAACCCTTCAAGGTCACCATAGCATGCTTTAGTTTACATAGATTTCTTTTGTGGCTTCCATTTTGTTGAGTGCAGAAGGCAAGCACTTTCAGCCCTGCAGGTTTCTACACAATGTAGAACAGATCTTAGAACATTAATTTGGATTTAGGCTGCATTTGAAGTCCTCCCAGTTCTGGATTGTCATGCAGCCAAAGGAGCTGCCAGCAAACTAGAGCTTTTCCAGAGGGCAGTATGAAAGTGGGGTAACACAAGCCTGCCTTGAAAGAAGAGTGTCAAGTGCATGACGTGTTGGGGGACTGAGACCATGATTGCTGGAACAGGCAGCATAGCAAGAGCAGCCAGAGCTAATATCTTCACAATCTTTCTTCATCCCTGCAAAAATCTCTTTTTGTAACCACTGGAACAGCTTGTTTCCAGCTCCCAGCAGATGTCAGCAGAGTTCAGAGCCCACATTGCACTGTAGACATCCCCTCAATGCTTTCCTCCTGGACTCAGTGTCTGGCAAAGCCTACCACAGTCTTGGAAAACAGCCTAGAGCAATGCTCCTCAGTCTGTGCTCCAAGAATTCCTTTCCTGCCAGATTAGAAATCTTCCAGAACTGTTTTTTGCTGTTCTTAGTGCTCGCGCATGGAAGTCTCTAACAGTTGTGTAAATACTAAACAGTGAGTGAAGCTTTTGAATGAGAATAAACATGAAATTTACAAAGCCAGCTTTTGAATGCTTAAAATTAGCTTGGGAATGCTTTACATCTGCAAATGCTGTGAGGCCAGGAAATGAAAATGCTGTAAGAATTTCACTTCTAAAGGTGTGTTTTTAAACACAGCCTTCGCTAGAAGGAGTTATGTGAGCATTGTTTAAGAAGTGCTACATTGTTTTTTGAAAATACTGATAGAGGTGGAAAGCTTCAAATGTTCTTCCCATACGTGTCTCTTTCACATAGAAACCTATTTGTTTCACTGTCATGGTCAAATTTCTTTGATCTTCTCCCTCAGGTTTATAAGAATGTTTTCTCCGTATTGTTGCAAAGGCTTTAACTATTTAAGCAGAATATAAAAGCAAAACAATAGGAATTTGTAATGTTATGCTGCACAATATGGAATAGCAGGCAGAGGAAAAAACATAAGTTAGAGACTTTCTCAGGCAAAAATGCTTTGTCTGAAAAGCTTTTTAAACTAGCTAAGGCTGTCTTAGGTTCAGCTGGGATAGAATTGTTTTCTTCAGAGTGCCTGGCATGATGCTGTGTTTGGTTCTAGGAGAAAAACAATGCTGATAACACAACATGTTTGTAGCTGCTGCTAAGCAGTGCTGTACAGAGCCAAGGCCATGCACAAGGAAGGGCCCAGGGAGCTGGGAGGGAACAGCATGATGATGGCTGACTTAAAGTGTCCAGAGGGATATTTCATACCATATGACATGTTGCAGAGGGAGTTCTGAAGGGGGTGGCAGTTCATCTCTCTCTCTTCTACTGCTTGGGGGCTACTGGGCATTGGTCATTGGGTGGTGAGCAACTGCTTGTGCATCACTCGTTATATACCTTCACATACATTTATTTTGTGATTTGTCATAACTATAATAACAGTTATATGTAATAAAAAAGAATACTTTTCCTTTTCTCTATATTAGTAAATGGTTTTATCTCAATCCACCAATTCTACTTTGTTTTTTCCAATTCTCTCCCCCACCCTACTGGGATGGAGGCAGTGAGCGAGCAGCTGTGTGGTGCTGAGCCATCTGCCTGGTTAAAGCATAAGTCAGTGGCTAAACCCAGACTTCACACTGACCCAGTGTGGAGCTCCAAGCAGATTTGGGCAGAGCATGTTAATGTAGGGTGTAGTGGTGGTTTGATAATTGCTGGTCACAATGTTAATTTTTTTCCCTATTTATGGACTCTGTGGGAGTCTTCTCATGGAACTATATTGTGTAGCACCTTGCTTGCTGCTTGTTTTTCCTGCAACCCCGTCTATGGGGTTGGATTAATGTTTTTATTTTGCTATGCTGCATGGCCTTGGCCTGTATTGTGATAAAATTGGCAGCTGAGAATCTGCTGTTTTGTATGTATTCAGCATTGCAGTCATCTTTGGGCTATGGAATCCATATTGTTGATACAATCAGTAATTACATACTTTGCTTTCTCTCCTCGGGGAGCCCGGCTATGGAGGAGATAGTGGAGGACACTTTCCAGCAGTTCCTCAGCCTCCCTTTCACTTTTCCTTCTTTCCATAGAGCTAGTTACAACAGCTCTTGAGAATTCTGAATATCCATCAGATGTTCAAACCAGCATATTCCTATTGCTATGTGTCATGAATGTCTTTCAGGTTATGTTTAAGATTAAACTATTATTGAAGTATATCACCCAGAGATCTGCCCTGACGCAGGGTAGTTCTGAGTGGTAGAGGGTGTGGGATGATATGGGCAGATGCTTAGAGCACTGGGCACTCCCAGAGATTTGGAACTTCACCTCTGAACAGCTGCAGAATCCTGTATCTAGTGGAATATTTGTAAAAAGTCTACTGTTGCTCTGGCAATCCTAAAAAGGCACAAATCACTACAGTGTTCTTGGGCCTGCCCCATGCCTGTCAAGCTCTGTTCAATGCTGTTCAGTATCCTCAAGGGGAAGAGAATACTTCTGGATCTGATGGCAATGCAACAGTCCTCCAACTGTGATAGACCCTGCAGAAGCTCCAGTTCCTGAAGCAGATCCTATGGTTGCTCCAAACATTGAGACAGATCCTGCTGTCATTCCAACCCTCTCAGCAAGCCCTGTGGTTGGTCCAACTCCTGTGATGGGCTTTGAGGTTCCTCCAGCTCCTGTGATGGACCCTGCAGCTGCTCCAACACCTGCGATAGATCCTGCAGTTGCTCTGAGCTTTTTGACAGACCTTGTGGGTTGCTCTAACCCTTCTGAAGGGCCCGGCAGGTACCACGATCCTCGCAACCAGTCTTGTGGTTACTCCAACCCCTGTGGAATGCACCATCACTGTATGCCAGCACCATGATACAAAGGAACTGGAAAGATGACAAAAATCCAACAGTAGATGAAGTGGCTATGGTTACTTTGACAATATGAAGATTGTCTTTCTTCCACTTTACAGGCCTGTGTCTCAGCTATGGAGAAACTGTCCCAGGAGGTCCAGCAATTCAAAGATGATATGTCTTATTCCCCACCTTTACATACCAAAATCTCAGCTATTAGAAGTAAGTGTTCCTCTGCTTGAGAGGGAGGATTCACCACCGTGTACCATCTGTGGTTTTACCTGCATGACCATGCAGAGAGATATGAGGAAGTGGGATGGAAAACCCACCTTGGCTTTACAGGCACAGGTACATGAGTTGCAAGGGAAAAAAATCACAAGAGGGTGATCCATTTCCTGGAAAATGGCAGCTCCAGTTTCCAGCAGGCAGTTCTCCAGACAGAGAAAATGGTCTGATCTTATCTTTGAGGTTGACAACGAGCCTTTTGGTTCTCACACACTAGAGATGAGTTAAACCACAACACAGATGGTGCATTAATTTATGAAATGAGAACATTTGGTATAATTCATTAACATAAAAAAGACTATCATTAGCAAAATTGGCCACACCAGAGGTTATTCAGCTCTTTTGTGTCACTTTTTATGCCAGTGGAGTGCTGTTAAATATTAAGCTTTGAGAATATACCATTAACCACCAATTGTAATACACTGAGGGTTTAGTAAGTTAAAGAAACTTATAGTTGATCATTTTGGAAATTATAGCAATCTTTCCTTTCCCCTTCCCGCCCCCTGCCGAAAGAAAAAAAAAAAAAAAAAAAAAAAGTGATTTAAACAACTTTGGAGAGCAAGTTACATCAGATTCTCCCCAGCCACCTGTAACATTCACTAGAGAGTGGTTACAAGCTATTAGGAAATACATAATTCAGTACGTTCGCACTGGAAAGGCTTACTCAGCACAGCCTGAGAAGTGTGTTGGTTAATGGTCCAAGAAATACACCTCAGAAGAAAGGATTTAAAACATCACTCTCTATTTGGCATAGGAGTTTTCACTTTCTGAGAGATAAAACGAGTATGTCTTCAGCTGATATTTGTGTCATATGTGTGTCATGATTCCCTGCCATAATTCAATAAGCACCTCAGTTTTCCACCAGCTGCTTTAATTTTGTCAATAAGCTTTGCATATCCTGTGGACTGCACATCAATGTCAGATTTGCCATTTCTTTCACCCGCTTCAATTATGGTGGTTCAGATGGGTCTATTTGTGTCTGCTGTAGGTGGCAGAAAATGGTGTGAGGCTTAGAAGAAAATTCATGTGCATGTGGCTCTCCTTCAGGGTTCTGGCTTCTCTCATCTGATAGGTGTTAGAAATGTCATGTGCATTCACTTCCTTTGTATGCACAGTACATATGGAAGATGACCTTGAAGTGGAATAATGGGGGGTAGCTCAGTGAGGTCTTCTATGAAATACTCCATCGATATTCCTCTCAAAAGGCTGTTTTAAGCCCTACAAAAGCCCTAGAAATAGTGTTGCTTGGGGAGCTTTCTTTTCCCATTAATTTGGTAGAGTGAAAAGTAAGCGTGGAATGGAAGGAAGTTAACTTCCATCCATATGGAGAAAATCTCCAACTTGGTGGTGGATTCATTCTTGGAAAAGTCTGATGAAATCACCTTATTCTGAGAAATGCGTAGGTACAACTATAGCTAATTGGTTTACAATTTAGTAACAATTGTATAATAACTATATCTAGACACTAAACCCTTGACATTGCCATATCAAGAGATTTCCACTGTCTTCTGTTTTTTTCAGCATGGTCTAGGTGGTGATTTTGTATTTTGACTTCATTAAAGATAAGTGACAGTGCAGCCTGCATGTATTTATGCAAAAGCAGACTTCTCAAAATGCTTGTACTGGTAATATCAGGGCTTTTGAGCTTGTTTTCCGTCTGTATTGCTCTGGAGAGCATTTTTCCCTCTCCTGGAATAGAGAGCTGAGGAGCTGCTAGCTGAGTTCAGAATTCCCAGTCCTTTGGCCTGCTTTTTCTCTGCCATTTTCCCTTTCACTTCTCTGTACTGAGTTGTTTCACGTTCAAGTAAATTGCAAAAATAGCAAATAGTGAAATTAGTTAGACGGTTCCCTCCAAATGACCGCATTACGTTTCATATGCACATTATGATTCTATGATTCTAAATTTGACTGCTTGTAGAGTGACACCATGTAGTTGTTGCAGTGTATGGTGGTTTACAGATATCAGCCCTTTCCTTAGGTGATCTTTGTTCCCACTGTGATCAGGATGATTAATTGATAAGGCTACATTTAGTAAATTAGATGAAGGCTGGGGCTTGTTCAGCTTTAGCTTTTCCATATAGTACTGTCAGCTGAGAAGAACCGGTACAGCCATCTCCTTCCTCAAGAATATCAGCTGTTTAACGCATTCTGCTAATGCATTTTCTCTGAAGCACTGTAATGCAGTGCATGACTTTGCAGATGAATCTGTGAATTTCTGCTTTGTTTTGAAATTGCTTGCTATAGCAGTAAAAAATCTTTTATGCTGGGATCTGACGATAGGTCCTTGGGTCGAAGTGAGGATGAATGTCTTACTGTTTGGCTGAATGTAGTGTAATATTCCCCCTGCAGCTGGGGGAAGTGATACTGAAACAGAACACTGGAGCGTGTGTAGGCTTTGTGGAGGACAGGATTATGCATGATGAGCACAAAAGGAGAAAAAAACCTGAAGTAATATGTAAGAAAGCAAATTTCCTTTATGTTGAGCAAGAACCCAATGTGCTTTTATAGGATTAGGGTAACTAGGTATAAAGACATTATCTCTTGGTTGTTTTCTAAATAATTTAATGTTGTTACGTGCAGAGTAAATTGGCTCAGTGGTGCTCCTTCCTGCGTAGGTACATGTTTTGTATCTAATTTGTATTATATCTGATAGAACAGTAGAAATAATCATTATCAAAAGCTTTTTGCAAAGGAGGAGCATTCTCAGGTTCAAAATAAACCTCATTTCCAGCTTTTTTATTTTGCATAACAGCACAAGCTGACTGCTCTGTGCTGTGCTTTGTTGCCAGATTTACTTACACTTTCAAATGCCAAGAGTTTAGATTCGTTTTGCTAAGAAATTGTGGGGAACCAGAATTGTCAGTTAGAGGTTACAGACACTATATGGTCTTCAGTGCTCAGAGCTCAGAGTCTGCAGTGCTTGCTATGTCAGAGTCCTGAAGGAAATACAATTCTTATTTTATTTCTTAAATAATTTTATCTGCTCCAGAAACTAAATAAACACAGCAGGCTATCACTGCCAGAGAACGGATATTCTTTTTTTTTCCCATGGAATTTTCTGCTGAGGAAATTGTGCACAGCATTACACTGAGGTAATGGCAAGAGTCTAAAACATCCTTCAGACTGAGTTGTTTCTTCAGTTTGTGAACATCTTCTGAGTACACGCATACAGCTGAGCAGTTCAGCTCAGGGGTGTCTGGAATGTCACAGTGCTTCAGACCCTGTTGTGCATCTTCTCTGCCAGTGAAAGGTCTATAAAACTGGATGCTGCCTTACCAAGTCTTGAGCAAGGACTGTGACTCTTATAGAGCTGCCATTGCCATGGGGCTCTCATGTGGCTGATTCCATAGCCCGTGTTTTCAGGTGGATTACCTGGTTCGTGTGGAATTTCATAGTGGTTTCCAAGGAAACTTTAAAGAGAGCCTTATGTTTGCCTGTTCTTCACATCTTTCTTGGCAGCAGGTCTTGTATCAGGATCTCTCCCATGCCAGGACATGGCTGGTGAGCTGGACCCATGCTGGGGTGCAGCCCTGTGCTCAGCCTGGGATGGGCTGCAGCAGTCTCACCCCCACCATGCACAGTGCTGGCTGCTGCCTGGAGCTGCTGCTTCCCAGGCTTCAGGATTGGACCTTCTGGTTTCTGAAGCATTCCAAGAAGCAGAATGCTGCATAAGAAACCAACAGATCTGTGGTGGACCATATTTGAGTTCCCTGAATATTTAAGGCCATACTGTGTCCTCAGTAACAATGAAAATCCTCTTGTCCTTCCTTTCAGTCCATAGGCATTGCTGATGGGAATTTGAATGGCAGTAGTAATGAAGATGAACAGGGAGGAACTTATTTTCATTGCAGTGTATGTGCAGAGCTAGATGAAGTTAGAACAGTAGGAAGGCATCATTGCCACTTAATTTTTGGTTCTACCACTCATGCACACCACTGTGGAGAGACGATTGCAATTCTCATTGCATTAAGAAGGAAGAGGTGAATTTTAATCAAACTTTGACTAATAAACACTATAGAACTGCACATGCTGTTGCAGCTTCAAGCGTTTTAAAAACTGGCCTTCTGACAAGTATTGGATGGAGCTGACCACCTAGTCAGGTTTGTTGGCATGCAAGCTGAGGTGAATGACTTATAAAACAACTTCACTGGGAACTGCCCTGTCTTTAAGTGCAGTCTTTAATTGTTGCTATTCAGTCCTCAGTGTATTTTTTATATATATATTAATATATTTTATATATTTCAACCTAAACATGCAGTTTGCGTGTTTCAGATGAAATCTTACTGATGTTCCACCACACTGTGGTGTGTCTTGTGATGCCAGTTAAAGCCAACAGCTGCAGTGTGCCTAAGTCTGACAGTAGTCTGTTCTTTGTTCTCCAATTTGAATTATTAAAAGCTATTCTCAGTGGCAGTGAATTCCAGCAGAAGCCATGCCAGGAATTTGTGAGAGGGAATTTTATTACCGAGTTCTGCCAGAAGTGACCTGACATTAGAACCATCCAGCTTTACAGGCTGTTTTGTGTTGGGGAAATAATAGTTGTGTGCAAGGAAGCAATAGCAAACTCCCTTTCAGTACCAAAAGAGGATTGAATACTAATGGGGGTGGGGGGGGAGGAGAAAGCAGCCGTTTTATGGACTTGTTCTTTGTGAATCCGTGTGCAAAACACCATTCTAAAGACAGCTTATGGTTTCTTTAATCCCTCGTGCTCACCTAATGTTTAGGGATTTATTCTGTCAAGATTTACCTGGCAGAGTTGTTGTTATTCAGGTGGCTGTGACAGGTTAGTGTCCTGGCTGCCAGTTACACGTGTGCCAGAGGCAGAGATGGGAAGAGTTTACCGTATCTGCGAACTGCAGGCGTGCAGCAGGGCACTGGTCAGCCAGCTCTGTGCCAGCCTGTCTGCTTCTTGCTGCTTCTGTTATCACTACGAAAATGGCTCTACACTAATTGTGTTTATTCATTATGGAGAGAGAAGAGGACCTGTGTCTGACAGATTTGTGTCTTTCAAAATCTTCGGGAAATGCTTCTGTCTTAAAGGTGTGCTAAATTTTCACGTGAAGAGCAGAGTAAGGGAGTGGATGAACATGCATCAGTGGTTGTGCAAAGTTACAAGCTGTTGGTAAAGTAACCTCAGCCACTGGAAATGATTTTGTGTAAAACAAACAAGTGGCTTCTAGGGGAAATGGCCTCACATTGCACCAGGGGAGCTTCCGGTTGGACATTAGGAAATACTTTTTCTCTATGAGAGTGGTCAGGTGCTGGAACGGGCTGCCCAAGGAGGTGGTGGAGTCAGCAACCATGGAAGTGTTCAAAAAACATTTAGAGTTTGTACCTAGGGGCATGGATTAGTGGGAAATATCGGTGGTAGGTAGATGGTTGGAATGGATGATCTTGGAGGTATTTCCCAACCTTGGTGATTCTATGATTCTGTAGTAGCTTTTTGTATGAGATTGGTCTTCCTCTGCACCCTAGAGCATGCATCTTGGGTGCACCAGGCAGTGTGCTCCCTCTCATTCCCTTGCTCTTGCATCCTAAGTAAGCTATTGCTTTTTGATGTAAGATTTCTATCACATAAATTAGCCCAGAAACACTGCACTTCCTCAACAGTTCATAGTTCTGATGGAATTAAGAGACTTCCAGCCTCTCTTATTTATTTCTGCCTGTTTTTTGCCCTTGTATCCAACATTGATGATATTTGATTTTATGCCCTTGTTTATATAGCCCTCTGCGGGCTGCCCTTCTCAGCCCCAGTTTGTAAACCTTCCCACATCAGCATGTCAGCATGGAAGGGTGATTTTCCCATTTCCTTTGGCATTAATTCTATCTGTGCCCAACAGCTGTGGAAAAAGCTCTCCTAATATCACTGTCTTAACAGCTTTCCATTCTCCTCCTGGCTCCATCCATTCTTACTGCAGTTTGGCTCCCCACCATCTCTCCTGTTCGCCCCAGCTGGTCTTGATGGGAGCACCAGTTCTGCTTGCTGCATACAGAACTTGAAGCGTGTACAGCTGAGCTGCAATAATACCACTGCATCTCCTCGTGGTTGGATAAGCAGTGGTGCAGGTACACAGAAGCAGTCTGCTACAGGAGCTCAGCAGGTTTCACAGGCCCCATCGGAGCAGCAGATCAGACAAGTTGGAAGGAAATAGTACATGTTTTAACTACAGTAAGATACTGCCCTTTTTAAAATTGCCCGTTAGATCAGCAGTGAGTTAAAGCATAACTTCCGTATAAAATCCCATATCTGAGGCTCAGGTGTGCTTGCTGTCTGTGCAGAAACTTGTCAGGTGCTCAGTGATGTCCTTGCACCATTGACATTTTGCTTCTGCAGACGTACCACAGACACTTCAGCATGACAACATCTGATTTCTTTGTTTGGAGGGACATTCTGCAGACATCCATTCTCACTTTGCCTTTTTGAATATTGTAGGAATAAGATCACATTTTATGAATAACCCATTGAAAGCTGCAGAAAAATGTGACATTTTGAATGCAGAACAAAGTCTGCCAAAGTGTATAGTAAGATGTTTCTGGACAGTAAGTAATCAGAAAAGAAAAAAACAAGGGACTGTCTTCAATATTAGTGTGTTGCATCATCAAGAACAAACGACAATTAAAATGAAAAAAAGGACTTTTATTTAATAGGCTTTATGTTTTCAGAGTTGTAGTGTTCTTTTGTATTGTCATACTGTTATACATATCTGCAGTGCGCCTTTCTGCATTCTGGCAGATTGTAATTAAACCTCCTCTTTGGAAAAAGGACATATTTGTTTTGGTTTATTGTTGTTATGTCCTTGTGATGTTGGGCATAACTGCCTCCAAATTCTGCCAACTTATCCTTCTTCTGCTTGCTGGACTTTTGCAGGATGTTATATTCTTTTCTGTGGTAAATCTGTCAACCCAGTATTCCAGCTTTCTTACAGCTATGAAAAACTTGTACATGCCTTCCAGAGTAGCAGATATTCTGGCACCTGATACGTCATGCTGTGTTAGAGGACCAGAGGAAATATCCCACAGAAAGTGGTTGAAATTGTTGTTTCTGGGTGTGACAGTTTATTGTATGCACACTGTGTGAGGCTGGAACTGAAGAGCTCTGAAATCATATGGCTTGATAAAAGGATGACAGGATGGTATTTCTGGGGGTGAACTATAGACGGTGTTTCCCATGAGCCATTTAAAACTCAACTGATGTCATAAGTACAAAGCAGTGGACTTAAGCACACTGTTTCAGATGACCTCTCCTAACACTGCTAAGCTTTTCCCAAGAGTTGAGCATTCAAGAGGTTATGTTGGAGTGGAGTTTTTTAAGTAAAGTGCTCTGAAAGTTACCATCCAAGTCAGTGATTATTGTCTACTAGCATCTCCTTCATGTCACCTTTAGGATTCTGGAACGCTATGTCCAAGATCAGATTCCTGGTGCAACTGTCGTGGTGGAATCCATTGGTGCTCGGAGGTTTGGGGATGGATACTCCGAAGAGGATTATACCAAGTCTGACCTCATGGTCTACGCAATTGACCCACAAACAAATAGAGCTATAATGAGGAATGAACTTTTTAAGTAAGTATATTGTCTGTCGTTCTTTTCACGCTTCTAGGGACTGTGTTGAAGCCTGTTGGTCTGTCTCTGTTAGTAACCAGTCAACACAACAGGAACAGAAAAAAAATCCTTTGAAGAAATCAGTGTACAGTGCCTACTTCTGCAGTGCATACAGCTTGAGATCCATTCCCATGAACTGAACAACCCAGTACCTGTGTTTGTTTGAACGTTCTGCATGTGTATCAATACAAGGAAAACACTAATGGAAGTCTTCCTCTAAAGCTGAGTCTTTTTGTTTCTTTTGCACTTCTGTGTTTGCTTTTTGTCTCAATGAAAACTAGACCAGACTGCTCAGTGATGGCATAAAGCAGCACCTCAGTCAGCAACCTGCAAAGCAAATGGCTTTGAGCTATCTCAGTGGATCGTGATTGAAAAAGGCTTGTTCTCTCGAGCTCTTATTTTAGTACAGATGAATTATAACATACTAAAGCTCCGCATATATTCAGAGTTTATAGGTTGGAAAAGATGAGTGTGATCAGTCTGACCTGGTATAATAAAGACCATAGGAATTCCCAGAATTGATTCTGTTTTGAGCACATCTTTCAGCAAAGGAACTGCTCAAGAAAATCTAATCAACTACAACCTTTGTGGTGTTATTGCAGAGGTAATTATTTTTACTGTCAAAAACTACAGCTTTTTTGCCTTTTTTTTTAATTTGTCTGGATTCAACCATTGAGTTTTATTACAACTGTGAGTGCTAGATTGAAGCATCTAATTGGTGCTTTTAATTTCTTGTTCTACCAAAACCAAAGCTTATGATCACATCGTCCTCTTAATTTTTTAACAAGTTCCTTGTGTTCTGGACTCTGAAACACTTTTTACTCATTTTATTGCTTACACTTTTATCTGGACTTTCCAGTCTCCCAGCATCTCAGTCATACAGTCTTTTTTGGTCTTGGGAGCAGCAAGCCCTACTTGTTACTTCTCCCCTTCTGGGAAGCACAGTTCTTCCAGTCGTAACTGGTGGGGAGTATGGCTGAGGTGGGAACCCAATAAAAATACACAAGGTCAAAAATAAACTGTGTGGTGCTGCCCAAGTTCAGAAAACAACTGTGAACCTGATGATAGTTGGAAGTCCTGTGAACACTTATCATCTTTGGAAAGCACCCTGTGGATCCGCTGGTGCTTACGTATGGAGTTTGGTCAAGTCCACGGGGAGAGTATTTTCCTCTTGCAGACCATCTTTGGGAGAAAACGTTTCTTCCTTCATTTTGGTGCCCATTGAAAAAAGTAGAAAAGTCTTTTCAAGGATGTTTGTGCATCCACAGAAGTACACAGGGAAAGAGTTAAGCTAGTTAGAAAGCAAATTTTCTAGTGTGAATGGAAGGTTATGCGTTTGCCTGGTTTGAAAATGCATGGGATATTATCAACTTAGAAACAGTCCCATTAGAATGCACCACGTGCCTGCATGCTCAGCTTTTTTTTTCTTGTAATTCTTTCCCTGCTCTTCAAAAGCTTTTAAATATGTAAATTAACAAAACTCTGGGGAATGCTTTCCAGGCTTTAGGGTAGAGGTGATAAAGTGTCAGCTTACTAGAAGGGGAGAAATGAAGCAAGAGGTTTGCAACATGGAATCTGAAGTTAGCAAGTTTTTGCTATCAACTGGGTGAACCTCAAGAGATTTCACTCAGCTCAAGTACTTACCCACATCTAGAAAGAAATTCCTTCTGTGACCATCTTCCCAGGAGATTTTATCACTGGAGAGATTACAGGACATAAAACAGTGCTACTGGGAACGGATTGCTGGGAACCACAATCATCCTTCTGCAGGCCAGGAATCTGCTCAGGATCGTAACAGAAAATAGATTTATTGGTGAAAGCTTCAATCAAAACAACGGGGTGTGATGGGAGAGAGATTACATGGCTTAGAAATTCTCAGTATAACAGCTGCCCTGTGTTTCTAATTGCCAGCCGGGGAAAATCTCTGTCTGTCTGCTAATTTTTCCCCTGTCCTGTACTTTGTTAGACTGATAAACAGTGAGAGATTCATCCTTTACCTTAGGACTCCCTGACATCTTTATTAACCAGGAATCTGTCTTGTTAGGCTGAAAAATGTCTGAATAGTAACTGCACTTTGATATTGTCTCCTCTGTCATACCCCTAAAAGACTTCGAGGCCACTTAGATAGCACTGCAGACTGAAATGATCAGCTTCTTTTTTTTTTTTTCTTTCATATTAAAGTGGATTTATTAGAGCATAAAAAAGTGGAATTCTGAAAATTTTTCCTGCATACATTAAGTGGAAAATGTCCACCATTAGAAATAAAATGCTTACCCTGTCTGAATCCTTTTGCACTGTGTGTCATGCTTCATGATGGAGTTAATGTGCACTGTTGAGTTATGAACCTGATAAAATAGGGTTTGTCAAGAAAATGCTAACAGAATTTTTAGGACAGGCTGTTAAAACCTTGCAGAGATTTAATGCTGTCCTAGCTGAATGCTGTGTTTGGCTAACAAGGACTTGCAGCATGCACCACTGACATCTAGCGTACAACAAAAGCATTAGAGCTCTTTTTGTACTTTTTTGCAAACTATCATTGCAGATCTTCAGGCTGTGAATAGAGATTTTTGCTCTGTTACCCAAAAAATGTTTTGTGGAAAAAGCCAAAGAAGCCACAGCATTAGTTGTTGAATATTGTTGAGTTGAATATTAGAAGAGCATAGTAATACAAACGGAAACATTTCTTCAGGATGCCTTGGTTTGCTACTGTAGGATTGCAGGTGTGCGAGTAGCTAAGGCTCCTCTTCGAGCCTGGCATCATAGAGCCTATACTCAGTGTTGTGCTGTAGCTCAGAGCCAGCTGGATCCTCTTCGTCACCCCTCACTTTGAACTTTGTGGCTGGAGTTTTAGGAAACTACTTGGCAGCTTATGAAACGGTCAACCCTCACTTCCCAAGTGATTCAAGAATTTTTATTTTTCTTTGGAAATTTGAGCCCTGCCCTAAATAACTCCCAAAGCAAATTTTGTTAGCAAAAATATTGGGTTTTGTCCAAAAAAAAAAAAAGTCCCCCAATAGAATATTTTCAATTAAATGGGAAATGAAATAACTTTCTTAAGATCTGGTTGCCCCTCTTGAAGCTGCCAATTATCAGATCAGACAGTCAAAATCTTCCACCACATTTGCTCTTTCACAGACTTTGCTAACCTTGATAATTGTGCTCTTCAAGCTCCTTTCTTAGGTGGTGCACTAAATCTGAAGTTGAGCAGAAGACGAACATTGCAGTAGTTTGGAGGCAGCGTCAAGAGCTCCCGGTTAGCTAATCCCTGAGATTTAATCTTTGTGCCTTGTAGGGCTACTTAATACCACCTAAAAATTAACTGGGAGGTTGCTCTAAACTAGAATAGCTCAAAGCCAGTGAAAAACCTCCATGCTGTGCCAGATTTTCAAAGGACGCATCATGCAGCAACTCTGGTGTTCATGCCCACTGGAGATGAGCTGATCTCATCATTGTCCCTCTGTGCTTTCCTCCTGCCATCCTTAAGGAGAGTCAGGAAGTCTTTCAAGTAGTTCATTACGGAGCATCAGCACTGTGATTTAAGAAAATAGTAGAGACATGGAGCCTAATTAGGCAGAGCAGATATGAGAAGAAGGTTCAGAATTGTTGCAGCTATGCAGCTGCACGAGCAGGGAATTATTAATCTTAGTGTATTTTTATATTTTTCTTATTTTAGTATATTTTTCCCTATGGCTTTAATATTGCAAGGAAGGTCAAAAGGGAACAAAATGGATGGATCTCCCACCAAAAACAAATTGCCCTAAGAAACTGCAGGAAGTTCTTTCTAAATTAGCTGCCTTTAGATAAGCATCAGGTTGAACTTCAGTCTTGAGGGATGTATGCACGAGGCTTAGTTAATCCTTTGCAACAGAGCACTACAGAAAAAAGCACAAAGCAAACTTCACCTTGCTATTCTACAGCATGAAGAACTTTTTGCCCCTAGAAATGAGAGTAAGCTTCAGCTCACCTCTCCTTTTCAGTGTTTAAACTGCGTTCCAGCTTTAAATACATTGAAGTTATCACTGACAAAGAGATTATGGGGAATTACAAAGATTCTTAAGTACATAAGGAAGGGGTATGTGCCTTATCAGAGCGGAGTTATTAGCCCAGCTACACAGTAGTTGGAACACAGTTAATGAGCTTGGCTATCACAGTTTTCTGTTTTGGCACTGAAGGTTCCTCGATGGCAAACTGCTGGATATCAATAAAGAATTTCAGCCATACCTGGGGCAGGGGGGACGCATCCTGGAGATCCGCACCCCGGACGTGGTAGCAAATGTCAAGAAGCAGGCGCAAGCTGTAGGCTTCACAGAAGGTGCATTGCTGGCTCTGGCCGTCATTATCATCCTGTGCTGCATGCCAGCTATTTTAATAGTCATGGTCAGCTACAGACAGTAAGTACTCTTACTCCTTTTTGTGATTGCAAAGTTGTATTAAAGATGCTACATTTCTTAGCTGCAGCGCTTTGAAAGACTTCCTTATTACCAGTCTACATACCTCTCCTCTCCTCTCCTCTCCTCTCCTCTCCTCTCCTCTCCTCT
>NW_024962255.1:1246508-1282976 GCF_019238085.1 Lagopus leucura | reverse complement strand
TCTCCTCTCCTCTCCTCTCCTCTCCTCTCCTCTCCTCTCCTCTCCTCCATGACAGTATATCTCAGAACTGCTTTACATCTACTAAACTCATATGTAAAATCTGCTTCCAGTGAAATACTACTGGTGCAGTTCAATAAGTTTGTTATTACTGATTTTATTATCCAAGTTGCCTGTTTCCTTAAGAGAGCTAATAGTAATATCTGTCCTCAGTACTGGTTGTTGAGGAGTTCTAAGGAATCTTCCTAACTTCATTTCATGAAAAATCACATTTTAATTTTCTAGAAGTATATTTGGACTTGGATTTATAGCAGACCAACGTAAGTACACTCTACTTTTATGGAAAATGTATCACTGAAGAGGACCAAAGAAGATGTAAAGGCATTTGACCGTTAGTAAATTCCAAAAGCTAACCTAAGCTATGTGGTCATTACAGCCTTTTCCTCCTTTTTGAAAAGCACTTCAGTATTTTTCCTGTTAACAGTCTGGCAAAGTTGGTGCTTTGGTCTGCCACTGAGTGTGGAAATTATAGTGGAATAAAAATGTAACTGTCATACTCACAGCACATGCAATGGAAATGATAAGATTTTCTCACCGTTAAAACTTTTTATGTGCAATAGGTCCATTTTTCAGCGCTTTCCAGACCAATGATGATGTTCACATACAGTGAATTCATTTCACTTACTAAATCTTGTAACAATACTAGTTAAATTACATGAGTTATCTTCTACGTGCAAAATTATCGCTCTCAAATTGTGGCTCAGTGCCTACATTTATGGCTTTTGTAAACAAGCCAGAAACTCATTATTCCTTGCTGTTAAATCGTGCCCTGTCCAGTGTACCACCAGAAGGTAGGCACATCATTTATGTGACGTACAAAAAGCACTGTCTTCTAAATAGAAACTAAAAACAATATTGCTTCCCTACTGAAGACGTTTTCTGTCACATGTAAAAGTGAGAAAGAGTTACAAAAACTCATCCCCAATAGTCTACCCTCTGAAGAAATACCACAGTATCCTCTCTTCCCATCTTTTCTGCCTCTGTGCATGGCAGGGATTTGTTTTCCGTAAGCCCAAAGCAATTTTCCCCGCTGTAATTCATGTTTATGCTGACTGCAGAATTGCTCCAAGAGTATTGCAAATAGCAGCTTAAACACTGTTCAGCTCTGGAAATTATGATTCTTTAAACATGTCATTAATTCTCTAATTTTATGTATGGAATAATTAAGTAGAATCTAGTTTATCACTCCTATTAGTTTCACTGTTTAGGACATTTGCTTGCAAACAGAATTAATTTAACCTTCCATTTTATCTCTTCATCTTTTTCTTGCATAACAAAACAGATTCAAAGAGTAAGTATTTATTTTCTGGTTTGTTTCTAATAGTTTGAATGGGAATGCTGACAGCTTACCAATGTTAGTTTTTGAGAAGGGTGACTGGAACTCAGTGAGACTCGCTTCCTACACTCCAGTTTGGTCCTGAGCATCACGTGTGGCAAGGTGTTTTAGCGTTATTTGTATGGCTACCCTCCGTGTTTCATTAATGCATGCTAACACATTAAATGATGCCATCATGCACAATATAGCCTGTTTCCCAGAGAGGACAAAAAAAGGATTTCCCCGTGTATATTCCTCAAACAAGCAAGTGCACGTCAGACTGGAGTGCAAATGAGAAAGCATGGGTTTCATTTTCTAGATATGGACAACAGAATTTCTTTTTTATACAGTGAATTTATCTATGGGGAAAAAAAACAGGAAAACTGATGAGACAAAAACTCACCAACCAAATGCAATGAGAAAGGAGTTTCAAGTCTTAAAGTGAACTTTGCCAGGGGATGTTTAAAATCACAATCTCTGACACTTGAATGAAGCAGCTGATCAAAGGAGTGTATTCTCTCCCCTACTGGGCTTGGGCCACCAGTATAGATAAACCTCCTGATGAGAGCAGTGCCAGAGCCTGGAATTCCTTGCTGTAAAGTGGCATGCTGCAGGTCAGGAGGTTTCTGACCATGCGGAGCTCTGGGATTTCCCCAGGAAAGAACAGCTAATGGGGAGATGAAAAAGATGGGTAAAAACTCATGTTACCACTTCTGTTTAGAAGTTGAAAGGCAAGAATGTTTTGAAAACTTCAGCAAAAAAAAAACAAACAAACTAGACAAATTCACAGCTTCTCTTAGGTCTCAGTGTGCTTCTAACGAGTCCGTTTCTCCATCCCTACACGGCTTACCAAAGGCGACAGGCTGAGTGTGCTAAGACTGCAAGAATCCAGATGGCCCTACCGGCAGGCAAACCAGCAAGCTCTGCTGCCAATAACCTCTACGAAGAGCTTGGTGACAGCACCATGTAAGTATTCCTTGCCATACATCAACATGGTAATGACTGAAGCCATGACTCATTTCATAGAGATGTCACTTGGAGAAATCTTTCCTTTGTGAAGGGATATTTCTCCAGCTGCTTGGGATTCTCACATATCTGGAAAATAAGTAGAAGGACTCTGTAAGGAGATTTAGAAAAAAATTAACCTGCTAAGGGGGATTTCTCTTAGTGCAGAGGGGAATATCTAACAGGTATTAATTTGGCAAGAACTGAGGCATAATCAGATGGGTTTTTTGAGAGCAGCAGCCTTTGCTGTCATGGTGAGCCAAGATGGCTTCTTCATAGAAACCCATGCCAACCTTTTCCAAAGCTACTGAGTAAGCACATCGAGTAAAATTGCTGCTCCAAAACCCTCATTTGCTGTAGTATAAAATATTAAATTTGGTAAAGCGTTGTTTTATTTTCTTGCTACTTTTTTTTTTAATCAAAACCATTAAATATAAAGGAACTACCAGTGTAGAGGAACCACTGGCAGTGCAGTGCAGTGGATGCATCTTTTACCTATTACTTGCTCGTAATACAGTAATATTGCAGAGATGCCTACCCTTTCATGCTTCTGTAAATCTGAAGTTTATGGAGTCCAACAGGAATTTAATTTTCAGTATGGGAATGTGACAGCAGAGGAGAGCCAATTAATATTTGTATTATAGTAAGGGAGTGTTGCTGATAACTTCGCCACTCTTATTCTTCTATGTTTGTATTTTAAAAACAAATGACACTGAAGAGCGTAGCAACAATAATGCTTGGAGGCAGTGAGACAGAGCTACTGGTGTAAGTGAGGACTGCCAACTTCTGTATTTTCTGTCCTAATTTGTTTAGCTCCAAGTGTTGAAATGACAAAGATGCTGTGATTGATTTGATTAAACGTTAAGGAGGTGTGACAAGGCATGTAACTGCTGCTTTAACTCTTAGCCATCTGAAAGCAGTCTCTCAGTTTGAAATGAGGTGGGTTTTTTTTTCTGAGCTTGAGGTTTTTTATACATGGAGACGGGAACTGTACTGGCAGCAAGAACTGCTTCTCATAAATGCTGGATTCCCTCCTTACAACCTTTTGCCTCTGTGAAATGTTACAGCTTGGGCAGGAAGGGAGCATATATAGTCATATCTCTGAAAGTGGGCACTTCTGGTTGTGAACCAAATAGGATTACATCTGTACAATTACATATGCTGTGAAATGCTGCGTAGCATTCCTGCTTCTTTTGAACTGACAAAGTACTTGCTGAAACTAATGAATGACTTCTGCTGATTACAATGGCAGTGTTTAAATGCTGATAGTAAGTGGGGATTGAATGTCCCAGTGGTTGGATCTGTGTTTTGTACTCCAGTTAATGCCTTTGACTAAACCAAATCAAGCCTCACTGTGCTGGGCTATTTTGCTATTTTACCTGCAGAGATTTTTTATGTTTTAGTACTGAAACATATAGGTGTCAATTTGTATATTGTTTTTAAGACTTAGAACTAGTTTTCAGAGCACTGAAGTAAGACTGCGTATTTGGAATGCTTTTCCGTGATGGCTGTCATCCATTATTTTAAGGAACTGATCAAACACCTACTAATAGAAATCTTTTAAAAATAAATGAGCACTCTTAGGAGTTAAAAAATAATAATAAATCAGTAATACAATAAAAACAAGTACAATTAATCTTTTCTCTTTTTTTGCTGCCAATTATTTGATTTCAAGGCACAGGTATAACCTAGGAAATTATTCCTTAGGAAGTGTCTTTTACTAACTTTTAATATGAATTTTAGTAAAATATGTCTTGCCTTCAGCTGTCTTGAGAGTCATCTTTCATTTGCAGCACTGCCTTGTGTCTTGTTTTCTTAATTTGGTGTTTATAGCAAATGAAATGAAACCAAGCTCTTTAGTTTTAAATCTGCCTTGTCTCATAATTTTCGTTTTCCTCTGTCTGGATACGTAGGCATCAGTAAGTAAGCTCATTTCATTGTCTTAATATTCATAGCTACTAGAAATGCTAGTTTTCCTTTCCTTACTCCCCATAGAACCTTGCAGACCAAAACTCATTTTTTAATTGTCCATTGATCAAGTGCAGGAAAGACATTTACTGTGCAGTTCCAATATCTGTATGCCTCTTCATCCTTTTGTAGGAACTAGAAGTGAAATATGATTGCTGAACTTGAACGGTATTATTTCTAAAGCCAAATAGTCCCAACTGCTTAAATAAATAAAGTCCTGATTGCGTGCACAAAGATTTGCTCTGAGTTCGTGGACTTCAGATGTTATAATTGATGCAAGCAAAATCTTTCAGTCTGCTATTTGTAAATCCCTGCAAAGTGGGTGCTCATCTTTCAATTATGAAGATATTTATACTGGTGAGATGATGTTTTCATTGGTTAAAATACCTGTACATAAACAGAAGGTGATTTCAGGATCATCTCATCTGAGAGAGTACTCAGGTGAAGCGAGGAAGGAGCTGAGAAGCTTTTGAAATAATCCGTTCCAGTAGCATAAAGGTTATGTTATCTTGCATGAGCTTTCTACTGGAGGGCTTCCTTCAAGTTCAGAATCGTTTATTTCACTCATCTCTAAAGAGATGGAGGATGCTTGACCAATCTCTCAGTACACTGAGAATGAAGAATTAGTTTATTGATAGTGTGAAATCAATTATTTTTCATCCAGCTCTACACTTGAACAGTTATCTACAGCACATGATTATATTCTGTCCAAAGGCATAATGATTTTTGGAGAATTGCGGTGCTTGGGGAAGAGTTTATGCTGTGCACTAGTATAACTCTCTGTGGTTTTGCTGGTTACTGTTCATGAATAGGAAAAGTGAGCCCTTCCCTCAGATATCTACGTAACGGAACAGTCTGACCAAGAGGTCTAATTATACCTCTTCTTCCAACATTCATGTAGAAACGTGAAGTGTTGGAACTTTTCTATTACTCCTTCTTTTCGGAGGTTAACAGAATATGACTCAATTCTTTGTAAATGTGGGAGTTTTTAACTCCAATTCTCCAATTTAACTCCGAGACAGCTCAGAGTCCCTAAAAATACTTTCAGTGGTATTTTGAATAGCTTTTTTTGTGCATAGATATTATTACTCTCATGATATACTTTAGCCAAAGTTGCTTAAGAAAAGGTGAAGGTTTTCACTGTGGCGTTGAACACATGGGGTGACAGCAAAGCATCTTCCCTAATGGCAAAAGCAGTGAAGCTGCAAACAGATTCTGCAAAAGCAGTAAGGTAATCTTTACACCCCACTCTGCCACGGTGTCTCCTTACACTACTATGTTCTTCTCATTGCCAGTCCTGCAGATATATTTAAATTTTCCCAGAGAGCTTGTAGAGTAGGTGTCTGTTTTAAGACTGTTTTCTTACTTCCCTATGCTAGACAGGGATCTGTTTGGTTACAATTAATCTCTACATGGCAGCAATGGAAATGCTTTTTTTTGAGTCACTTTGACAAGGGGAATAGTCTGTTAGACAGTACAAGGGTTTCATTTTTCACTATAGCTGGAGCTGGCCAATATCTTGAATTTTTCACAGATTGAGGGGAAATAAGTTTATTTTCAGCTCCAGGTAAGCATTACTTAAAGCAGGACTCTGAGAGCACTCTTTTCTAGCAGCTAAACTGAGGATGCTGATAATGATATACTTCTCATCTTAAAACTTGCTCAGAAATTTGTGGTATTAGAGTGATTTGAGGAAGGTAGGTTAAAGAGGCTCTCCAAGGTGCTAGATAAATTCCAGAAAACAGTGATGCATTGTACTTTTGGACAATATAGATTTTTGGACAATGTAAATTAAGTGTAATCAAACTACAGGTGTTTTTCACACATTAATTGAAATTCATACACATACTGATACCTCTGCATCAATATATGCATTGTAAAAACAAGGCTGAGTGCTCGCACTGGCAATTCTTTAAAAATCAGTCTCAGAAGAATGATCAGGAGTGCAGCATGCGTATGTGCTGACTGGCTTCAGCTCCTTTTGGCTTACACCTTACAGCTCTGAGCTTTGGTTGAGCCTGGGGGCACTTCTGATTTCTCCTGTGGCCATGGCTTCAGGCTCATGTTGGCTTGGAGAACAGTTCTAATTCTATGAGTGACCTACAGGCACTCTGTAAAAGATAGCAGAGGCACACTTAATGGCTGCTTAATCATATACTTTTATACAATAGCGGAGGTTTGACACACAATTACAGAATAGGCTTACCTTAAAGATTCTTGTGAATATTCTGTGTTGACTGTGTGCTGTTTGGCACATTGCCACTGTCATGTCAGTGATGGAAACGAATAAGCTCACAGAACGACTGCACAGAAATACTAGGTTGCATTGGTGATTTGTATCACCGTGTAGACAGGATACAGTACCAACCTTGATGCTTCCAAAATCTAAGGTTTTGTAGAAGATGTCACCAATTTCCAAACTTATGGAGTACACCGAAATTTGTTTTAGTGTCTCCTCTGCAAGTTCTTCCTCCCTAATGAAGATGTGAAAGTAAATGTCTTGCCCAGTAGTCTAGTATATTTTTTTTCTGTTGGATAGTTGTAGTTTGCTGGAAGTAATGTTATGGCTGTGATTCATATCATAAGTTCTTTTTTTCTCTCTCATAAAAATCTATGTCCATGCATGTTTCCTTACATGTGATTATCTTCTTTTCTTTCAAGTCTTTTTCTTCTCTACCATTTCCAACAAAGCAGGGGAAAAAAGTCAGTCTTAGAAGAAGGAGATCGGCAGAGAGTTATAAGCAGCTTTGCTTCCCGTGCCATTGAGGCTCACAAGCAATCTAATATCAATGGATCATTGAACAATAACCTCCCCAAATCTTCAAGTAACATTACTTTCTTATCTGATGAGAACCCACTAACTACTCAAAACCCATTGTATGTGGAAGGTGTCACTCAGAGTCCTGCTGCTGCTGGGTTACTGCGGAAAAGAAGCGATGCTCTAGATACTCTTTCTCCTATGCAGTTAGTCTTGAGAGATGCCTCTCTGGGAGGCAGTCACCGTGCGTGGACAGTACCAGCTCACGTTACTAAGAGACACGCGCCTGGTTCTCTGAGCAGGCCGGTTATCATGGACCCCATTCAGTGGCAACAGGAAAGACTCAAAGCAGAGAATGAAGGAACTGAAAATCAGCATAGTGCAGTTGATATTAGCAGTCCGCTATTTCAAAAATTAAGTGGCCCCACATTAACTGTAAAAGAGAAGGCAAGACAATTTGAGCAGCAGGCTTTGCAGGAAATGAAGCAAGTGAAATCTCCTGATGTCAAGTCCACCCGTTCACCAACGCACAGCATCTGTTTGCAAGAAAGAGATTACATGCTAGAGCAGTCTCCTAAAAGCATGGTTGCTTCTCCTTGCCTTCGCTCTTCTCCTCTGTCCTCTCCAACACCTTGTGAAGTAGTTGAGCCAGAGCCCTCTGCGGTCCCCTCTGTAATCATCACTCACCATGACTATCCTGAAGAACATTCTCCTCCACCAACTCGCAAGCCAACTCCTCCGTCTTTTAGGATAAAGAAACCTGTTTGCCAAAGTTTTCTAGCTCCTCAAACCAAAGGAGAAGCTACAGAAAACATTCCAGACCCACCTAAAACTCCCCCACCCCCTCCTCCTCTTCTGCCTCCTCCACCTCCATCCCCTCCTCTTTTGCCACCCCGTCCTCCAACTTTGCCCCCTGCTTCTCTTCCTTCTTCTTCATCTCTTCCCAGCACCCAACACCTCTCCCCCACAAAGCATTCTAAATCCCCTGCCAAACAGCCAGCTGTACCACCACTGGCCACAGTGCCAGAGCCACCTCCCCGTAGGGAGCTGAAAGGCATTCTTAAAAACATTCAGAATTTAGCAGCAATTGAAAAGTCTGTGGCCAATATGTACAGCCAAATAGACAAAAACCACGTTCTGCCCAAGCACATCTCTAAGCTCAAACCAGTTGCAACACCAGAGCTGCCAACTCCCGAGGCTGCGGCTGAGCACAACCAGCAGAACGGCAGCTTGAGCTGTGTTGTGGAGGAGCTCGAGAAACGCTTTCCGTCTCAGTCGACAGCACTGTAATATTTTCGGTTTAATGTTTTCTGCATGTACCATTTTGAGCACGATGACTCTAATGCAGCACATGGTATCTGCCTCAGACTCTAGAAATGCACATTTTTTTTCCATTTCTCTGCTGTCTCTTTCTACTCCCTACCTAATCCTGAAATGGAAAGACTTTATGTTACCTGTTCACTCAGAAATTTGTAATGTGTCATTGGACAAGTTGTTCTCTCAGCACCGTTCAATGACCTTGGTTCTTAGTCTGTTTACCTAAAAGTCTTGGGGAAAACTGTCCGTTTGTTCACAACATTCAGCCAATGGTGGCAGAGGGTTTGATAACTGCTTTACATTAAGCTGCCCTCGCTGTGGGTAATACCAGTAAGCAGAGGGATTTTTCTGTAGCTGTAATGGAATTCCGTGCTTTGCACATAAGATGTACAAATGGGAGGAGTCTAGTAGTCCAATGTTGGGTGTCAAAGAAAGCGAGTACTGGTAGCAAGCAGGCTCAGCAATAGTGAGCCAGAGTTGTTACAGTAATGCATCTTTACATTCCGTGGGAGATGGCACAGTGCTCTGCTATGCTGGCATGCTTTCTTTTAGCTCACATTTGCATTTCCCAAGGCAGAAGAAGGGTATTCTCTTGATTTGTTGGTAAACTCAGCTGTTTTCCTTTGTGTCATTTACATCATGCCTTCCATTGCATTTTTTATGTTGTAACTGCATGTTTAATGTTTTTATTTTGTAAATGATTTAATGTACAAAGCTTTTTTTTTTTTTTTTTGCACGTTCATGTTGTTGACATCTCTTTTTAACTGTCATGCTATGGACTACACAGCTAAAGCATCCAGCTCATCTTAAGACGTAATAAAGTCATTCTGTTTAGTGTCACCAAATGAAGGTTTCTGAAGTACTTGCAAAAATCCCTGTAATTTACCTACTGGCTTTTTTGCTTCCAGTCATCTAAATCACACTTTTACATTAAATTTGTGAATTTTACTCAATTAGCTTGTCCTTTGAACAAATGGTAAGTAAAAGCAATTTGGGCATTTAAATGAATGTTAGGTTGGTTCAACTTGTCAGTATTATTTTGTTCTTTGCCAAAATGCAGAATATACTTGTTTAAAATGACTATTAAAAAAGAAGAAAATAAACACTGAATAGGCAGGTATCACAGAATGAAGAAATACTGAAAACCACTTCAATATCAAATGTTATAATTCAGAGCAAAAAGATAATTATGTCTGCAGATATACTCATCGTTTCCACGGTGCTTGGCTTTTTTTTATTTTCTCTTTTTATTTTAAATCTGCAGTTAGGACATGTGGAGGGCTGTTTCAGTTGGAAGCTGTTGAAGGTGATTTCTCTTTCTTTGTCCCAGAGCCAAACTCCATGAAGTCCATCATACAACTTTCACCGACTTGAATTTTAGAAGCAGAATTTTTCTGTGCCTTGTGAAATCTGTGCTCTTGTTGGTCTAGACTGTAATTCCAAGACACGTAATGAACAGGAACAGAAGCCAAATGTGTGAGGGGAACAATTATCTATCACAGCATGTTTGCCATAACAGTCTGTATAATTTATGAGATTCACCTATGTATGTTAGCTGCCCATAGTGCTGAGTTTTCTGAGTGGCACAGCAACAGCAAATTGTCAAAGTTAAGCAGCTCTTAGAGAAGTGTTGAATATTTAAGTGCCAGAATTAGAAGAATTGGTGCATACTTGTATTACCTGCTTCTGTGTACCTGCTGTGGTTCAGTGAGATAATTGATGGTCCAGAGTTGAGCATGGGAAATTGTTGTGCTGAGCATGTTCACACTGGATCAACTCTTACATCAGAAATGTGTATTTAAGTATCCAGCTCCCACTTCAGACCCATGGCAGATACCTCTGTGGTGCTCATCACACCAACTAGTGAAATATTAGACAAACATGGCCTAATTTTGCAGTGTGTAGTGTCACGCAGTGGATGTGCAGATGCTTAGTAATTCACAAGGTAAACTTCAAAGATTGTATGTATTTGTGGTGTTCCTTAGGCAGAAAGGTTGGACATCATGCAAAAGTCCCTTTTTAAATATTTAGTTTCATCCAGTCAGTCTCAGAAGAGCCTGTGGGGGTCATTGTAATCAGCTCTTCACTAATGAGGAACACCTACTTTCTCTCATTAATGAAGCCCTTATTAATCTGAAGAGTTTATGAAACCTAATTTATTTTTGTCTACAATCAAAGCAACCTTGGTTCTCCTGCTGGTTTCTTGAATAGCCTTTATTAAAAATAATAATAAAAAGAAAGAATTGTATTAGACTGGGAAAGAAATTGTACCAATAGCATGTACTTTGACCCATGCCAGGGAAGTTCTGTCCCATAGAAATGTCTGGATGCACTATAAGGTGTAACAGTATTCCACTTGACAAAAAATTGACCATATATAGGCTTACTGACCCCTTCTTGAGATGTCAGGTTTGGTTAATTGCCGACAGTTGTGATCCTTGATAAACCTCTGGTCCTTCTATCTCAGCTTGACCAGGGTGAGTTATGAGGGACAGAGATTGCATCTGTAGAGAAAACTCTTCCTCCCTTTGAACTGTTTGCAAAGCTGAAATCTAGCGGTAATGTATCATTGCTTACCTCCCTTTCAGATTCTTTTTCTTTTCAGGTTTGAGTTATGAACTGTGGGAAATCTCCATTTTAAAACTTGGGACAAATTGATAAGCAGTTGCTTCCACTGATCAGTAGCTGCAGTATTTGAGTTTTATGATCCTTTTCAATGTGAAAACAGATAAAAAGTATGAAATAGCAAAAGCATGGTGGGATGCCAGTAATTGGGAAAATTGTTGCTTTAGGCAAACCACAATTCCATTAACTCATGATAGCAGCGTAGTCCTGTGAAAGGTTGCCACATTTTCTACGTGCAAATTCATTCCTGTTTCATCTCTCATACAAAATACCATGGGTGTGCAGTAGCTGGCGTATGATCCTACATCCTACAGGGGTAGCACTCTTGCTTTCTCTCAGACTGACTGCCGTGGAGTCTTGACTGCTCATGTTTATCCAGAAGCAATTCCTCCCTCAGTGGAGAGACACTTTAAATTCCTTCCAGGAATCCAACGATGTCATTTTGACCTTTGCCTTTTTGTCAGAATAGATCCTTGTGCTGTATTGAGTGAATGGACTTTTTTTTTCCTTTCCGTTTTCTTTTTTTCCTAATCCTGACCACACAAAGTTATAAATAAGTGAAATATAAGCAATTCTCAAAATAGAGTGTTATGCTACTTTTAAGACAGTTAAATTGCAAACTAAATTATAGATCCTTGTATTAAAACTTTAATCTGCAATATAGTGGCTACTCAAGAGCAGTTAAGATTAATAAGTTTACTTATCTTCTGTGCAACACAAGACCTTTTTCTGAAGATTGCTGTGAGAGATAGGGAAGCTAAATACAGTGTTGCTCATGTGGGCTTTGAGAAGTCACATATCATCTTGTGATCTTCATTTTGGTTGTGCATTAGTTTCATATTATATGGGCAGTAGCATTAATGTAATGCTGATAATCAATTCCATGTGTTGAATATTAATAGGAATTTTTAGAGATAACAGTAAAGAATAGTAAGGACTTGTAGTCTGTTCTTTTTTATTTGCTCAAGTGTAATTAATGGACTCCTTGAGACTGCTGGCTATGCAGTATGTTAAGTTCAGCATACTTCTGAACATTCATTCTTTCCTTCTTAAAAATAATAATAATTAAAAAAAAAAAAACACAACAACAACAAAAAACAGAACACAGTGATACAAAGACTTAAATTGCTGTTTGCTGTTCTTAATCATTTTAATTTTCTGGCACAAAATGTGAAGATACAGACCTCGATAGATGTAAGTGCATTTGTCACGCATATGAATGGCTCCAAGAAAATGAATTCAAATAAGCAAAGATATTTCCAGAGATCAACAGCACAAAGCCTGTGGCACAATAATCATAGATAGCACAAATAATACCACTCCTCCCCCGCTGAGCAAGTGTTAGGAAATGTGTAATTATGATAATAATGTAGTTAAATTACTAATAGAAGCTTCAGGCCAATTTCTAGCAAGTCCACCATAGATAAGTCCAGAAGTAGAAGAGGAAGTGTTTCACTGCTTAAAAAAGGTATGTGTAATAACAGTCTCTTTGTAGATGGTCATTCCAGGTCTTGGAGACAACAGAGAAGGTGACATGTCAGGGCATCTTCTAAAAACAGAAGGAAAACCAAGCCTGTGCTCGTTTAACTTTTATTTACTCCACTCCCCTTTGCTGTGTTGCACTGGGTGCACTGGCACTCTGGCTTTTGCAGGTTAGGGATTTCTTCTCATTCATTTGCAATCTTAAGCAAAAATAGATCCCAGAGATTCACTAGCCTTCCTCCTGCAACATTTTGTATGTGCAGAGCAAATCTAAAGACAGACATGTTTTGTATTGTAGATATGCATTTCTTTTCTTGCTAGTAATATTTCTTGTCACATTATCTTTTCACCTCTCTCCAGAAAGAATGCCAGTATGCATCTTTGTAGAGTCAAGCAGAAGTATACTAATGTATTTCTTTTCTTTTTCTGACCTCAAGGCGAGGATATGCACAGCAAGAGGTAAGGCTGTTCCTGCTTACATTTAAATTACTGCTTCTATCAACATACTTCTTCCATACAGCCTGTGTTGTGAAACAATGGATGTTTTAGAGGCCAAAGTGGTTCAGAAAGACTGGATGCATTCAGGAGGCATAGATGCACTGGCAGATGGCTGGTAAACACTGTGGCACAAGCATAACCTTCAGGATGGAAGATTGCTGCTTGACAGACTGCCAAAAGGTTTCCGAGGGAACTGCCTCCATTGCTTTTCATGTTTTAGAGCCGCAGGTCTCATCATCTGCTATAGCCCACCACATGGGCTCAGCATGGGCCTTTTCTGCAACCCAGTGCTGTCTGTCCTCACAGCATCTTTGTTCATAAAAATCATAGAATCAGAGAATCGCCAACGCTGGAAAAGACCTCCAGGATCATGCAGTGCAACCGCCCACCTAACACCAGTATTTCCCCACATAGAACCATAGAATCATTTTTCTAGCATTGAATAACATGGAGAATTTTCTAAATGAACTCGTTCAGTAAGTTCTCCAAACTACATCATAATGGTTGATATTTACTGATTAGTACTGATTAATCTTAGGATGTGCCTCTGGTGTCTGCTGCTCCTTAGTGGGTTTACAAAATGCAGATTTATTCTGTTGTACTCTGATTTGTCTTCCTTTTGCAAAGCTGATTAGTATCTCTTAATTCAGATACAGATCTTACCCATCTCCTACAGTTCAGCTTTGGCCAAGCAACTTGGCTGAGACAGTGCCCCCCAAATTTTCAGTGGAGGGTTGTTCCAACACACATGATGCAATTGTTTTCTTGGGCTCTGACAAAAGTTTTTGAGTTGAATAATTTAGAGAACCACCACATAAACAATCAAATTTTGTATTAAGTAAAATAAACAGTGCACTATGAAGTCATGTTACCATAGGAGGTGCAGAGCATTTTTGTAGTGCTTGCTGAATTTGGAGGTATCCAAGTACGAAATATTGTGAAGGATCTTGTCTTAAGATTTCTTTCTTTATTGTTGCTGCCTATTAATACCCTCTCTTGCTTTCTTTTATAGCAACAGCAGTTGCTGAGACCTTCTCTTCTCAGGCCAGAGGTACCGCTATTTTTCATGTCTTAATTATTTTAAATGTCTTTTACATCATTTCCTAATCAAAACTCATCTTTCTTCTTTCCTGTTGTATTTTTTTTTTTTCCTGAGTGTCCTAGATGAAAATGAAAGTCGTATTGTTGTTAACACCTCAATACAGTTTTCGTTAAATACCTGAAACGTACTGCAGTTTGATTTTTGGCTGCTTGTGAACTGAACAGATGTGCACTTTGCCAAGCAAAGAACCGGCTGGACTACCAAGCCCCTGGTGCACTGTGCAAGGAGTTAAATTCAGTTGGCAGCTGGTCACAAGTGGCATTTCCCAGGGCTCAGTACTTCGGCCAGTTTGTTTAATATTTTTACACACAATCTTATGAGGGGATCGAGTGCCCCCTCATTAAGTTTGCAGATGACACCAAGCTGGGTGGGAGCGTCCATCTGCCTGAGAGTAGGAAGAGATCTCTCTGCGGAGAGATCTGGATGGGCTGGATCAGTGGGCAGCCTCGTCCATTCAACAAGGCTGAGCGCTGCACTTGGGTCATAACAGCTCCCAGGGCTGGGGAAATGTGTCTGAAAAGTTGCTAGGCAGCAAACGACCTGGGTGTGCTGGTTGACAGCTGGCTGAACACAAGCCAGCAGCGTGCCTGGGTGGCCAAGAAGTCCAATGGCATCCTGGCTTGTATCACACATGGAGTGGCCGGCAGGAGCGGAGAGGCAATCGTCTCCCTCTGCTTGATATTTTGAGTCTGCACCTCAAGTACTGTGTTCAGTTCCTTGATATCCAGCCGCGCTCTGTTTTTTCAAATGTCAGTCAAGTGATAATTGATTATTATACCTGGAGATGAGCTAAGCAGTTGGCTTGCCAAGATAATGAAAGCATTAGCACACTGCTGTGAAGTGATGGGTTATTAATGCGGCACTTTCAAATCTTTTAGACCCTATGTCATTCCCAGAATAAGCAATAGAGCAAGTGTAACTTTCATGAGGCTTTGTTGACAAGCGGTGGAGAATGGTGACAGTTTCTACAGCCATTGTAAGCAGCAACAAGATGTTCAGCAGCAACTTGAGTTTAATTGGGCAGGGTATTTTCCCCCTTGGAGGTGTGTGATGGGGACAACATGCATCCCTTGTCAAAACCAAAGCCTTGGTGCTCTTTGTTGTTATTGCAGTGCAAGGACATTCCATGCAGCAGCCCAATGCCAACAGCATGTGGAGAGAACTTAAGAACACACTGATGTTGTTGTAGGACACAAACATTAAGAAAGAAACCTGAATGAAGAGTATAAGTGAAATAGCCCTAATGTTTGAACAGGGATTTTTTCCATTGAGAGAGGCTCAAGAAATCACACTTCATTAGCGCTGAATCCAGTTCAGTGTCAATATTCAGCTGACTTAGAGCAGTCACTCAGAGTGAATACACCACAGAAGGGGTCATTTAAAGCTTGTGTTGACTTGTCTTTATGGATCTTGATGGTTATCAATGTTCTTTATTAGTTCTTTTGGGGTTGTTGGGTTTTTTGTTTTGGTTTGGTTTTTTTGCACTTTGTTCTTTGTATCTTTTTCATATGTCATTCTGTGTGTGACTGTGCCTTCAATCCATGTTGCTCTTTTGACAGGAGTTAAGTATGGAGTCTGGAATTGACCCAGGGCAGGAATACTATGGTCAAGATTACTACAGTTATGAGCATGGGTATATTTTTATTTTTCCTTTATATTTCAGAAATGCTGCTTTTCAAGGTTGGTGATGTTTATTATTACAGCACCTGATCCGTAGTCTTTCCTTCACCCCAGGATTACTTTAATCTTTGCATCCACGACTGAATGTGCTAATAACAAAACTCACTTCTTGAACCTTAAATGGGTGTTGTATAACTCAGAGATTTTTTAGGAAGCTAATTTTACCTCAGAGCATGTAGCCCCTGGTAGTCATTAAACATTTTTACGTTCACTTTTTTATTTGTGTATATCTGTTGTCTTGGAAATGAATTTCCATCAAATAGCCTTTTTGTGGCTCACCAGTCTGAGTTCAGCAATACTTCTCATAGTTCTCAGCCAGCATCAGGCTTTCTATATTTACCTAGAAAAATGTCATTCTGCCTTGTTTGGATAAATCCTGTTTGCCTGCAGTCAATTCAGAGATTATTGAATTTTTTTCAAGATTGCAAGGATTCTCCAGAACCAATCCCCCAATGAAGTTAAAGAAAAAATAATCAAGTACTGTGAAGTAAGGTTATTGCACTTGGGAGATTCTGGAGACCTGGCAGTTTGAGCTTCCTCCAGCTGTAGTGATTTATGGCTGGTTCCAACAGGAGCAGGCTTCAGACTGCACTACTGCTAATATAGAAACAAGAGCAAAAATTAAATGTCCTTCTTAACGGTAGAGGGAAAAAAAAAGATAGCAAGTAAAGAAATTAATGTCCTTTAGGGATGCGTATGTGCATTTGCTGCTCGTTGTGAAGACGTGCATGAATACACTAGTGCGTGTCACAAAGAGCTGGTGGTGTTTTTGCCAGGTATGAACTGCCTCAGTATGGGAGCCGCCGCCGCTTGCTGTCTCCTTCGGGGATGTATGATGAGTACGGGGAAGTCATGGTGGAGAACGATGGTGGCTACTACTACAGCCCACATGGGCCAACAGCAGAAGAGGTAAGCATCTCTGCCATGTTGATTCTCTCTCTCTGCAACAAGCTCAAGCAGTTGTAAACCTTATCAAATGGAATTTTTTTTTAATGGATTAGAGTATTGGGAATATTGTATATAGACCAAATAATCAGCTCTTCCAATCCCAATTATCGTTTGCCCTTCAGATGACTGCTGACGTTTGCATCGGCACCTCTTTTCCTTCTTATAGAAACAAAAAAATAATTGCAGAGTTTCTTTTAATACGCACATTGCTTTTCCCCTTAATGTAGATTTCTACTTCAATGAAAGGTTCACGTAGCCTTAGGTAATTCCCTTTTATATTGTTAACTGAAGGGAGTATTACTAATATTCAACCTATAACTGGTGATTTTCCAGTGAGAAAATCAGTCACCTAAATTAATTTAACATAGAGTTCACAACTGAATGTAAAGAAAATTTAAAATGTCAGTAGCAGCCAGAAGAAAGGAGATGAAATTGTTCACTTTTTTATTTAATATTCATAATTACTAGATTTTTAATCCATCACATGGGTTTTAATTAAATGAGAAGTGATAACATTTATGAGCCAGTCTTTTTCTCTTTTGCAAGGCAAGGTAGTTGTGCTTTTGCAGCCTCTTCTGAAAGTTAAACTTTCCCCACAACTTCGGTGAGAAGCTATTTAGAACACATTAGTTTTGGTGCTGGAAAAAAGTGTTGCATTTGTTCCTGATGATTTACTTTTGGGGGTACAAGTTTTCATAGTAACTATCTTTCCAATTTTAATCAAGTTCCATTTTCGTAATTTGCAGGGAATGAGTCAAAGCAGAGGTCCTTCAAGCAGAGGTATAAGCCAGAGAGCAGGGGCTCAAATAGAAGGTAGACCTTTAGATGGTGGGATGGATCTAAGGCATGGCTCTGGAAGAGCATATAGAACCAGCCAGGGAAGGAGAAAACTAAAAGCGGTGATGCATTTAAGTCGTGTAGCAGTCAGTGCTCACAAACCAGTAGGAAGAAGTGAGTCTGCTCGTGCTCCATGGAAGAAAGCAAAGATATTCCCAATGATTCTGCAAAAAGTGAAAGGCACTAGGAAAGATTCCAGTTATGCCAAGTTGATGTCAGCTCGCCAGGCAGATGGTGAGAAAAGCATGATTATCAGGGGAAGCTACTTCCAGAAATCTACAGATGACAGACCTTCAATGAGAAAGCTAAATCATGTGTTAAAACGCATTAGTGTCTCCAGAAAATTTCAAGAACCTACTAGCAAAGATGCAGTGCAATCAGGAGGAAAAGAAGAGGAAGAAAGAGAAGAAGCAAAGTCAGGAGTTTCAATAAGTATCACAGCAGAGAGTGAACATGAGGAAAGTGATTATGAAAAGAAGAAGAGGAGAAGAAAATACAGTTCAGATGAGTCGTCTGCAAAGAGTAGTAGCTCTGGGTCAGAGTCAGAAGATAAAGACTATCTGACAGTAACTCTGGACCAAGATGAAGCCACTGAAAGTACCGTGGACTCTGATGAGGAATCTGGGCATGATATTGGGGATTCCGATGAAGGCTCTGGATCCAGCTCCAGCAGTGAATCAGAGGAGGACTCTTCTGAAGAGGACGGTGATGAGGAAGAGTCTGACAGCGATGAAGACGATAGCCTTTCACAGAGCTCCTCTACACAAAGTTCATTCAGCAAATCAGGAACCAGTGACTCCAGCAGCAGAAGAAGTACTGGAAGGTCAAGTACGAAAAGTAGGGGAAGTAGCTCTCGTGGCAGAGCAAAGCGATCCAGCCAGAAATCAGTCAGTTCGAACACATCAGGTACAAGCTACAGGAAGACATCAGGATCCAGTTACAAGAGCAAAACCTCCTCTGCCAGCCTTGAAATAGAAGACACGATAGAAGAAGTTTCAGAAGAAGATGAGCAAGCAGATATGGAGCACGTCAGTGCAAGTGCTGATAAGACAACAGATAACACGAAGAATAAGACAGTTTCTAAAACATCTGCAAATGCAAGAAGTGCTAAAAATGCTGCTAAGGAAGAATATAAGAGAAGAAAATCAGGTGTTAACAGTGGGGATAATGGGGATGAAAGTGCAGAAGAGGTTGATACAGATGCTAGTGACAAGAAGGAAGCTGTCAATAAGAATGGAAGTGAAATCAGTGTTAATTCCAAAGGTACTGGGGGGATAAAAAGTACAGCTAGTGCCACTTCTGGCAAGACTACTACTTCCCCTGATACTGAGACTCAGAGTTCTGACATCAACGTGAAAAGAAAAAAGATAAAAAAGGGATCCCAAGAGCAAAGTCAGTCTCAATCAGATGACACCCTTGACACTGCTGTTACAGAATCTGAGACTGCTGGTGATTCTACATCCTTTTAAAAAGGAACAACAGTAGGTGGACATTTTGCAAGAAGGAGTGATCTTGTTTGCTGTGCCTTCTGTGTGGTCTTTCCTAAACATGTACCTGACTAGAGATAGCCAAATTGAAAAACACAAAGCTTATTGTTTCAGCTTTTCAATCTTATATGCCTTAAGGACAGACCTGTGGACTACCAAACTAATATAATCCTTCTGAAAGACTATTCACATATACATGGTGGTGGATGCAGAAAGATTAATTTTCATCTAGCAGAGGCAGGACAGAGTATTTCTCTGCCAATTTAAATCATATAGCATCGTGTTAAATCTTACATTTAATCATTTTAGCAGTATGCATATAGTGATGCCAAGCTACGTTACATTTTGCATTAACTGTGATGGATAGCTTCATGAACCTGACAGCACAAACCTGTTAAGGGCTCTGCGCTCACACACGTTTCATCTGTGTTACACAGTGGCACTTTGAGGAAGGAAAAGTTGCAAAACGTTGAAGAACAAGAGACTTAGATGTCATATTACATCATGCATTTACATTTACATACATCATACATTTACATTTCCCTACCATAAAAGTATTTGCTAAACTTCACAAGCTCTCAGCTGTAAACCTCACCCTGTCTCCAGGGTGGAAATTGAAATTGCAGCAAAGCAGGATTTCCAGAACTGCTGAGTATTACTAGCAGCACTGGGATTAAACTGTTTCTAACTGTTTCTGGGTTGTGAGGTTCAAGTATCAGTGATGCAAAAAGCAGAAGTCTAGAGGTGTACAAAGTGAACTTGGACAGAAAAGGAAATGAGTTATACTTCCAAACTTCTGCCCTTCCATTTTGTTAGTGTTTTGTTCTAATTAAACAACAACAACAACAAAAATCTGTTTAAAAGTTTGAGAAGCATAATGGCAAACTATTGCTGAAGGTGATCAGTAACTGTCACCTGTGTTCAGTATTTTGGTATTTATCTTTCAAAATTCACTAATCTGCAGTATTTAATGCCATTCAGTAGGGAAATCTTATGGCACTTTCAGCAACACACTTCTGCCTAGAATCACGATCACATCAGAACACGATTACATTAGAGGGATTTCTGTTGGTTACAACTGAAAGGGGCCTTTGAGTTCTCAAAAAGGAAACTACACCTGCTGCGTAGTGTACTCCTTCATGGTGCTCCTATCTGTTCTGACAGCGAAGCACGAAAGCTTTGCATACACACAAGCTATCTACAGTTCATCTGCTTTGTATCAAAACTCATAGAGCTGTTTCTCAACCATTTATCCTGATAAGTAATTAAAAAAAAAAAAAAAAAATTAAAGCATCGAGCCAGTAATGGATTAGCCTTTTGTCTACTTTTAAGATAGTACAACTTCTGGCATATTCACCAAAGATCTGCCAAGAAGTCCCTGTTAGAGAGGACTGAGAAGAACATTTGAATTTTAGTGACACTTTGTTACTTGGGTATGATACTTGAGCAATAAATTGTGATAACAGCTCTTCAGCTTTGGAGCTGAACTCACTTGAGGTGTGACCTAGATTTATGATTGCTCACTTTCTTTTATTCCCCACGAAGTCAGGCTGCACATGGTATTTGCATGTAGATCCCATTTAAACTAGTCCTTTCATCCACTGGCATTTACCCGTGTTAAGAAAATTATACATCTTTATCAGAAACAAATTAATACACGTAGAAGTAGTTTCTGTGAAGTATAACTTTTCAAAAGCTCAAGAATTCTCACCCTTTTGTACCTCGCATGATTTTCTTTCTCTAAAAACTGGCTTTTCTTACGTGCATGTGTATGTGTTGATATGGGACTCCATCATGATGGTATCTGCTGCCTTAGTGAAACAACAGTGTTTTCGTTAGTAATTCAACAGTAGTAGCTTGTTTTAGTGTGTTCCCAGGAGACACTTAGAATTAATAATGGGGTTTTTTCATCGCTATTAGCACAAAGTCTCTGCAACATGGAAGTTTTTTGCTTTAGCTCTTTAAAAATGTATTTATGTTTTATACAAATCTGAAGTCTCTTTTCTCCACCTTCCATTTAATAGCAAATCATCCCCATTGATTCTTCTAGATTGGAACTGGCACAAAGCCTTACATCAGTCTTTCTCCAGTGAGCCAATTTTGCTAGCACTGTGCCTGACAATTTCCTTTTCGGTGGTCCTGAGATCTTACTGTCCTTTACATGGTGTTGCATACAGAATAGACTCCTTTGATGCTACTTCTGCACTGAATCTACCATTTAGTAATGCTGTGAAGGAAAACTTCCAAGGCCTTCCAAAGCATTTACCCCTTAGTACACTGTTTTACTAAAAGTATCACCCAATTTCTTTTTTGTAAGTGGCTTTGGATTTCAGTTAGAAAGGGACACTAGTTCAGTTGTTTTTCATGTCTCTTTGTAAGTCAAACACATTGCTTTGTTGAAATACGACTGGTTTACTAATACCGATATACAGAAATCTGCTCTCAAAGCAATGTCTTTGTATCCAGAGTTCTGAAAAGAAGATGCACTTTGACTTAATGGCAACAGAGCTGAATGCATCTTTAGAACTCACCCCTCCACTCCTCCCTTGAAGTTTTTACACCTTTATACCTTTTATAGCTTATTTTATGCCATCTGTGTGACGTGATGCTGTTCACAAGTTGAGTTCATTCTTATAACTTTCATAGAATCGTAGAATCACAAGATTGGAAACGACCTGTAAGATCATCTGGTCCAACCATTGAGTTGGTCTAGACTTTCAAGTACATGGAATTGTTTCTGTGTTCAAGCTTATCAGGCATATATGACAGTGGTATGCAGTGGTAGTCAGAAGAGTTAGAATGTACAGTATGAAAGGAGTGGTACAGATCAAAATTTCCCATGAAGTGTCTAGATAACAGATGAGATAGATTGGAAAAAGGACAAAAAGCTGTAAGAAATCATACTGAGATTTAATCACGTTTCCATTTACTGTCTAACAGTGGGCCAGAAAGAAAAGGATCAAGTTGGTAGTTGACCCGGAGTATGAGACCAGCTCTACTGGAGAAGACAGCGCTCCTGATTCCAGCCAGAGGAATCGTCTTAATAACCCCAATATTCAAAACAACGTCAATGGTAACATCTACATTGCACAGAATGGCTCTGTTGTCAGAACCCGTCGTGTTTGCCTTGCTAATAATTTAAAAGTGACATCTCCAGTGAGGCTGGGGAAACAGTTCAAGAAACTGGACAAGCTTGCAGTGACACACGAGGAGAACGTCCCACTGAACACACTGTCAAAGGGACCATCTTCTAGTGATAAAGTGAACACAAGACCTTGTAGTGTCTCATTTGCTTCCTCTATAGGGGCTGAAAACATAGTAACGAAGCCAGGGGGCTCCAAAATGAAAAGCACAGAAGAGCAAGAATCTGTTGTTGATAATGAGGACGTAAAAGAGCCCTTGGAGTCTCACAGTGAACACACACAGTCAGATGAAGAGGAACTCTGGATGGGCCCTTGGAATAACCTTCACATACCAATGACAAAACTGTGATTTTCTTTTTTCTTTTTTTTTTTTAATTTTAATTTTTACTTCAGTTTATAATAAACTGCACTTTTTATTGTCACTGAAGAAAATGTATGAAATTTGTATCGTGCACATATGTTGTATACTACAAATGACATGCTTTAAAGTTTAAAAACAAAATTTGCACTCACATTTGTACCAATTAATTGTCCTCCCCAACAACTATTTTGACAGGCTCACATTTCACTAAACAATACTTTAATTTAAATTTAATTTAATTTAAGTTAATTAGTTTTTTTATCTTGATTTATTGTTTAATAAATGGTAAACTACTAATATATGCACAGCAACATTTGGTTAACTTTTCAGACAGTTCTATACATGCCTAGCTTGTTTTTCCTGTATTGGTACTTGTGGCTATACTGTTCAGATTTGGAAAGTGTCTATTTATGTTCAAGATTTACATCCAGAGCTCTTGATTTTGAGCTCAGAGGAATAAATTAAAAATAAATCCATGAAAGTCAAAGGAGCAAATCCTCGGCTGGTTAAATCTGAGTAACAGTACCAAAGTCAATAGCGATATGGCCAGTTTATGCAAGCAGAGAATCTCACTCCACACTGAAGTAGCAAACTTACAGAACAGTGGAATTAGCATTGTAAGAGTACAGCGTATTTAAGCAGAACTGAGAAACAGTTGATTAAGTACAGTAAAAACTGTAAAGGAGAAGGAAATGTGTAGCAATTAATCTTATTCAGAGCTACCTGTCCGTGATTTATTCATTTTCTTTTGTGAATTAGCTCATTCCGATTTTCTTCTCTAGTCAATTTTTTATCTTTTCATCTCTTCCCACATCAGTTATGTTTTCTTCTTTTTACAGTCTTTTAGCTCCAGTTTTTATGATCCATCAATAATTGTCATCCTATGGCTATATTCCTCTGAAATAAACCAGGATGATATAGGACTCTATGAGACAGAAAGAGGTGTAAAAAGTAATTAATAGGGAGGGGATAGATAGATTTTCAAGCCCAGATAGCTGCTGGGTTAAACGGTTCAAACTCCATTCCACTCAAACATAAACCTGCTGTAAGATAAAGGATCATGGTGAAGGGGATAAAAAGTGAACATTTTCCAAGGCTAATATGTCTAAATGCAGCTGGGAAGGGCAAAAACTGACAGAAGACACAGAATTGTTTCAAAATCTTTGAAGTATGCATTAGTTGTGAAATACACTACATAAAATGCTGGCAGCTGCTTTTAACTTCTGCTTGTAACTTGAAGTAGTGAATGTGTCATTTTACACCTTCAGCAGGGAGCCGTGAGATACTGTTGTTAACAATTACCAAGTAGTAGCTAAAAAGCATTAGCAATACAGACCAAACTGTTCTTCTCCAATGAGATATTAAAGGAAAAAAAGAAAAGCAAGTGTATATTCACACGAAAAAAGTGTCCTGTTACGTTATACCAACTTTTTCTTCAGGATGAGATCAAACTAGCTGTGAGAACAATACCAATTACCTCTTGAAAGATTGGAAGAGTCAACTGATAAATGCGTGCAATTAATGATGATAAGACTGGCATCATCCTTCTTTTCCTGCCCATATGGTTAAGTTTTACCTCAAGATCTGGATGACAATCGTTGTTGGTTCTTCTCTGGTAGTAAATGGACTTGTGCTACTGTGATTTTGTTTTGTTTTCCCCTTGCACAGGTTCTGCTACAGGAAACTTCTTTCAGTGTTTGTCTTTAGAGGCTGTTTGCATGTTATGCTAATGTAAATGTGACATTTCTGTCAAATACCTCCTTTTCAACTTGAGGTTTCTGACCAAATATTTTGAGTGACAGTACTTGTTTTTAGGCATGAGAAACGCAACATAGCTTTCCATGCGAGAAACAAAAAGGTCGGGTATTTCTTTCTCCTAAATCTTTTACCTTGGCATATTTGGACTTAATACCTAACAAAAAAAAAAAAAAAAAAATCTGTTTGGAGTTTAGCTGGAGTCTGAACATACAGACAAGAATGATGGAAGAAGAAGAATCTATTCTTTGAAATAACTAGTAAAATGTTCTATTTTAATCCTGTTTAAGATACTGTATTTATTTCACTACGCCATTTCTACTGCAAGATCTGTCAGTTGGTTTTTACTGATTACGCTGACGCAATCATGAGATTTTTAGAGAAATGCCATCTCCTGGCTCCTCTCTGTTTCCTACCCACCTGCTTTTACTGGACACTCACAGTTCTACCAGCTTTAGTGCTGTGAAGGATTGGCATGCCAAATTCAGGTGGCAAGCAGTACCGTGCACACTTACCAAGCACAAAACCTGTTGACAGCTCCTCCTCTCTGTTGTTCAAGTGCTTGTGCCTTTTCCTACAATGCAAAGAGCGTAAGAAATTTTACTGTTTTCAGTAATGGACGTGATTTTAAAACCTGACTTAATTTTAGCTGTACTTCTAATGACTCCCTGTGACTTGAATACTGGTAGGAAAGAGAGGGCTTCAAGAAATGCTTTCGCAAGCATAGAAAAATTCAGGAGTGTATTTCTTTTTTCCAGATTTTTCTTTTATGGGGATGCAAGCCTGTAAAAGAATACAGATCCTGGACTGTGAGCAGTGGGTGCCAGAACTGGGAGCAATAGCAATACAGGTGGACAGTGTGAAAAAGATTATCTGCACTTATGGGAAGTTTTGTGTTAGCGTAGCTTGGTTGGATACAATAAGTAGAACAGAATATCTCAGTCTTGTGGTACAATTTACAGCTTTTTAACCAGCAAATTTGCAGAGTTGGTGGTGCAAGGCACAAGCACTTTCCCCTGGGTGGCAGAGCTGCTCAATGGCTGACCAATCAAGGTGATACTCATTGCTCTTGACACTGATTTAATTTACATGATCCTCCAAGCAGGTGCTAACAGTTTTGTGGCTTCCTATGGCTTGTGCTATGTGTTGCATATTTAAAAAGGGGTCAAATGACCAACTTGGCAGCTGCAGAAGGGTAGTGCAGTACCCAGTGTGAGGCAGAACAAGGTCTATCCAGAGAAAAAGAGAAACCAGGTATTTTTTTCTAAGTGAGTAAAACACAGAAGAGATGGAAAATTGTTTGGTTGGTTGGTTATTTTAAAACATTGTGAGAACACCAATAACTTACAGAAATCTCAGCTGCCACAGAGAAAAAGCATGGTAGGATCCAGGTATTTTGAGGCAGGCACTACTATGAAGGGCATTCCACAAAGTGTCACACACTCATCGTAACAGGTTGGTATCCAAAGGCATCTCTACCAGTTCAAAGCTGCGGTGGTTCTAGTTTCTTACAGCAGCCATCTAGTGCCTGTTTTTGTGTGATCTCAGTGACTGGACAGTTTTAACTCAAACTGTTACAAATAAGTATAGCAGCCCTTGGATGGTGATGAATGCTTTTTACCTTTAAGATTTAGTTACAGTTCTGCTGAAAATGGGAATAGAAACCTGAATGCTTTCTCTGTTTTGTGCCTATGCACACGTACATAGAAATAGCTACAAATAAAAATGGCAGCAGCTCCCTCCTGCACACATCTGTATGCTGACCCTTCAAATGGTGACTTTTAAGTTAGCACTGACTGCCTCACTGTTTACAGTCTGAGAACTACTTGCATTTGTTACAAATATTGATAATACCACATAGCAGTTTATCAAATGAATTTTGAAGGCAGCTTCTTCTTGAAAGCCCATCAGATGAGCACTGAGGAATACTATTGTTTTCTTTATTATTGGAAGAAGAATGTTTCATTAATGTCACTGTTTGGATTCAGAGCACTAAACCCAGGTGATGAAACGATAAAGCTGTCACACAGACCTAAATCAATAGCCTAGCAGCCACACGAGTAGAATCAGGTAATTCACTTGTAACCAAAGCTGTCAAGGTGGTATCAGCCCTGACAGGCAGAAGTTTATCTTTTTGGCACTTCATTGGTCTTTACTGACACAAGATGAAGCAGCAATGTTCCTTTCCTGAGCCACCTGACATGAGAAGTGCCAACCCTGCAAACTTGGCATGCCGTTAAGCAAAAGCTGCCTGCAGTGCCACCCCGATACCTGCAGTGTGTTGCAGCATCCCAAGGGGTGTCTGCTTCTCCCCGCATGGTTGCTGTAGAAACATATAGGTGGCCATGGCAGTCAGAAATTGGCTGCCTTTTGGCTGTCATTAAGGAGCCAGCACATGTTGAGCAGGCATGGGGAGCCAGTGCTGGAGTCCAGAAGTGGATGTAGGATCCTCATCTCGTTTGTGCAGAGGACCACGGGAGTTTAATTTATATGCCTGTAACCTGGCAAAGAGCAGCAGTTTCCAGAGAGTACTTGGGGAATCACATAGATCCACTGGGGCACTATGGACAGAAACAAGACCCTTGGCATTAGTCAACTTTGTACAGTGAAGGTTTTAAATCAGTCCTTGATTCTGAGGAGGTCCCAGTTCTTCTTCATGTGGAAGAGAAATTACAGCTTCGGACAGGGTGACCTTGCATGGAGTGAATAATGGCAGGCAGGTGGTGTGGGCTTTTCTCAAAAATGTGTTTGAGGAAGGGACAGTATCTACAAAGCAGCCCTTTTGCTGCTTTTGAAAGAGTAAGGACAAGATGCTTTGTTAAAAATGACTTCACTCTCAAGCTCTCTGGAAATGCCCAAAGAATGTAGGGAAATAATAATCTTTTTAGGAAACAGGTAGAATTGGCCACTGTTCCTGCCCACAACTTAAGATTTCATTCTCCATTCCCAGAGAACTGTCGATGGGGTACTTTCCAAAGATGGATGGAAGGGCAAACAAGGGCTTCTCTCATTGTAGCAGTTATCAGGAACTTTGCAAGTATCTCTTCCCAGGGAAAACATTCCTGGCAGCCCTGTAAATGCCACAGACATAATCTCAAATTTTGGAGGAGATGTCGGGAGAGTTTAAGGAGGCTATGAAGCCTTTATATGGTTAATACAACCAAGCTGCATTGTGTATCAGCATTGCTCCACTTGAGGTTTAGTGGCTCATCAATGAAATAGACAGTTCCATGCAGCAGTTAGATGTGCAGTACATGAGTGCATCATCTCTGGCTGCTCACAGATTTTCATTCCTTCTCTTTTGAGGCACGCGGCGCCTCCTATTAACAGATGAACACTTAAATAAATGTGATAGCCAGTTTCCAATTCAGAGGGTAGTGAAGTTGGGCACCCTGCAGCCAGGTGGTTCATAGAAGTGCTCTACACAGTGTATCAAATGGCCACCAGTCGTGTACATTGAAGCTGATGGTATTTCACTTGGGCAAGGACTATGCCTGACATCTCGTATGCAATTCATTTGGGAATACGTTATAGTTGGCAGATTTCTGTGTTTCTGTGGAGCCAATGGCAAGGTCTGCACTATGTGGTAAAACCAGTGGCTCCCAGCTGTGCCCTACCGCAGCTTAGCTTTGGTCCATTGTGCAGTATTGCACTGTTTTTTGGGGGCAGAGAAAAAAAAGTGACATAACTATGGAGTTTACTGTTCCTATGGCAAACACTGCTACTCACCAAGGCAGTAGAATTTAGGGAAACTACTCTGTCACAATTACTTTTAGAATCTGAAGGGAATTTCTTATTTCCTCAACATGAGTGACCAAAGAAAATTATATTAAGGTCATTACTTAATCTGATTAATTTTTCACAGGTAGGCAGATTATTATTTTTTAATGTATTACATTTTAGAAATCAGACTCAGTGTTTCTCTAACAGCATTCACAAACGGCTGTTTTGTTCTAACTTGTTGTCTCAGAAATACTAGTAAGCAGCTGTTTAAATGGAAAACAGGAATTTTAAACATTTAAAAGATGAAGCAGGGCCTGCTCTGATTTGCTGCTACAAAAAGCTATCGCACAATGCGAAGAGGGGTTTAACAAAATGGTAAATGCTGATTAATTACTGTAGTTCAAATCAGAAACACAAAGTGTAAGAAAGCAATGAACTACCAAAGATAATACCACTGTCAAACCAAGTAAGAATAGTAAATATTTATGTCTCTCCCATCAGCTTAATTTACTGGTACATGTTCTTCCTTCGCAGACTGAAAATGCTGCATAGTTAGCACTATCAATATGCATAAATAGATGAAGTGTAAGAATGTGAATTCTGAGTAGGTATCAGGGCACACAGTGGCCTGTAGGAACAATGAAAGGCTGTCACAATGTAATCAAGCACTGATAGGATTAAGTAAGTCCAGTAAGCTAGAAGCACAGTAAGGAACATAAGTAATGCTCCTAGATCTGACGTTCAGAAGCTCTGCATGACTCAGCGACTGGCTCCTTCATTTCCTTAAAATCATTAAGCAAGCATGGGAGGGACAGAGAAATACCCAGTCTAGCATGGAGGCTCACAGCCACGCTGGGAAGTGTGCTGCCCCAGCTAATTATCCTGTTTAAATGACAAAATACAGTCACTTTTATTCTGGACTCGTAACACAACTCTGCCCTTGTTTGCTTAGTGGGGATTTGCTCTCTCTCTGTGCACATATGAACGCGTGGCTGTACACACGTGTGCACACCGTCCATCCTTCCTTCTCCAACTACAAATGTATAGATGAGACACAGGCTATTGCATGCACTAGACGTTCCTGTCAAAACAAGCTACTGACCAAAGAAAGTAGTGTAAATAAAAGAAAGAAAATCTGTTTATAAAGTGTAATTTATCTTCAAGGGGGAAAGGGGAGGGAGATACAGAGGAATGATGAAATGCACAGCACTACGCAGTACCATGACTACCAGATCCTGGCAGGTCATAGAGCTTAGTGTTCTGTGCATTAGGATGGCTTTGCAGCAGCAATAGCTTTGTGGCAGTGGTGTTCATAAAGGCAAACGTAAAGTCACTGTGATTTCAGCAGCTGCTCTGTGATTATGACACCACTTTCCAGTCTTCCTAATAATCTGTTCTCTCAAGCTTATGAAGATACAGTCAATAAAGGAAAAAAAGTATGAAAGGAAAACACGGCAAAACTTCTGAGATTTTAAAGCAAGGTAACAGGCTTTAAGAACAGTGAAACTTCCCATGTGCTCCAACTGCAGGATGCATCACATGGATTTTTTGTGCTTTCCTCCCAGCATCCATTCACATGGTGTGTTAAATGGAAAATCAGATTAGGGCAATATTTGCTTTTTCATGGGGGGTGCACAAAGGAATTAATCCTATGCTGTGATATACATTCCCCAGAGCGCTCTAACCTTCCTAGAAAATGCTATTATAATTTGGGGGCAATAGAATCCAATAAGACAGAAGCTGTAATTGCAGTCCTACTAAGGTACATTTACTTTTCTAACATGTAAGTACCCAACCCTACTGCAGCTGGGTGCCACCAAGTATAAAACTGTGGCTGCTAGAGGTGGATGGGTGTATTTTCTGTAAATCTGGTAAGCGCAGGTGGGGTCTAACTTGCCAGTTTAAATCAAACCATCACCCAGAAATCAAATCTTAACAAATCAGAGGACTGTGCAATCACCAACCAAATGAAGTTTAAGAAAAGCATGCGCCACATTCTGCTCTTGAGATGAGGCAACCCTGGATGTACAGACCGGGGGACAGAAAACTGGAGTCCCATAGAAAAGGATCTGGGGGTTCTGGCTGATGGTGAGTTGAACATGAGCCAGTGATGTGCCCTGAGAGCCAGCAGGGCCAAACACCCCTTAGGGCTGTGCCAGGCCCAGCACAGCCCCTGGGAGAGGAAAGGGATTGTCCTGCTCTGCTCTGCATGGTACAGCCACACCTCAAGCACTGAGTGCAGGTTTCGGCTTCACAGTATCAGAAGGACATAAAGTTATCAGAGAGCATCTGGAGGAGAGGATGGGGAAGGATCTAGAGGGCAAAGCACGTGAGAAGCAACTGAGGTCCATGGGTTTGTTGGGTGCAGAGCAGAGGGTCTGAGGAGTGGTGTCGTAGCAGCCTACAGCTTACTCTCAAGAGGAGCAGAAGGCCTATGCTGATCTCTGCTCTCTGGTGACAGCAACAGAACCCAAGAGAACAGTGTGCAGTTGTGGTAGGGGAGAGTCAGGCTGGCTGTTAGGAGAAGGTTCTGCACCAGAGGGTGGTGGGCATGGCCCTGAGATGCCAGAGCTCAAGGTGCATTTGGACAGTGCTGTCAGACTTACGGTTGGATTTTGGTTGGTCCTGTTACAAGTCAGAGTCCACGCCAATGAGACATTCTGTGATTCAATTCCATCAACTTCTATTCAGTACGCTTAGCATGACGTGGTGGGATGATTACAGCAGCTGAGGGACAGGCTTTTTCCATGCCCCTAGCCCAGAGAAGTATCCAAGCAGAAGCTGCCCACTAAGCTTTAGTCTTGCCTTATGATACCCAATTATTTCACCCATTTTGTTTACTGCTACACAATGGGGTGTGCTGATTTGTGAGAACTGTCACATGACCCCAGCAGCTCTATCTGCGGTTGTACTGAGATGTTCACCGTTCACTATCTTCCCATTAGCCTTCAGATTACTTTTGTTCTAGATGCATTTCCTTGCTTTTATCTCTGCTAAAACTCACCTCCCTTTTTTTGCCCACTCCTTCAGTTCTGTGATGTTTCTCTGAGCTATCTTGCGTCAGTGGCATCATTTTACCCCTTAGCACTGTCTCTGCCTTCTTTTGCCATACAGCAGATGGTGGGTATTCTGTGCTGTTGCTGTTGGTGATAGTAGCGTTTGGACAGTGCAATATGATTGAGACACATCTATCAGCAATTATGCAAGAAGTCTTTAATCCCTCTCAGCTTTTCTTGGAAAAGCTATATTTAAATTTAAAAGGATTGGCCAGGCAGCTAGTTTTTGGGAGCTCTTCTAGTCAAATATATTCCTACGCAGTTGCACAGAGGAAAATCTGTTCCTTAAACTGAGGGGGAAAACCTGAGGCAATGAAAGGTATGAAGATCAGAAATCTTATGCTTCTACTGATAACTTCAAGTGAGATAAGGAATATAATGAATAGTAGGAATGTGTATGCTATGAAGTAGTTGGATTATTTTTTTTTCTTTTTAAACACAACATAGCTAAAAGTTCTGAGCAAGCTGTTCCGCAGAAAGCCCTACTCTTACAAAGACTATTGTGTTAACACTACCGGGTTTAGCCCATTAACTTATTGATTTGAAAACTAGAGGTAATGGAGTCCTTCTGTTTCTTACAGTACCCAATAAGAAATGCTGCAGACTTCATTAATTTTTTCCCAAGGGAATATAATAACTTGTTTTACAGTTTTGCTTAATAGCACTTCTAGAATCTTTCTAGCTGAATCCAGAGAAAAAAGCATTAGATTTGAAATCCAAATATAATAACTTGGCCTCCACAAACCTCTTTCCATCTTCATGGTGGGACCTCTTGGAGGCTTTTCCAAGCCTTCATGATTCTCTGATTCCTGTACGTGAGCTCCAGAATCCCACTATCTCCTTCCCAACAGACATTTGACAACTGGGTCTAACGATTGCCATGCACAAATGAGACATTTTGGAATTGGGATGGATTTTTATCGATGTTATCAGTGAGAGGGCAGGCACACCTAATGCCTGTGCAGAATCAATGGTCCCACGATGAAGGGCTGCCCTGTGTTCTGGGGTGAGAAAAGAGCAGGTTTCCATGGACAGCTGCCAAGGGCAATCACCAGCTCTGCAGGAAGGACCCTGTGGAGGATGTCCCTCTGCAGCAGGACCAGGATGAAGACGACAAGCTGCAGCAGGCCCAAGAACAGCAGAAACCTCCTGAGCAACAGAAGAAGGTTCACTCAGAACAAGGGGCACATTTGTCTCAGCACTTTCCAACCAGCCCCAGCAAACAGCCCACGGACCTGGGCCATACAGGGAGCAACCGAATTTGTTGTAGAGAGCTGCCAGAATCCCCACCCCATCTGCTCTCTCACCCAGGACACTAACAAGCTCTCCATCCCCACAAAGTCAAAAGCTGCCTGATTGTCTCTGGACCCCAGGGCAGCTCACCGCAGCCAGGTCGTGAGTGGACGTCGCTGTGCTGCCATCTGTTCATCCTAGAGGACAGGGCAAAGCAGAGACACGTGTTGGGGTGTGTGAAGGTTTGGGCATCAGAACCCTTCCTTTGTCCCCACACACAGAAGGAGGCCCATATCCCCTGCTGTGGCCCTGAGGTGACTCTTCCCTCCCCAAGGCCACAGCGAGGCTTTCTGTCTTACCAGTTGCACAGACAGAGTCTTGTGCAGGGAAGTAATGTCTTCTTCCCTGCGTGTCACCATCCTGCTGCTAGAGACACTGGGAGTTTGGTGCGTGAGAAGAGGCCTCGGCCGGCACCAGGACCTCTTCACCCACCAAGGTGGCCACAGGGACCCGAGGCAGCTGCTCGGCCTCTGCTGGAGCTGGGACGGGCAGCTCTTGGTGCCAGCTCTGCACAGGCCTGGCCTTCCCGAGCTCCAGCCGGCAGCACAGATGCCTTTTGATGTTCTCTCGTGCCATTTGGAGGTTCTTCATCTCCACCTCCACCTCCTCCCTCAGTGCCTGGACAAGGAAAGGGTCCACTCTAAAGCCCAACCCATGCCTGCTCGCAGGGGCTTTCCAAGAAACAAGACGCTGTCCATTCTCTCCCTCCAGCCCTCTGTCCCTAGTTGATTTTTGCCTTCTCTCTGACAGTGTCTGCCAGCTCCACGGACCTCTTCTTACACTCCAGGGCAGCTGGGACAAGTTACGTAGATATAGGGTGAGTAAGGGCATTCCCAGCCCATCGCCAGGGCACGGCAAGGCCAGGCCAGAGCAGGGCAGTGAGCCCTGCCATGCCCCGGCTCTGTGACCCAGCAGCTCTGCCCTGCAGGATTTCTGCTGGAGGCTCACACACCTCGATCAGCTCCTGCAGCAGCACAGCTGACAGAGTGTTGTCTTCCACCAGCGATTCTGTGAGAATCCTTCTTTGTTTTTTGCCTCGACACTTGCTTCCTGAGTTATTTCTTGTGATAAGACTATGACTGATCTATTGAGTAGTCAAATGATGGGTGCTACTGTATGACAATCAACATCACTTTGTGGACAATTGTAAGCACCGTCCTCCAGAGCTGCTTGCTTCCAGAAAGGGTGCTCAGTCAGGAGTATTTACTGGTGGAAGATCTGGCCTGTGACTAAATAACTCCAGCATGGTTTGGGAAAATTGGGGAATGATACCATCGTGTCCTGTGAAAGACAGGATGCAGGTGGGCATCCCTGCTCCCTCTTATCTGCTGGCAGGGCCCAGAAGACGGGAACAAAGGAGTTTCTGCTGAGATCCCAGAGCCAGAAGCTGCCAGTCCAAGGAGAGCTGACTCAACCACTTTGTATTTGAGCTGTCCCTCCAAGGAGAGCTGACTCTACCACTTTGGACTTATTTATAAGTTGGTACTACCATTGAAAATTGGCCATCATCGCCGTGGTCACAGTCATTGTCAACAGAACAACAATGCCCGATGATCCAACACTACTGAAGGTCAATGACAAAACCAGGAACCACACTGGATCCATGGTGGTGACTACCTCCCTCTTGCTTCCTATAAAGAATCCTTGCTTCTTCTTTCCTATCTTTTCTATCGCCCTCCTTCCCTTCCCCATTACCCCAATTCATAATAGTGTCCATCCCCCCCTTCCCCATCTCCCTGATTTAGATTTGTAATAAACTGCTCAGACCAACATTTGAACCGCTGTTTCTTAATCTCATGCCGGCTATACAGATATCAAAGAACCTCCTCTCCCTCCTATAAACTGGAGCAAGACAGATTCCCAGATGTGCTCCTCCACCATGGCTTCACCTGCAACACATCAGAAGGCAGAGTGGTGTGAGGGGTACGGCCGTGGGCACGGCCCAGCGCGCCATTGCACACGAGAGCTCATGCATGCTCCTTTCTGGCTGTGCTTCAGCACACCGGGCGTCCCACGTGCAGCCATGGCCACTGCCACAAGTGCCAGATGGTTGCAGCTGCCAGCCCACAGGCACGAGGCACGGCCTCACCTGCCCCTCAGCAGACACGGGCACGCTCTCTCAGACACAACATGGCCGTGCACAGATACAGCAAGAAGGGGAGGCGAGGCCTGGCACCAGGCGAGCTTCAGGAGTATCGCAGTCACAGACGGATTCCAAACGGTCCTCGACCATGCTGTGAGCTGGGAGGGCGCTGGGGCAGTTCTGCCTTCAGTCTACTCTCCCAATCTCTTCCATCTTCTCGCAGTGCCATTGCTCAGCACCAACTGCTCTCTCTGCCCAGGGAGCAGCGCTTCTGCTACTTTGCAGGGTGGTTGTGCCACCATGTGCTCACTGTGACACGTGTCACATAGTCCACAGAGAAGGGGCTGCTCAGCTGGTGGTGCTGAAATGAAGGAACAGAGCTCTGGAAGGCAGGAATCTCCTGAGAGATAGCTTTAGTTCCACTGCTGACCCTTCCACGAGGGCTTTGAAAGGCTGGATCCTGGCTCTGCCCCTTGCAGTCATTCAGGTGCACTGCTTGCACCTGGGCTCCCCTGGGTTGGCACTGCCTTCCCTCCAGCTGCTTAGTCCCTGCTTCCAGCCGTGACTCAGGATTTCCACTACAACTTCTCTACTACTTTCGCTTGTGCTGCAACTAACTTTTTTCATCTACTGTCATTCATAACTGAGGTCTGGAAAAGAGATATTAAAGAGCAAGTCTCAATCTTATGATAGTTGCATCTGCCATGAGATATGAATGTTCTTATCCCTTTGTATGTTGCACACTGACTCACAAAACATTTGAATTGCTGTTCTCTGGTACAGATTTAGAAACCCTTGGCTCTGGGATTTTGCTAATATTTTGAAGACAGAATAGGAGTTCAGTTTGTTTGAGTAAAGGCAATTATTCTGTCACTTTTAACAAGAATTATGGCAGTTGAGTAATACAGTTTTGTCACTAAAAAAATTTGAGTTCTAATTAGAACGATAACATCTCTTATTTGTCTAAAGTTTAAAGTAATTGCAAGGTCACTTAGTTACATTTGAATCCTCAATTAATTCTTAGTTTCATTTTCGGTGCCACCTTGGGAACTTTTGCTATAAACCCACAGCCTCCCACTGTGTGTGATTTCACAATAACAGAATTTCAATTAAGTAGATGCTCAGGATTTCTTTTGCATCTTCACGAACAAAGGCACGGTAGATACAACTTCGGTTATTAATTTTCCTTGTTATATGTGCTTTCTAAAAGATAAAAGGAATGGGGTTTGTGTATTTAATCCTTTTTTTTTATTATTTTTTTTTTTTTTTTTTTTTTTAATCCCATCATCTGGAATGAACTGTAAACACTGCCAATTTTTACAACACACTGTGTCTAAGGTACGAAGGGAAGTATGCAGCCACAAGATATTGAGCTTTCACTGTAGCTGAGCATTACTGAGCAAACTATGCTGAAACGTGCACGGTAGCAGAAACTATAATTTGTTCTCGTTATTCTTCTGGTAGTTTATATTTCTCTAAGGCTCATGCTGATTAGTGTACCTCTTCCCTTCTTCCCAGCACTCCCCTTCCTTGCTGCCCAGACCCCATCCTAATGCCCATGTCTGTATTATCTCACACTTTCTCAGCACATTCCACCTATCATCATTTCTTTTCTCCTGTTCCACATGCACTGCAGTGGAAATGCCAATATCCAGCCCTTGTAGTTCCATGGGTTCTTTCAATCCTAGGCTGTAAGTAAAAGTCACTATGGGTTGTCAGTTTGTTTTGTGTATATGTGTCTTTGTTTACTTTTGTGGCTTCTATCTAGTGGCTCAGCAAAGTCTCCTAACTACTCCTCTATTAAGAAAAATTGATAGGCTACACAGAACACAATATAAAACCAGAGATGTGAAGGAGCCAGAACAGCAGGGAATACGAACATAAATTGATACCTGTTAATGAATTTTATAGATTAACAGCATCTGTGGGCTTAAAAAGCCTAAAATGGTCTCTGCATATTCAGCTGCAGAAATCA
>NW_024962255.1:1204444-1246408 GCF_019238085.1 Lagopus leucura | reverse complement strand
CTCACCACTACCCTCCCCCCCCCCGGGGGCTTCTATCCAACCAGAACTTCTGCCCTGTCTCTTCCCCCCACAAAAATATTTACCCACCCCCCCCCCCCCCCCCCCCCCCCCCCCCCCCCCCCTTCTCTGTGGAATTCTTTTTGCCCTACAAAATTGTAGAAGAGTCCCCCTTGTGGTATATGCCCTAAAAGCAACATTCGGAAATACCTGTGATTTCATCTGGTCTGGTTTTTTTTGTTGTTTGCTTTTGTTTTTTTCCCCTCAAGCCTGAATGTTAAACGTATGGCTTATTAAATCAGAAGCATAATTCATGGTGTGTGTGCTGACTTTCTCTTGCAGAGTTCTGCAAATATCTGAGATGGCAGCAGTTAAAACAGTAAGACAGGTCATTCTTTCAGGTAATTCTGCTCTAAATCCACAACTTGCGAACCGAGTGCTTCACCACAGATTCTGCAAAATGTACTGTGAGAGTAGAGGGTAAGAAAGCTGTGAAGGAGACATTTTGCAGGATTTTTCTCAAGCGTGAAAAGCTGAATAAGAGAATCAAGTTAGCACGACAGTGCATCTAGAAAGAACAAAGCTGTTGGCTGTGCCTGTCAACACTGATCTTGCCCCTTAGCCTTCTGGGAAAAGATACAGCATCTCTTCACCTGACCACTTCCACTTTCCTTCCCTTTTACATCGTACTCAAATTCTACTGAAGTTGTACATTTCAGTAGACACACCTGAGCACTGCATGGGATAGTTTGCAGATCCACACATTATCTTGTAAGTGTTATTAATCTGATAACGTGTTTTCTCCCTTATACCTCCATTGTTGGGTGTGTTAACAATTTCGTTCACTAGTGAGCTGTTCAGAACAGCTGTGCTTTGTGGGCTGCCCTGTCTCCCTTGCAAGGTAGGGGCTTTGTTTGGCAATGTATGTGATCTAACTGCCAGGTCATTCCACCTGTAGAACAAGTGTGATTGGATCACATTCAACTCCAGATAGCAAAGAGTAGAAAATATAGATTTTATTACATGCTTTTGAGGTTGAATTAGTGTTAAATCTGTCTTACGTACAAATAGAAAGTATTCCTTTGTCCTTTGTGAGCTCACATATTTTTCCTCCAATTGCAGCAACTGTTTCTTCCTTGACCATTTGTTTTCTGTGCATAGCAGAGGATGAAATAATCTAGGGGCTCAATACCCTGCATTTTGGTGCAGCAGCATCTCTGAGTAAAGCCTGTTTGACATCATAGCTTTTTCCTGCACTGTGGTAGAGGAAACAAACAAACAAACAAAAAAACCCACGAGACCCAACCTATACAGGAATTCTTCACTTTTAAGAAGAACAGTTTTTAAAAGGAGTGTCCTTTCCATTAAGCTAAGGGTATTCATCCACTCCAGACACACTGTGGTTGCATTGTTCCAGTTCGTTACCTATGAGGTTACAGCAGTTGAGGGCTGGGTGAAGTAACTCATAAGCTTACTTAAAGCAGAGACCTGAGGATGGAAGTAAACTAAAACGTGCAGCTTACCTTAAAAACTAAATTGCACAGCCTCTTGTTCTGCAGCTGTTTGATTCTGGAAGCAGATAACCTCACTAAGCTGTTTCCTTGTTTTTTGGTGAGGTTCCCTGGCTAGGATTCGCATAGGAAAAAGCTTCATCTTGGAGCTGGTACCTGGAGACTGAACCCAAAGGCAGCTCAGGATCTCATTTGGTGACTGTTTTCAAGCATTACATAACAGAAGGGAGACTCCTGACTCCTGTCACTGTGAGCCCACTGTCTTTCAAGGGAAGGAAGGAGAAATAAGTTTTTATACAGTTGTTTGTGCATTCAGAGGGAAACTGAGGATGCCTGTGGAGCTATCTTGAGCTCATCTGCCAGAATTGGTGCCAAAATGCCAGAGAACAGACGAGTGAGGGTGTTATTTTTTTGTTCAGTTCAGAAGTCTCTTAATGCCCAGAGTTTGAAGGGTGCACAGGTTACCCCCCGCATACGCTGCAGGGTTTGTTTTAGTGCAGTCTGAGCAGGGCCCAGAAGATGTCAGCATAGGACAGCAGTATATTAGGCAACAGCCTCAATGCCCCTTAAAAACAAGGAGGAGTGATAGATCCATGCAATAAGCAGCTTGGGCAATCTGCAGAGATTCTATTGTTGGTTTTACATTTGATTTTTAAATTAATTAATTATTATTAAAATTTGTTTTAATAATCATGTGAACAGTAGTGTGAGCAGTGTCAGAAAAACTAAAATGTAACAGTAGTTGCAATGCTCATTTTGGGGGAAAATTTTTTTTAGTAAAGATCAGAAATATCCATTCCAGAATGCTAAGTGACTTTCAAGACCAAAAACAAAGGCTATTTTTGCATAGTCACAAAAGAAGTCATGGGAAAAACCTCATTTTTGTCCATAAAAGGAGCGGTCAGATGGTCAAAATGAGTGGGCTTATTCAAAACAAGCAGCGTCTTACTCATTTTTGCATTGCTCTGAGGTTGTTCCTCTCACTTCCTCTTCCCTGTTGTAAGTTTAACGAGTTTCTCATTTTTACTAGAAAGTCAGAGTCACTTTTTTAACAAAATAATGCCATATAAATAAATAAAGCAACTTTTCTTTTGCAAAAGCAGCATATAAAAAATGATGCAAATAAACATAGCTGTGATGTGTCAAAGCAATCCACTTGGGACTGACAAAGGCATCCACGTTAAGCTTTCCAAACTCTGCAGCTGTACACTCAGATGTATTTTAGTTGCTTTCCCTTACTTAAGGCTTGAGTCTTTGTTCTGGTCTACTGAGAGGTCTGGGCATAGAATTCATCCAATATGTAGCCTTGTGAAAATGGACATGCATGTGCATGGCAGCTTTGAGCAGGTTTTGCCACTTATTTCCATAGAAAAATCTCAATTTCTATCATATTTGCAAATTACAATTTACAAATTACTTGCAAAGAGTAATTAGATTTTGATCATAGTAATGGGATATGCTAACTTATCTAAAATATAAGGAGTAGGTTTCAGATTATTCCTAATGCTATGCCTATAACAATCTCAGATTCACCCATTCAAACTGTCACAGCACTTCAGTTGTGGCAGAAAAGATTTACATTTACTCGTGCTGTGATCTCTCAGTTCCCCTCAACACAGTATATCCATGCTTTGCAGGCTCTCAGAAAAGCAGTCTGCCTTTGATGCTGGATGAGTTGGGCTCTTAAAACTCCCCACTCATCCACCTCATTTCTCTGGGCCAGCACTTCCCTCTGGGTCACATTTTGACATGACCTGATTTTTGAATATATATTTTTGCCCATGCTGTCTGAATAAAAATACATCTCAGGGGAAGCTTCTCTATATATAGGACAGCTCCAAAAAAAAGGACTTTTTTTCTGACAGTTAAAGGATCTGACAACATCAGACAGGTTGACTGCTAGGTTTCAGTTTGTGCATGTGAGGTGGGAGGACAACTGCTGAATAATATGTATTTTGTAAATGAACAAAGCTGTGAGCTTTTCTTCAGATTCAGTCCTCTTAGATCTTGCATTTGCTTATTTGAAACCTTGAATTAGAAGCTGAATGTAACAGGTGAGAAGTACAGTAACTCAACCACATAAAGTGCCTTCTACAAACAACTGCCAAATCAGTCATTCTAACTATCTGGTTTTTGAAACCATTCTCTGATAATGCCTGCTTTACAGTTCAGCTTTACTGTACTGTAATTCTGACTCCTGCTTTTTGCTAGTGTATTTTCATTGTGTGCTGTCAACATTACCACTGACTTACAGGGTAATTAGTAACCATCTTCCTCCCCTTTTTTCTGTACCTAAGGTAACACTAGATGGCAATGATGTACATGAAGAAAGAGAACAGACTCAACATCAGGTTATGTAGAGGAGCTGATTGTTATTTACTTAAATAACAATTAATTTCTCCCTTTTATTAAGAGAATTGTATATTGGCTAAGAAAATACAGAAAATAAGAAACATTAAAATAAGATTAGCCTACAGAGATTTAAATTAAGCACAAAAGGTGTGTAAATGAGATGCGTGTTTGAGAATGGCACAGCTACCACATCCAGGACTGGTTATATTCTGAACACTGCTAGAATCAAAGAAATGAAGGAAAGTTGTACTTTAAGAACTGGATACTGATGTCTGATAGTGCAGTGGAAGAGTGCATGCACACTCCCTTGTATTACTCCATACTTCAGTTTTAGGTAAAATTTAAAAATGTTTTCCACACACCTCCTCCCCAGTTCAGACAGCTCAAATGTCTCTCCCTGACCTTATCCTAGAATTGTTTCAGAGCACTTACTCCCTGTGATCCTTTGGCTTTTCCAGCCCTGTGTATTACTCCTAGCTGTCTTCCCTTTCCTAACAAAGGAATCAGCTTTGGTACGCAGACAGCTGGAGCTATCAGCTGGGCTGCTTACTGGAGGGGGCCCTCTTGGCCACTCCTGCTGAAGGATGGTAATGAAGAAGAGTGATAGCAGAGTCAATTCCACCAAGAACAACAACAGTGGGGATGTTCCTTTCTGCAGGAGAGTGTAGTATAAAAAGCTAAAATTCCTCTGTACAAGACCAAAGCAGCATGAAAAACTTGCATGGCAAGTAAAACCTGATAAATGTCAGTGCCTTCTACCCTCTTCTTTCTTCTGGTGTGCTACAGTGACCTAGCTTTCATAAACCATACAGTTTAACAAGCATAACCTCAGTATAATTTGTAAATTTGTTTTAAGTACAAACCGCAATGCACCTCCACCTCCTGGTCTATTGCCCTCTGTAGGGATAGGCTAGTGATAGCAGATACAGTTGCTTTAAACTAGTTACGGATTATCCAAGAAAGGTAGCAGTCACAATCTGGAAACAAAGAAGGAATCACTTACCTATTTCCAAGGATCAGGGCTGGCGAAACACTCCAAAAGATTGGGAATCTCTGATTAGAAGTGCTTCTCCTGATGCTGCCAACCCTGAAATGAAATTTTGGAGAGGTTGTAGTGAGCCCTAGAAGCAATACACCTGTGTGATCCTGGCTTCACCCCTTCACCAGATGTTCAACCACTAGTTCAGGCCACGACCTAACAGTTCCCACACACCCTACTATCCATATGCTATGAAGACCACCTCACAAATGCCATGATTTTTTTCCTTAGCAGTTATTAAATAGCAACAACCTTTCACAAGAAAGGATAGAAAAGCTTATTGTATACAGGAATCAGGTGCCAAGCCCCTCATTAAGTGTTGCTGTGTCTGCTCTACTGGCTCTATTGCACACAGCTGTGCTGCTTGCCCATAAGAATGTGGCTTGGAGTGCCCTGCTGCTGAGGGGAATGAGGAGACCTCATACTTACACACTTTATTATTTTTTTTAAAGTACATTTTTAATAAAAGTAATTGCCTCTCCATTATTGGGATGAACATCTTGCTTTAGCCTGCCAGATTCCTAGTCCCTCCGCTGCAACAACACTCAACACAATTCTGTTGTACAGTGTGGCCTGTCTGCCCAAATATAGACTGCTTGCTTTAAAGCCTATTTGAAATTCAATATTTCTTATGGAAATAGTGGGTCTTGGAGAAGATAAGTCTAAATCTTCCTAGTTTTTCCCCAGATCTTGACAATGTTCAGTGGAACTTTCTGTCTTTACTTAAAAGTAACTGCAGGCCAACCCCAAATCTTCCAAATGAACATGCTGCTGTCAATACATTTTGTAGCATTTTCTTTCTTAAGGCCTTTCTTACACTCAATTTGGGTATTCAAAAAGTCATATATGGATAGGGGGCTATGCAGTCAGGGTGACATTTAAAATGTAAATGTTTACTATATAGTTTGACCTGCTCTTGTCTTAGCTATGCTGTTATTGGCTACTCTGACTAGATATTTTTGTTTTACCCTGTTCAAATAGTATCTTTGTACATGAACTTTATTAATTCCAATTTTACATTAAGAATCTTGTCCATAAGTTGATTTCTGTGAGGAACATACTGATATTATCTAGGGAAAATATTTTAGACAAGTGATGGATTTAAATTGTATTTCCTAGGTTCGTAAGTAGATTCAAATTTAAAGGAAACCTTTAAGTGACAAGAACTGATTTCTGTAAATTTTATCATGCTGGTGAAATTCTGGAGGAGTAGGTAGAAATCAGTATTTAAAAGCTGAAAAGACTAATAGGTGTGATTATAGGCAGGTGCTTGACATCGAGCCCAAAGCTGGATGCTGGAAAGATGTTCCAGATGCAATTAGTGAAAGAATTAAAGGAATATAGTTTACACTAATCAAGAGCATTTTGTGAAAAACAATTATGGGGAAGCAAATATGAAATCTACTCTAACAAGGTTAGAAGTTTAATCATTGCGATTAACTTTAGGTAGTGGGGCTGCAAAATCGTTTGAAGCGCTTAAAGTGCCATGAAAAAGGACATAGGGTGGTGTTTAAATCAAGACTGGTCTGTTTAGGAGCTGGAATATACAGTTCAAATACACATCAGTTTTGGATGTTGGGGAGAGAAGCCCTGAGACCTCCAGTCTTGGTGAGCCACAGCCTGTTCTGCCCTTCACATCTCAGGTGAGCTGAGTATATAGAAAAGTATATAGAATTAAAAATGCTGATGCTCAATTGTTTGGCACTTTTGAGGAAAGCACATGCGTGGAGAAAAAAACTGGACTGGAGACAAAACAAGAGGGTCCTAAGTGAGAAAAGCATAAAGATTTCTCCTTTTGTAGTATCACTGTGGATGAGGAATAAAAAATGCACAGGAATCCTAGTGCAGATGAGGAGAGGCTTCTGTTCGGCTATCCTAACCCACAGGTGACATTGCACTGGAAATAAATACCAGGCTCTGGCTTGTCAGCAGAACTTTGGGGGAAGCTGGCTGAGGTTTGCTCAGGGAAGTCTGTCTCCCTGTAAGCTGAAGAATCTGACATGTTTGGGCTGTGAATTATACGAAATGCCCAACCTGTGAGTGGTAAACAACACATCTTTGACTGATAGCATGCACTGTGCGTTGTCTTGCTGGGAAAACATCAGGCTTACTTATTCCTAGTGAGATGTCCTTTTCACAGGACCTTCATTGAAGTGAGACTAAGTCCTCATTTAAATAAATGTCAGCAGCTCCTTGATAACACTGTCTCCCTACCAGTGCTACTAGTACGATCAGCCCTTGATCAAGGGGAATGAATTAGGCACACTAGGGTGGTTTGAGGATCCCAGGGAGATAGTTCACCCCTTTCTACAGTTATATTTAAATTCACACTTGTAATCTAGAACAGTTTTTAATCCTGAGGTATTTGTCCTTTATGCCTATTTTTCTAGTTAAGCACCCATCATTTGGCTTGATCACAAAGGCACTGGTTCAAATAATTTTTTAAGAAGTTATTTAAAAGAACTAACTCCAGGTAGCTACGATAACTTGGTAACAAGCTACATTTTTACTACAGGGAGAAAAATATTCGTTTTCCCCCCTTTTTATGGGTTGTCATGGCTTTAAACCATGGGTCTGACTTAACTGTGTGCTTGCATTTCTAGTGTAAAATGGTGTCAGAGCTGATTTTCGTAACTGGTGCTAGGGTAACATAATACTGAGTTTGTCTTTTATCACCAAGTGTGGAAATTTATTTTCTTTACAAGAGGTGGATGAAATATAATTTCAAGTAGTTCTATAGGGATTCATCACAAATATTTAATGGCCAAACTGTGTTTCATAGATAAGAAGACTCGGAGGAATAATCACTTTTAGGTGCCAATTTATATAATTAATGCTTTAAAATTGCAGATAATTCTACAATAGAGGAAGTCTTTTATATTCTACACCATTATAAATAAAATATAGAAGCCAAATAGTAAATTAGTATTGGAAACACATATTGAAGGAACTACCACAATCAAGTCAGAATAGCATTTCCTTTTCAGGAGACAGTCACTCCATCGGTTCCCTTGGTGAGTCATTTAAATCAGAAATGAGCTAAATTTGTGAACTCTTAGATGGAACGGGCCATTTATAAAGCACAATTTCAGTGGCAGGGGAAGAAAGTGCTCATTAAGGGCTAAATATCTTGCAGGAGTGTTACTGAATAAATTTAGTCTGTCCAAAAAGAGTGTATTTTATGTCAGACTTGCTGAAACCAGGTCTGATTAAGATTTTGCAGAATATCTGAGCGCCTCAAATGCTGTCGAGTTAACATGAAGACCATCTTATTTCCATGTCACATGCAGGGGAGCTAAAATAAATCTGTTGTAAAGACTTTGAAAGCAAAAACAAGTGGAGAGGGAGAAGATTTGCATAGTCCTGCCATTTACATCTGCAATCACAGGCCTAAAACAGAGTAACGGCTTCCATGGGATGTGAAGGTTGGCAATAGAAAACAGGAAAGAAAAAATTAGCAGAGGCTTCAGCAAACCTCCCCACACCTGCAGGGATTTGATGAACTTTTGGCTCCAGAGCAGGTGAATCTGACTTGCACCAAGAGGTGCAGTGTATAGTAAACTTGATAGTTTTTGAAGTTATTTGCCACTGTAAAATCAACAAATGTATACTTAGCAGAGTGGCGTGGTTAGAATGGTATTTTACAGGTTTTATAGCTAAAAAGATTATTGTGGTGGAAAGAGATAATAAAAAACAAATGGAATGCTCACATGTGTCCTGGGCTCACAGAAAAACTCCAAAGGGAGGGATTTCCAGAAAAAGATCCTTCCTCAGTGTCAGCTTTCTGGTCATGCAGCTGAATTGCCTTCACCTGCTCCATGGACCTCCACCAGCTCCATGGCTGACTCAGTGCTTGCCTCAGGTGATCAGTCAGAGGTTCAGGCAGTGACTCAACAGTTCCTATACAGTCACTCTTTTAGTTTTTCTGTTTACTGGGGTTGTTTCCCAGTTGTCTCCTATCCTTTTATAGTGTTCAATGTTTTGTTAGAACTTTCTCCTCGAAAAGTGACTTTCACTTAAGACAGTTGTAAGACAACTGAATGTCTTATATATCACATGAATTGAACTCATTGTACCCCATGGATTTGTAAAATAAATAAATCTGCGAGTTATGTTTAAGTGCAGTCATGTCAAGAGCTAGACGTGTAGCATGAAGTTTTAAACAGACAAAAGACAGGGAAATTTAGCTGCAACAGCACAGAACTGCTTGCAGCAAAAGATGTTCTCAAAAAGTTCTCACAAAGTACTGACATTGAGCCACTCTACTGCCCCGTTTTTGCCACTATGTGGGAAAGTGGATTAATGCGTGGAATTCATAGTTGCTGTAGAAGCTTCTAGCTCTGTGCAGGTGGGCTGAGAAGCCCACAGCACCTCAGGGAGGCAGCAGGTGAGGCCTGTGGTGGGAAGCACCAGGTAAAGGAGGGGGTGTATGGACACATGTTTGTAAAGCTTGGATTTGTGGGGTGAGAGAGAAAGAGAAGAACCATAAGGAAAATAACCCGGGGAAAACATATTTCAATCTCACCACCTCTCTTAGCTTCCCATCTACACACAGGTTTTTGGCAAAGGCAAGTCACAGTGAGCTTACTCATCAAATGAACGTGTTTAATAAAAGACCTGTGGCTAGGTTTAAGTAATCTTGGTGTGATAGATACATCACTATGCATATGGCAAATTGAAGTTTGCATTGCCGTATGCTGTTAAAGCTGAGGATTGTGTTTCTTTCACATGTGAAATTTTCATTCACAGAAGAGGTTTACAGTCTTCAGTTGCAATTTCCTGAGAGGTCCCAAAGGCTGTGAGCTGTGCCTCTTTTGTATTGAGAAGATCACTGTAGGATCACAAACAAAACTTTAATTCCACACAGGACCAAAACCGTGTGAAAGGCAGTATTCAGATTCATTGCAGTACTCCAAACATGTATTTCCAGGAATCCTTTTTATTTCTTGTACCAAATAAGTACCATGGCTCACTGGGCATGAGCACTGTTACCATTTTTTAGGCTCTTAATACACTGGGTAAATATAACCCCACTTTGTATGGAACTCCTCATCGTATCCCTCTGTAAGTGAGATTATTAGCACGGTGTAGTTCTCGTGGCCTTCTGTGGTGACCTCACTGGAAATGCCTCCTGTGAGCTGTCTGGCTTCTTTATTATAACCCAAATGTTGTGGGTGTGAGGACATTCATCTGTTGCGTAAGTGCACTGTTATGCTGGTAGCATCTAGCTCTCGAAACCAGACACAAAACTCCAACCACAAAGCCCTGAGGCTGTAGAGAGAGGCCAGGAGTCAAGTCCAACAGTGCTGAAATTCAGTGGTGGATCCAAGGAATTTAAACTGGAATTAGCAAGGTCAGAAAAGTCAGGGCTCCCTGAGGACGTGCCTTGAAAATGTCAGTTAACCCATACCACCACAGAAAATATTGCAAGTAGCAATGATGAATTCTGACTCTGATATTATGCTGTGCTTTGAGGGTCTTGAGGATTTTGTTTGGTTTGACCTGGATATCAGAATAACCTTAGCAGTATATTAGATGTTAGGAAATAAAAGTTTCAGCAGTGAGAATTGTATTTGAATGCAACCATTACATTTCTTGGATATTCCCAACACACAGTTGGGAATACTAACTGTAAGCTTGAGTCACGGGTATTGCTTCTGTAATATACAAGTAAGCAACTTTGTAATATGAAGAAATGCTTTTCTGGATTGTCTGTTGTTTTTATTATTGCTTAGAAACCTTTATTGCTCTAGCACTCATTAATATTCATTTCTGTTCTTCAGAAATTTGACATCTTCAATAAAACAGAGGTTATTGGTAGTCTTAATGGTATCTAGTACATTTAAAGCCTGAGGAAAATAAAATAGGCAGAAAGAACAGACGAAAATTATTCTTCAAAACTGTGATATCAGCTGTGACTTGGAGTATATTATGGTGTGAGGTTTATATCCAATTAATGCCTGGAAAGAGTATTTTTGGTGTATGAATGTAAAACTAGTATATTTATGAAAGCTGGTCAGTAAAGCTTTCTGTCCCAAATAAATCTATCCCTGAAAGTTTCAGACCTAATTCTTGTGCTGGTTTGCTCAGAACAAGCTCCTTACCCCCTACACCTCCCCGCACGAGGAAGAGAAGTGTGAAGATTACATAAGGAATTAGGTCAGGATAAGTATATAACTGAATTACATCAACCCACAAGGTGACTTGCAAAGGAAAAGTGTGTTAGAGAAAAGGAAGATAATAGAAATTGAGAGTCGTATTGCCGATGTGTGAAACTTCATCAAGGATGAGCTTCTCTTTTAAATGGTAGTAGTAAACCTTTCCCTTTTGTGGATCTCTGCCCTGGCAAGCAGGAAAGACCAGATGTGTAGAACTGATGAGGACCTACCTACCAGTGGTTTGTACTGTTGCAGTTCATATTTGACTTCTTTTGAACGGTGACTATTAGTCCTACTGCCACCTGGTATTTTAGATTGTAGCTAGCCAAAGATAGCTTCCTTTCAAATGTGGATTTAGTTCCAGGGCAAGTATCCCATCATCCCAGTGGGTTTTTTTTTCCATGTTTTGGGGGATGTTTATTCTACATAGCTCATACCTTGTATGAAAGACCTGGCCTGGGAAATGGTTGCAGGAAAACACCAGCAATTACTTACATGTGAAATGCTGGATACAGTCACTTTGCTGACCAAGTGAAGGATGCACACTCTCTGTAGCATGGCATTTACATTTTCAGGAGAGGCAAAAAGCTGGGAGCAGCCCCTGGGAACAAGACATCCTCTTTCTTCTTGTCCACCGATTGATTCATTTAACTCTGCTGCTGTTTGGAAAACTCATTTGTAAGTTCAGACCGTTGTTTGATGTACAAGTGACCCAATGGGGTTGATTTGGTCAGATATAATTATTTCGCCTCCTTTTTCACCTGGGAAGTTCCAGGAGTTGCAGATGATTTCAATTTTCTTTAAAAAGTGGTCATACTTTCTGAGAAGCACATTTCAATTAGAGGATGGAGCTTGCAGGACCTAACCATTCTTCAAAAGCTCGCTTTTAACTGCAGTGGTATTTCCAGAAAACGTCAGTAGAGAGAGCTCACGAAACATGCGTGCCATTGGTGTCTGCTGCGAAATGCCACCTCTCCGTTTGCTGCTAGGGGCAGGCTGTGCTTTGCCACCGTAGACTGGGAGCTGGGAATAATATTAATAGGATGCCAAGTGTGATCTGCTACAGAGAAAAAGGCTGAGAGCAGTGGGAGTTAACTTTGGGTTATGTTTCGGATTTGGTTTTACTGTATGGATTGTATACAGAGCATGGAGTATGGTAACCTTTTCTATCCATCTAGAAACTGTGCTCCAATAGCTATTGTAACTCAGTGAATTGTCTGCCAGCCTGCCTGGGACTGTGTAATATTGCAGGATTTACACATTTCTTGTGCTACAGAACAGAACAAATGCAGTATTGACACAAAACGGTACTGCATCAATTAAATATGTGCCAAACTGTTTCCTTCATGTTTATTGTGCTGTTGAACAGATTAGAAAGGTGCACAAATTTCTTTAAACTTGAGGTTTTTCCCACTGAGACACATTTCATGCTTGGCATGCCAACTTCAAACATGACTTAAGTGTTGATGGGAACAACCTCCTATTTGCTGTTAGTGATATCATAGCGAACCTTGGTTAATATTTCCTGGTAGAGACATGGCCATAAGTGGTATCTGTTTAGTTCTTCATTTCCCTTCAGTAGTAGTTAATGTCATAATAAGCAATGCACTACTGAAACGATTGTACGGTTTTTTTTCTTAAGGTAATTGAATTCACATGGATTTTGGCCTCATGTCCTATAGGAAACCACAAGTACAAGGTGCTGAAAAATCCCCCGTAAAGCTATGGAATGAAAGTGGACTTCTGCAGAATAGAGCTTTTGCTGTAATGTTGTGTCCTGGAAAGTATATTACAAACATTCACTGATAGTTATGCTCAGATGATACCTAAAAACAAAACTCTTCCCATAGAATAGCCAAACAAGGCAACTTTCTCCATTCAACAGGGGCTAATAGTCCTGCTTTGTAAGTGTCTGATGCAGAATAATATTTACAGCAAACTATGAAAATGTACCAAACCCTGTAACTAGCCTAGTTAATAATTACAAAGTGCTTAATTCTGAATGCACATTTTGCCAAAAGTGTTTGATTGCTAAAATAAGAGATACGTTAAATACATGTCCCTCTTTAATTTTTCATGTGACCAAGTGCTTTAGAATTAAAATGTAATCACAGACCTTGACAGAAATACTGTGTGATAATAAAAGAGCTTTTAATAGCAGAAATAAGTAGAAATGCATGTATATAGAAGGGCTTAATTACAGAAAGCTGTTCCTCCTCCTGCAGGCCTTGAGTAACTCTGAACAGTATGAGGCATTTTTCTACTCATCTTGGACCTAGCCTTGATGCATATTATTGATGGTTGTTCCCCTTCTCCTGTAATGATCCAGGATTACCTTATGCCACAGTGTCTGACTTGAGACTTGTCCTCTCGTGGCCAAGCCTGAGCAAGAACCTGGAATTAGATGAATTTGAGACATTTTGTTCCTCCATATTGAGTTTCATCCAGTCACCTACGGTTAGGGATTATAAGTCCAGCAGCACAAACATCCAGGTATTGAGGTCTAGCTTATCTGAAATCTGTCTACACTGAAATCTGACATGGAGTTTGGCAGAAAGCTGCTGTGCTGCTCAGCACTGTGTTTTTCTGCACAGCTGATAGAATATCTTTGCATCTCCAGAGCTCTGCTCGGTGAAGAAAACAAGTGGGATGAATCTTCCTTGCTTCATGCAGCTTTACAGCAAATTAGGTTTACCTTGAAGTTGTAATGAGATCATTCCATTTGTTCCTGATTCTTTGATCTTGTAGCCTAAGCTAGAGTGAAGTAGCTGAGCTAGGAGGAGGTGTTTTACAGGCATCAAAGGTCCTCTGGGAGCTGGCTAAGCAATTTCAGGACTACAGCAGAGCTGCCGGAATCTGACATGTGATCTTACACTTTAGAAAACGTTAAGCTCCTGAGACTTCCAAGACCTTAAGTATCAATGAAAGCTAGAAAAGAACCCATCTAAGCCTTCCTTTTCTCTATTTTTTTCCTTTATTTTTTTAATTTATAGTTAGCAATTAAGTATTTAGTCACTTTCTGTTACAAAAAACTCTATGCTTAGCCCTGTCAATATGGTCTTCTCCATAAAGGCATTACGAATGTTTATTCTTTGAGAAATAAGGAAGCAAGAAATAAAGAAGCATGTTGTGTATTTCTTGAGTAAATTGGATATGAAAGGCAGAAATATTAATGAAAAACTAACATTTCCCATGGAAAAAAGAAAAAACTTTGAGCCAAGTAAATTGAATTACTTCAGAATTTGCTGCAGTAACTTTACAAATAGCTCTATTTGTATACTAAACTAGTTTTTTCCCTTATGCCAGATGCTGCATGTTAGGGTTAGTGCCAGTGCAAACCCTCAAGGTGCTGCAAGTCAGAAACGTTGCTTCCAGGGCCAGAGGTCAGTCAGGACCTAAAATCTCTAGAGTTTATTAAATATGAAGAAGAGCAAGGAATAAATCTAAAATAATTTCATGATGATTGTAGCTGAAAAGATGAAACTGTACTTTGTTTTTCCATAGCTTGGTTTTGGATTTTTTTTTTCTTTTGTTTTGGTGCTTGGTTTTGGTTTGTTTTTTTTTCTTTTTTTCTGTGTGATTTTGTTTAGAAGCTTTATTTTTCATTCTTTTTTTTTTTCCCCTAATAAATGCAAAACACTGTTCCAAAGTATGTCCACCACATGTCGTCTAATGAAAATAAAACTGGCCAGCCCAGATTTTTATAACCACAATAAACTTAAACTTTTTGGTGTGCTATTTTAGTACTTAGCATATAGTGGGAGACATTTCCTCTTTTCGAGACTATACAACTCTAGTTTCAGCTGAGCAACAGAAAACTCCTCCCTCCTTTCTTTCCAGAAATGAAAAAGAACCCCAAACCATTATCCCAAGGATTGCCAAACCTAGAGTAACTGGAAGCAGCTGAATGTTTGGACAGGCTGGAGCTTGGTTAATGAGCAGCATACAAGTGAACTTATTGGCACAGAGATCCATGCTCCATGAAGCATTTATGTCAATGTCTGTTGCAGTCCTTCACAGCAGTCCTTCATATTGAGGTACTTGCAGTTATGTGACTCATTAATGGTGCATCTTCTGCATCACCGAATTCCCTCAGGAGTTGTCTCAAATTTCCCGTAATCTTTGTTGGCTTCTATACAGCAATATTCTTATAAGACCTTGGTATCTGACACCTGTCTGTAATTGCATAGAAATTAATCTCTGTGTATCTGAACAGCTCATTTTCTAAGGTATGTGAGGGCTGCTGGCATTATTATTAATAAAGCACTCAAGTTTATCAAACAGCTTTGCAAGAAACAGAGAGATAAATTTTATCATGTAGATAATGTGGTAATATTTTAGCTGTCTAGTCTGCAATTAGATGCTGAAACGCAAATGCTTTCTTCTTTTCTGTGGAGATAGCAAATGTTACATGTTTTTCACTATGTAAATGGCCCTAGTTAACATTAATCAAAGTTGCACATCAGCTGCAAAACACACATCTAGAAGTGCAACTCCAGGGCAGCCCAAATCCAAATGGGTGGCGGGCTTCTAACAAGATATTTCATGGAACTCTATTCTACCAGCATGTGTCTCTGCTGAAGTTCTCTGCTCTAGTTCTCATCCTGTGATTCTGGGTGTGATATATGTGGGCTAGCTCTAGAAATCGTGACAGGACCCGGAAGGCAATGCAAATATGCAACCAAAACACATGCAAGGCTTTTTCCACGGGTCCTTGCACTTTGAGGGCTACTTGCAAGGCCACAAAAAGCTTGTAAAAAGAAGCATCCAGTCAAATCCATGTCAATGTTGCCCTCAGAGCCTGGTTTTCCCTGTGATCTATGTCGTCATCTTCTGTGTGAGTAGTGTGCATTTACAGTGGTACATGATGTAAGGTAAAAACTGGAGCAGATGTTAAAACAATATATTGTCTTTTCTATGGAAAGAGAAAGTGGATCAGGGAATAAGCTGTAAGTCAGCACAAACAACTAGTTTTGCAGCTGGGGCTGAAAACTCATCATCCATAAACTGCATGTATAAGAACACGTGCTTCCAACATACTCCGTTGGTAACTTTCTGATGAATGCCTTCCTTTTGCTTTCCATGCAGCAGAGTCACCTGTGTTAACAGAATGTGAACTGTATGTGTTTAAAAGCTATTTTTCCATTGGAATAATAGATTTCACATGAGTGCAGACCACCACATGTTTGGGAAGAAAAGGCAGCCAGCAGTGGAGTAACAACAGCCTTGGTGGAAACACAGGGAATCTGGATATTTCATACTTGCAAGGCCAAGTGTGCTAGCTCTGAGTGTGCTGAGCTAGCTGCTGTGATGGAAAGGCAGCTGTCTGCAGACTGAAAAATAGTGGTGATCAGGAGAAATCCTGGACAACCAGGGAAATAAAATTGAGGTTATATCCATGCGTACGAAAGGCAAGGACAGGGACCTGGGGGAGCTATAGGCTGCTCATCTCTCTGTCAGTCCCTAGAACAGCCATGAGCTCGTTCTCTTGCGTTCTTTTTTGGAATGTTTTAAGAGCAAGAAGTTAATCAAGGACAGTCAACACATTTATTGAGAGCAAACTGTGCTTGACCAACTGGATTGCCTTCTGTGATGAAATGACTGATTGTGTGGAGGAGTAGGAGAGCAGCGAGGACACCTTAGGGCCTCTTTCAACCAATTCTTAAAACGTGTCTAAGTACAAACCATGTTTGTTTTGTTGTTCTCTTCTCAGTTCTTTTTTCTTGTTATTGCTACAACTATTAGCTTGCCCTGTAGCTACATATGAGTACGGGTTTGTAAAAGTGATTGTGAGGCTGCTATTGTTTTCTGATGGTAGACTCTGGATTTTGATAGTGCTGAGTTTTGCAGTACGCACTATTCTGTGAAGCTATGGAAAAATTTCAAGCAGGTTGAATATACTTGTCAATATTAGAATCAAAAAGGGGCAGTGGTGAAGCAATGCATGGGACCTTGGTAGGTTCATTTCAATGAGCAGCTTTAAAAACTTAGAAGGAAAGTGAAGAAGCCCAGACTTTACAGAATCACATGGCTTGGGTTGGAAGGGGCCTCCAGGATCATCAAGTTCCAACTCCCTGCCCAGGCAGGGTCTCCAACCTCCAGAGCCGGTACTAGACCAGGCTGCCCAGAGCCCCATCCAACCTGAGCTTGAACACCTTCAGTGATGAGGCATCCATAGCCTTTCTAGGTGGCCCATTCCAGCACCTTACCACTCTCTCTGTGAAGAACTTCCCCCGACATCTAATCTAGATATTCCCTCCTTGAGCTTAAAACCATTTCCCTTTGTCCTATCACTATCTACCCGACTTACTAAAGATTCAATTATATTTTAGTATATTTTATAATGTAATCATATTGTACTATAATATAATAATATAGTATATTTAGTATATTATATAAATCTGACTTGCTGGAGCATTTCAATATCTTCTTTCAGTGTAAAAAAATCTACTGCTATGTCATTCTCTTGTCAAATGATGATGCTTGAAATAGAATGACTTTCCTATTTTAGTATAACTTTCCAAAATAGCAGTTTAATTTATGACCCATGATGCTCACATGGCACCTTTAAAACACAAGCTAGAGGACTAAAATTTAATAAAGGAGTAATTTCTTTATTTCTGATACAACACCTTAATCCTGAACAAATTTTGTAGTGGCTGGGAATACACAATGAATCTCTCATAAAATGATTTCCTAGGTGAAAATACAAAAATAGTAGCATATTTTTGGTGGTCCCCGAGGAAGACAAAAGTAAAATACTGTTTCCATTACAGATTTTTATGGCAGGAACCTCTTGGAAAGAGTCCAGCGGAGGGCCACAGAAATGGTGAAGGGCCTGGAGCATCTCCCCTATGAAGAAAGGCTAAGAGAACTGGGTCTATTTAGCCTTGAGAAAAGACGACTGAGAGGGGACCTGATCCAGGTTTATAAATATCTGAGGTGTGGGGGCCATAGTGGTGAGGCCAGTCTCTTTTCAGTGGTGAGTGGAGACAGGACAAGGGGAAATGGACACAAGCTGCAACACAGGAAGTTCTGCACGAATGTGCGCAAGAACTTCTTTACAGTGAGGGTGACGGAGCACTGGAACAGGCTGCCCAGGGAGGTTGTGGAGTCTCCTTCTCTGGAGATGTTCAAGTCTCGCCCAAACACCTACCTGTGCGACCTGCTGTAGGGAACCTGCTTTGGCAGGGGGGTTGGTCTCAATGATCTCTCGAGGTCCCTTCCAACCCCTACAATTCTATGATTCTGTGATTAATTAAATGTTTGAGGGCTTTTACCTGTTGAACGGCTTAGAACTTGAAGTGCCAAGTAATATGCTTTAAAAAGAAATAATTTTGTGCATCACAGATGCTGTTTCTTACAGACAGTTTTGTACTCTTGAGGCTCTAGTTTTGTCAGGACATACTGTAAGAAGGGCAATAAAATCCTGTATTCTCCAGCATCCTAGTTATTTTCCTACATCAGTCCATCTTCTTGGAAAGTGAGAAGGAACAGAACTACACATATGTATCCAAGCTCTGGACAAAACATGGATTTAGACAGCAGCATGGTGATACAGTCTGTATTGTTAAGAAAGCTAAATGATTCCTGTTTTATTATGACTGTGCACTGAGATGATGTGTTTGTTATACACCCTACTTTTACTCACTGCTGAACTGTGAAGTTTCAGAAGGTTCCCCACCATTACATCTTTGAAGAGTGCTTTTCATATGCATTTATGTTAGAGTATGTTATGTTATGTATCATTTTAAGACCTCATTACTCAGTCCTGTAAAGTTTTGCTAATAGTCTCTGGACAAAATATACAGTTATGCTATAGAAACCCATCTTTACTTGATACAGGTTGATCTAAAAATTTAACCTAATTCCTTCACTTTAATTGGAGGATGTCAGTCATTATTGAAAACACAAAACAGAAAGAAGTTTGTCTCTATATTGGGTATCAGAAGGTAGAAAGCTTAAAGCGGCCCCGTAAAGTTTGCAAAGGTCCTTTCAGCCTGCTGTCCCACCCTCAGCAGTGTCTAGTGATGGGTTTTAAAAGATAAATCTCAATCTACAACAGAAACATGCTGTTCTCCTGCAATTCCTTTGTCATAAGCAGAGATCATTTTGCAACATTTAGCTGAGATTTTGTAAGTAGAAAGATGTGCACACATGCAGAAACTGTGTGCGGCAGTGGGTCAGAGTCAGACTGGCTGCAGGGTGCCTTGGGTAATCTGGTTGCTCAGCCCATGTGCTGCACAGCTGGGCCTTCCCACAGGCAGGAGCTGGCACCTAGTGCTGATGCACCCTGACTGCCCTGCATGGGTCATCTGTGCAGCATGTGGGCAGCAGATGCTGCATGGCTGGTCAGTGCTGGCTGTGCATAACGCACATGCATTGTGAGGACAGCTGTGCAGGGAGCTTGTATGAGTTTGGACATTCTAGAGGCCTTGGTGATTTTGGCCACCTGAGTGTCCCAGGCCTGCAGCCTGTATATGGCCAGAGATCCCGTAGAAGAGATGCTGTTTCCTGCTTAATCTGGATACTGCGGGGTGCGCATAGCAGTAAAGAATTTTTACATGGTGACATTTCCCCTGGGACTCAAAGTTTGAGACTAATAGCTCTTCCATTGAAGCCAGGGCCAAAAGTCATACTTGCTGCAATTGTAGCAGGTGTTGGGACCTTGCTAGCCTTCAGCAGGAACTCTACTGCCACTGAGTAGGAAAGGAATCGGGCGATGGGCAAAGGGGAAAAGAAGTGAAATTGGTGCCTGTTTAAATCACAACAATCATGTCAGCAACCTGCCTGGAGTAAAGATTTTGGCCTCGGGTCTCAATTCGGGCAGTGAAGAGAAAGGAAAACATTGTGGAATTCACTGGCTTTAGGAGTACATTCAGTTCATTTCTTTGCTGCAATTGCTCTTAGTCTTGGATAGATTCCCTGTTAAGAAAAAAAAAAACAACAGTCTTGATGCATCCAACTGAAAGGGTTCTAGAAGGGTTGCAAACATCTCTGAGGTACTCACAAGTGCTGAAGTGGTTTTGATTGAAAATACCACTTTCATGTAATTCTTCCATGTTTCCTTTTGTATTGTTTTCAATTAGTCGTTTCAACTGCGCTATCTACAATCTGAAACTGTGGAAATTGAATACAGAAAGATGTAATTCAGAGAGGAGTAAGTATAGCAGCAGCTTTTTTTTTTTTTCTCTAAGAAAAGGATATAGACTTCTCAAGATCAACTCTATATTCTCAGTTTAACTAGCAGACAGGAAATGCTTTTTATTCCTTAGGTCCCCAAGGATGTTTCTTTGTTAGAAAGCCAAACCTCCATTTCCTCTATTTCTTGTAACAGATAGCAAACCTGGTGAACATAGAGATTTGGCGCCAAATGCATGAACTTGTAACCTATATTTTTACAAACCAGATTCATTTGAACTTTGGAAGTTTGTCTTTGTTTTCTGCTAGAGAACGTGGTAGACAACTAATTGATTTTCTTGTGACCAGATGCTGAAACCTACACTTATGCAAGTGAAGTCTCAGTGGGGATAACAGCAGTCAGCGTGCACATGGAAGCCCTTGACGCAGCTGTTTCTATGCTGAGAAATGCTGGCGATGGCTTTGTCTCAGTCACCACTTTCACCCGCAGTGAATTCCCCTAAGCTAACTATGGCCGGGCTGTGTAATGCAGTTTTACCAAAGTAAACCAAGAGGTAACCAAATTCCTTTGCTAATAAAAACAATACCATACATTCACTTTAAGGAGAGCTAATCGTATTTTGACTACCAGGGCATTCTGTCCAAATTGCTGTCCAACTAATGTGGATTTGTGTATTGTTAAATGCCAGGACAGAAATTTCAAGAGCACTTTGAAAAAAAGCAGTCTTCTAGAGATCAAATAGTTGTGACCATGGCCAAGGGATAGAGTTGAGTGAACCAGATAGGTGAGATGCCAAGCAAGTGTGGCACAACAAGTAGGCCAGGCACTGTGTGAACTGAAGTACTGGAAGGATATATTTTCAAGAAGCGATTTTTTTCTTGACTTACTTCAAATCAAGACGTAACAGTGGTGTACCTTAAAGGATTGTTGTTTCTATGATTCTGAACTCTAACATAGGCTCTCTGCCAGTGTAGACTTTGCTATGTGGCTCCCCTGTGCTGTACTGCTCTGAGGACTTTCATTTACAATGAAATGAGAGGTAATGTTCATCCTCCCTTCTATTTTGGTTTTGTACCCATATCTTTTAATTGTGTCTATAGTGGTTTGTCTAACCATGCTGTTGTAGAGACCAGACTGAGATAGGGAAGGCTTCAACTCTGTGATTGAAATCCAGGTGGCAATACTAGAACTAGTAGATAGATTAGGTTTCTTTGTTTCTTTTTCTATTTTTCGTTTTCTTTCTTTTCTTTTTTCTTTTTTTTTTTTTTTTTTTTTTTTTGGAGGAGACAGAGAGGTTGGAGCAGGAAGGAGGATAGCAGGTTTGTGGGTTGTTGTTGTCTTTTTTCCTAACCGATTGTTAGCTTTTTATGTCGGAGTTTAATGACTCCTCACTGACTGTTGTGCTTAGTAGTGGTTGAAAAGTTACATGAACAACCAGTTGCTTGCTTCCATCACATGCAGAACTTTATGCTTTGTTGGTGTATTATTCAGAAGAAGGTCCGAAGTATTCCTGCATGCTGCTCGTCCTTCATAGGTGATGTGCAAGGAGAATGGCAAACCTTAGAAAGCTCTTCATAATGAGCAAACAAATAAAAATTAAGAACTTGTAAAGGACCAAATGATGGAGCAGAATTGGGATAGTTGGATCTTAGTAAAAAAAATGTTCTACTTGTGTGCAACCCGCAAAACATTTGAACAGGTTACCTGCAAAGAGAGTATTTTCAGAAATAAATTCTGCATTTTCTTGGAGGTAATTATAGCATCAAAGGAGCATGAGAAGAAAGACAATATACCAGAAGACCTGCTATATTGTCTGGCTGGAGCTGCATACTTGACTTATCTTGAGGTTAAATTTGGTCTTGGCAGTCAGTCCTGCAGTGAAGTAATTTGCTGTAGTACTCTGTTACACTACTTTTCAAAGAAGGCAGTGAGACTTTTTGGCCGGTGTAGTCCTGCTCTAATGTGGGAAGCTAGGTTCAAACTTTGTTCAGAAAATCCCAACTGTCTTAGCTGACAAGAAAAGAAATAGTAATTGAAATAACTTGATTACAATACAATTATGGTACACTAGGAAATGTGTTTTCACCATCTGAAACACATGTAGATAACAGTCGGTCAGTTTTCATGTAAAGGCTTCATATGAAAATAGTTCCTGTTAATAACTAAGTAATCAACGTGACATTGATAAAATATAAACAATATAAACAAAAGTATTGATAAAATCAATACTTTGTCTAATGCAGAGACACTAAGGGTCTCCCAAGTTCCCAATGGGAATTTATTTTGTCCATTTATCTCCATCTGCAGTATTCTTTGTAAAATCTTAATAGCAGGATGTGGTTAGAACATCATACATGATATTGCAGCTCTTAACAACAACGCTACTCCAGGAAGTGATGGTAGAGACTTATCTGGCACAGTGCTTGCAGCCATGCCCCAGTAAAATGCAGACATCTTGTCAGACAGGATGTTTGTAGCTAACTCACTAGTACAAGAGAGGAGCAATGAAGTTTCATGAATTGGTTAACTTCACAGCTGTTCCCACTGGTCTTGAGCAAAGTTTGCTGAGCCTTTATTGGCAAGTTAGACAGTAAGTGCCTTCTATTTTATTTTACTTAAAAAACAATCAAACATCCAGTCAGCCTGTCATTAATCAACTTGAAATCAAACAGGAGAATTTTAATTTTCTGTTATAGGATACAGGCCATGGTCTTGATGCTACTGCACAAAGCAAATGTCACCTACTTGCAAAGAAATTATTTCTGTGTGTTGAAGGCTGGCTTTGCTGCTCACTTATTTTCAAACGAGTTCCATTTTAAAATTCAGTTATTTCCCTAATTTCCTAATTATAGGTCAGTGCTCCCTCAAGATGCAGATGACCTACTGCATGAGCTTAAATAGGATTCCAAGGTTTGTTCACAAGCTCACAAACCTTTTTTTCTCTCCAGAGGTTTGGTTTCCTTTCTTTTTCATTCTCTTGAAAACAAATTTTGGTCTAAAGAAACCTTCAAATATGTAAGGCAGATGCAACCGGCTAAGATATCTAAATGTGAAGAATCTAAAACCAGGTCCCAAAAACTAGCTGAGATTTATATGCTAACTCTGTGATGGAAGAGAGAAAGTTCAGAGCTTTCTTTGCTTAAGCTTAGTCTATTGTACAGCTCTGAGATCTCAGAAAAGCTGAAGGGAGTTTGACCAAAGTGCTTGTGTGTTTCTATGGGCTGTGCCTGTCATGAGGCAGAACTTTGCTTCACAGGAGCAATACCCTGGTGGATACTGCATTGGTGACATATGGTGCTTAACTGTTTCTCCTCATTATGTAGTCACTTCTCAGCCTTGTGTGCATAGGCAGGCTGCTGAGCCACACGAGCATCCTTATAGGTGCCTCCTGCATAGAACTACTCACAAGGAGAGGAGGTCTGAGAACAGCAGGATGTTCTCTGCATGCTTGAGCCGGATATTGATGGAAAGAAAAAAAATCCTTAAGGTTTTACTAAGAACGCTGATGTTCTGCCTTCCAGAGAGAGCAGTTGTGAGCCAAATATGAAGTTGCTTCAGCGGATGAAATACAAATTACAGTTACCTGAGGCAATGGGACTCCTGTTGATGAAGAAGCTTCTTTCCTAGTTCTGATTACCCATCATAAAATATAAATATCCAGTCTGATATTTTTTCCTGTTTGTCAGCTAAACCATAGATTTCAGTAGCTATTTAAGATTGTGTGGTTGAAGTAGGATCCAGAGGTGTGTATGTTTATACTTATCAGCTGACATAGTAAAAGCTCTGTGGTTTGATGATCCAAGTTAGTATAAATCACCAGTTTAATGCTCAGTGATACATCATAGTGACGAATCAGCCTTTGAGAAGTGTCTTTGTGGTTGTTACTGTGCAGTAATGAGACAAAAAATGCTTCATGCACTGAACAAGGTTCATTATTAAGGCAGACTGACCTCCTACTGTGTGAAGGGACATTTAAAAGCCACCTAGTCCAACTGGCCTGCACTGAACACGGACATCACCACTAGATCAGGTTGCCTAGGGTCTGATCCAGCCTCACCTTGAAAGTTTCCAGGGATGGGACATCTACCACATCTCTGGGCAATCTGTTCTGGTGCCTCACCACCCTCATTGCAAAAGATTTTCCTTATATCCAACCAAGATTTACCCTCTTTAAGCTTTAAACTATCTCCTCTTGTTCCATCTACATGCTGTACCATACTCATGCAGACTTAATGAATGCTTTGTTCTGATTCATCAGACCTCTTTGGGACAGTTTGGTCCCCACCTACATAACAGGCTTGTGCTTTTTTGCAAGAAGGTTGTGGTACAACACATGCTTGCTGATTCAGTTTAGAAGGGGTCAATAGTGAAAAACTCATTCATTTACTTCGAAGCAGGTTTTGCATTTCAGAAATTAGACATGGACTTTCAGAAGTTGAATTTTACAGCAGGAGTTCGACTTACTGTTCTTTGTGAGTATCTCCCAACTTGGAATATTCTATTCTGACTCATGTGCCATTTTTATTGTGCTGAAATTTCGAAATAGGCACTGTGGAGCATGGTTTGTCCAACAACTTTTAATGCAAGTTTCCAAGTGTTTCAAGCAGTGATGCCTAAACTGTAACGCTCTTAGGAAAGCAAGAAATTAAACCAGCTTTTGGCTGTGTGGAATCAGTTCAGTATTTCTAGCAGTGCTGTAGCTTCACTCACAGATTTCTGTGAGTCTTTCTGTTTAGGAAATGATCATAATTTAGCTTCATTCATCACTAAGATTATGAATAGTGTCTTCCTTGCCATAATGTCTAAAGATGTGCATGAAGATCCCACACAATGGCTTATTCTTCATATTTCAGGATGAGGGAAAGCATCTGAAAGAGAGAAAAAAAAAAAAAAAGAAAAATAGTTGAATTCCAGGAAAATAAAATTGAGGTGTTTCTATAAAGCCTGTGGAAGTTCTAAATATCATTGATGTAATACACAAACAGCAAAACAAGTGGTTTGGCAGCCACTGCAATGCAATTTACATGCTGACCAATAGCACCTCAGTTGCATTTCTGAGCTCCTTTTACAGTTTGCACACTCTAGTTCCAAGTCTCTGCTTGAGTTGATCAGAGCTGTTTAGTGTTACCTATAAAGCAGCATAACCCAGCTGCTTGTTCCTGAAAGTATTGGCAGGACCATCACAGTTTTCAAGCCCTCTGTGGGAATGCATAACCTCCTGCTTGTTGCTGTGATGCATTCACATCAGCTGAAATGTTCTGGGGTTTTCCACAACTGGTCTGGATCGAGAGAATTGGTATTGCAGTCAAAAGTTGAGAAGACACAGTTGTTAGGCTGGACTTTGGGATGCAGAGCAAGAGCCCTCAATCTGATCCAGATTTTACTGAAGACAGTTAAAACACGAATCTAGTATCATCTGCTGGGAAGGAGTCCGCATCCTCTCTGGATTACAAACCCTGTAGTATAAAACTGACGATATCTATGATACCAACTGAACCTGAGCTCTGGGAGGCGTTGGGCCCAATTTGTAGCATGAAACCTTCAGTACTGTACTCAGAAAGTGTCTAGTTGCATCTTGGTCACAGATGCTGCTCTGAGGTTCCATTAAAAATGGTGGCAGGCTTCTCTACTCATAACCTGCATCTGAAAGGATGGGATGGCCCAGATGAAACTGTAGCAATGACGTATCTGCTGGGCAAGATATCAGTGCACTGTAAGATGTTAACGGAAGGAAGACATGGAAGATCATAAGGTTCCCTTACTCCCTGTCTGCAGGAACAAGGCTGTTCAGCACCCAGAGTGCAGTGCTGGCTCTGGGGAGCCCAGGCTCTTGATGTTCCTGGTCTTGGGAGCTCTGTGCTGCTCTGCTCAGAGGTGCTGAGGCTTTGCTCTGTTCCAAGAAGGTCCCCATGGGTACACAGTGCTGCATTTTAGCTCCTGATGCTAAACATCAGCTCCAACATCTATTTGCCAAGGGGGATTACTGTCACCAGTGGCCCATGACTGTTACTTTCTGGTGTGTAACTATCCCTTTTCTGTGTGTATTTTTAGTTTTTTGGGAATTTGCATGAACAATAATGAAAGTCAATTTGCTTGCCCAAATGATTGAGTCAGGGAGAAACACCTGCGTTTAATCCGGAACACCAAGCCTCATCTGATGAGAGTAGAAAGAAAGGATTGGCTAAAAATTGCTGGACACAAAGGACATCCAAATGGATGAAAGGAAAAACATTCAATACCATGCAGCTCAGTGACTACATGAGCTCATGGTGTGAAAACATTAGCTGGAAATGAATTTTGACCTTAGGGTTTATCTCTTAATGTTGCTTTTGTGTGGCCCCTTATCCTCTAGGAAGACAAATCGCAGTGAATATTTAATGTGTGTGTGCAAGAACACCTTTGTATCTTGCAAAAGTCAAATCCACTCTTAAGTTTCAATAACAGCATCTGTATAGGTGAAAAATAATCACAGCTATTAGAACTGGTTCTTTTCCTTATTGTTCTTGCTTTGTAACCAGTACATGGCCCAAAAGAGTGTGCCAGACAACCTGCTCTGGTTTCTACAAGGATTTTAATGCCCTTGTGCTCCCTTTTCTTTGGTAGACCTCAAGCATTTTGTACATTGACGCTATTACTGTAGCAATGGTGAGATTCTCCTAAACAAGAATATAAGATATTAAAAACCATGTGTGCTTCAAAAAACAGATGTTTCTGCCTGAGCTTTTAAGCCACTTTAAGGAGAACTCATTGTCCTCAATCTGTAATGGCTCTGTGATGCTCCTCCAGGTTTTGTGGTGGGGACCAGGAGCTATTAGATATCAGATATCAGCCTGAAAAAACTTCCCTTTCCTCCTTTTCTTTGTCTCCTCCAGTATCATCACCTGACATCATGGTTAGTATTTAAGTATTATCATGTCCTGTCTCCAGTACACAAGAGTTTGTGGTGTCTGGCTTTCCTTAACTGCCTGATTTTCTTCTGTACCTCTTTGAGACATTATGAAGTTTTCTGCTTTTAGAAGAGGGCTCTAATTTTGTGTTGAAAAGGTGCAGAATGCTATTCTAAATGGACACAGTTTTGACCGTTTCCCCTTGCAATAATCTGAAAATGATGATTTTTCACATTTCCTGAGACCTGTTTTCTTCCTGTGGCTTTTTTTCCTGAATGAGGAAGTATTTATAAAGCTGCTTCTTTAAATTTGTCTGTCCATACCTTAATGACTAGAGATACTCTGTGACATTAAGGTAGGCTATCATTAGAGAGGTTATTAGTGCCTTGGTTCTGTTATGGAGCTGAAAACACCTGTCAAATTCAATGGAAGCATATTGCTTCTCAAGAGTATAGTGTGCTAAGACTTTAAAACTGTTAGCAACTAAAAACAATTCCTTTACTGTAGCAAACATGATTGGACGAATACTTACATGATACAAGCTGCATTGGAAAATTCCTTCTTGAAGCCCTCCCTTCAGAAGCATTTTGCTGCATGTTCTGTGTCCTCCCTTGGATTAAGTAACTCTAAGGAAAAGCTAGGCCTCCTGTTTGCATGCTTTTACCTCCACTCTTTGCTATATCCCTTTATTTGAAGCCATCCTAGCAAATCCAGCTTTTCTTGCCCTTCAGAGTTTAGTACAATTCTGGGTTATTTAGAAAAGACAAAATCAGAGTTTTTGATGGTATGCTCAGAGTTGTCTTTAGCACGAAGGATTAGGGAGGTAAACTGGGCCTTTGGTTGAAAAGGTGAGTGAGTTGCTCTGGGAGAAGGGTGAGCTGCTGATCCCTCCCTCTTGCTTGTACAGGCCCATGCTAAGATGCCTTTGGGCTGTCTTTTGAAGCAGGACTGATTCAGTGGAAACATCTGTTCTCATGTTGCTTTCCAAATAGCCATACCTCATAGGGTGGTTCACATTCAGAAATTGGGATTAGGATGAATTGGGGAAGAAGGTTATAAAGGCAGTGTTATGGGGGTTTGGAGAGTCAAAGAGATATTTTCCATGATGATTTATTTTTGGCATGAATTTAGCACAGCATTCCTCATTCAATAACTGGGTTATGGAAGCTGCTCACCTCACCTCTGTGCTGCCTTGCTTGTGCCCTATGTAAACCTCTCTTGACAAATGACCAGTTTGTTTTGGAAAGATCTAATTATATCTAACATAGTATTGGCTTTACTAACTTACAGAGAGGGAAAAATACCTATTTTTTTTTTTCTCCATGTAGAAATATTCAGAAGGGGGAGAGCTTAACTAAATATCCAAATATCACAAGTGCACTTCCCAGTGCGTGTATCTGAATGTACACACAGCAGGGTGATTCAAGATTATCTTCAAGCTTCATCCTTCTCATTCTCCTGCCTTTTCAGACCTAGTTTATATATTGTCTTGAAAATGTGGTATTAGCATGAATCCACCTACACGTCATCAAGTGTGGAGTGAAAGGCATCTGTTGTTATATACCTCCTGATATCACAAGGCCTGCAAAAGGGGAGCTCCTGTTTGCAGCCCGCAAGAAGAAATCTGGGTGCAAACTCCCCTGAGCTTGCAAATCCAAGTCAGAGGTGAGGCTGTTCATTACCTCGATCCGGCTCAGGTCACAGTCAGAGGCTGTCAGCCCTGCAGGACAGTATCCTTTCTGTATAGCAAGAACTAGGTATGAAGGAAGGCACACCTGCTGCCTTTCCTGCAGTAGCTGCTACCTCCTACCTTACCGGGAGCAGCAGGAGAAAGACCTACTCTCCAAAATCTCTGATAGTTTTCCTCTCTATCTTTCCTCTTTTATGTGTTGAGGGGGGAGACCGTTCTCATCCTTTTGCATTCTTCCCCCTCTCCCCACTTTATTTAAGGGGATTGGTGGCAGAGATGAGTAGAAGGTGTAGTAGGAGTATTGTGAAGGGAGTACATAGGGGACTTGTGCAGGGCTGTTAGCACATGCCTCAAAGGAAGGAGGAAAGCGAGTGATGCGAAGAGGGAATTTCCTCTTCCCTCACACTTCAATCCCCAGTGCACCACCCTCACATGCTTTGCTTCCTCCAGGGCATGTTGTGCTGCTGCCAAAGTACAACTGAACTCTGCCACTGAGGATGAGATGCCTTGAGCTCTGATGTCTCCCTTGCATGCTGAAGACCCTGTCTCACTTTTTAGCCTTTGGCTGGGGTATGATTCTGCTTGGGTGTAGTAGGTATTTCCCCATAGAAGAAAGAGAGCTGGAAGGGACCTTGTGAGTCTTCAAGGTCTGCCCCTTGCCCCGAGCCAGAAATCTAAGTTATTCCTGTCAGATTCTTGTGTTCTCTCAGTTGCCAAAGCTTTGTGGCCTTCATGTATACGCTCTCCCAGAATTTAACAATCTGTTAAACCCGTTACTTCTGATCTTATCCATGGCAGACCCGTAGGACAGGCAGTTTTTTTCCTTATGGCCTGCAGTGGCTTTTTATCTTTTTGAGGGTGGTTATAGTGTGTCTTCTCTGTCAGTCAAAAAGGAATGGAAAAGACAAGTCATTCATGATGGATGCCACAGGAAAGACTTTCTGGGCTTGCTTCATCTGGTCTTTGCCTTTCCCAAAACGTTTGGACACAGCTCTCTGACAGAGACCTTACTGATACACAATGGTATAATTGCATGGTAGAATATAAACTTTCCTATCTCAAAATCAAGCTGGTCTGCTCAGACAGAAGAAAGAATTTAATTTATTTAAAAAAAAAAAAAAAAAAGAAAAGAAAAATAAAAAGAAAAAAAAAGGAGATGGTTTATTGTAATTTTTTTTTCTGTATGAAAACTTTGCATAAATTCTTTTTCCTTTTTTTAATAGATGTGATTCTATCCCTGGTAGCACTTCAGCAGCATAGATGTGTTAGCAGCTGAGAGTTGGGCACAATAAGGGCTCTGTGCAGTTGGCAGGATGTCTCCTTGAGATGGTGATTGAGGGCTGCTCCTGTCCTTGAAGCAATCTAAGTCTGTCTCCTCTCCAGTGGACAGAATTGGCTTAAAACTTGCTGTCAATTGTGAAAGGAATTAATTTTTGCAAGTGCATTGAAGATAGGCTGTAACCAGCTTTGCCATTAAATTGTTGAACGTTTTTCTGGCAGCAGACCTCTTTGTCCACACAAAAAGCTCATATTAGAAGACAAAAACCTTTTTATAGTGTTGTAATGAATATGAGCAAAGCAATTCTCTTACTGTCACCCTGAATTGTGGAGCAGTGAATTTCAATCAACTGGAGGCCTCCTAACTTAATTGTATGTCTTTTCATTAAAGCTGCATTTAGGATCACAGAGATCTGCAGAAATACTAAGCTACTGGGCTTTAGGCTGGCTTTCTCAATGGGGCCTCCTTTTTAACCCTAAATACTACTGAATTTATCACATAGAAGGAAAGCACTACTTCTGTACAAACATTTGTTTCATCTATTTCTTTTCTGTTCCTTCTTGTCTTGTTTTGTTTTGTTTTGTTTTGTCTTGTTTTTAATCCCTTGGTGTTTGTTAACTATCATATTCATTACTGAGTAATTCTTTGCTTTACAATTGTCAGGCTGTGTGGGAAGTTAAGCCTGCATGTGGGGCTTAGCATTCCTCTGGCCTGCAAAGCAAAGAAGGGCTAGTGCAGTCTGCAGAAGATTTCTCAAGTCTTACCTGACTACCACCTTGGCAAGTACAGCTGATAAACTGAGGAAGCAGTTACGGTCCTGAAAGAGATGCAAAAAGTGACCCTGATGAATGTTTTCAAAATAATGTAATTTTCTTACGATCTCCCATGTTTTATAATGCTGTTCATTTTCATAAAAACAGAATAAAAAGAGTCACATCTCTACTTCTTGATATGAAAAATCCTTCTCTTCATCCATACCAACAAAGTGTCAGAGAGCTACTAGTATGCTAACCATTAGCAAAACCTTGTTTTTGTTACCCTGAAATATTTGTACACTGTCCAGAGGCTCCATCTGGAGTACTACATCTAGGCCTAGGGCCCCCAACCGAAGAAAGCTGACGAGTTGTTGGAGCAGGACCAGAGGAGGAACACAAAGATGATCCAAGGGACTGGAGCACCCATCCTATGAAGATAGACTAAGGAAACTGGACTTTGTTTGCTCAGTTTGGAACATCTCAAAATCATAGGGGTTTGAAGGAACCTCTGGAGATCATCTTGTCCAAACCCTCTGCTAAAGCAGGTTTTCTAGAGTAGGTTGCAAAGAAAAGTGTCCAAGCGAGTTTTGAATATCTCCAGAGCAGGAGGCTTCACCAGCTCTTTGGGCTGCTTGTTCCAGTGTTGCCCTCAATATAAAGAAGTTTTTCTTCATGTTCAGGTGAATGCCCAGTTACATTTTATTGCCGTGTGGCAAATAGCAGCAGAGGGGCAGTCTGACAAAATGGCATCTGATATAGAAGTGCAAATGAAACAAAGGTGTGTCATTGAATTCCTCCATGCAGAAAAAATGGCACCCACTGACATTCATCTATGCTTGCTGGAGACCAACATTGGATGAGAGCACAGTGAAGCAGTGGGTGCTGTATTTCAGCTGTGGGGACAGCAGCAGTGGGCCACCTCCACTGGTGTAGATTTTGAGGAGAGCAGCATGCAGGCTCTTGCTCATTGCTGATGAAAATGCACAGCTACTGGTGGTGACTGTGAAGAAAAATAATGTTCTGTATCTGAGAATGTGCTCTTTGTATATATTGTAGTTTCCATGGAAATGGAGGCATTATTTTCAGTGCAACCTACGTATATGTGTCTCAAGAAAATTCCTCTTCACTAGTGCATCCCAGGCAAGCCAAAAGATTAGATAGATAGTGATAGGACAAGAGGAAATGTTTTAAAACTAAAAGAAGGGAGGTTTAGGTTAGATATTAGGAGGAAAGCTTTTATTCAGAGGGTGTTGAGGCCCTGATACAGGCTGCACAGAGAAGCTGTGGATGCCCCATCCTGGAGGTGCTCAAGGCCAGGTTGGATGGGGCCGTGGGCAGCCTGACCTGGTGTGTGGCAATCAGCCCTCAGCAGGGGACTTGGGACTGGATGGGCTTTAAGGTCTCTTCCAACCCAACTCATTCTGTGATTTGTAGATGAGCAAAGAGACCTGCTCCCAAATAACTCCTGCATGTTACGTCCTATTTATGAAATTGCAGTGCTTCTTTAGCAACTTTTATGCCCTGTGGTCATTTTGTCATGACCTCTGTGTACCAAGAAGTGTGGCTGATCGTGGAAGACTGTTGAAGAGTGAAACTCTTGAGGAAGTGGGCCAGCAGAAACCTTTGAAATTGAGCCTGGCCAGATCTGTTGATGAGGAATAAGTAAATTGCAGGGACCCCTTTGGGAGAAAAGAAGGTGATCGAGCAGCTGAAATGCCTAATATCAAACTGGGAGTTGCATGGAAAGAAAAAAAAAAGAAATGAAAAAGAAGAAGAAAAAAAAAAAAAAAAAACCTAAGAAGAAATGCTAAAAAACCTTTGGCAAGAAATGGAAAATGATAAGCAGGCTGAGCAAGCTTAGGGAACAGGAAACTGGGCTTTAAACTCACTATTTTCAGAAAATAACCCATGAACTGTGCAGAGCTTCTGTAAGAGTAATTTTGTACAGTGAATGCCCTGGGGAGATCAGAAAGTGGAAACTGGGGATTACGATCTGGGGGAGCTTATTGGGTCTTGCTTTGGAATTACAGCTTTTTAGGTTATTCAGCAAGGAGCAATTACTTTCCTGTTTCCTGTAATCTGACAGAGACCCCTGAGCAGGAAAGGTCTCACAACAGCAGTGGCTGATTGAAGGAGGATAAAAATTGTTAATGCAAAAGGAATCTGGTGGCTCTACAGTAGGCCCATGGGAAGACTCTTTGAGAAGGCTGTCATTTTCTTCAGTCCTGTTTCCAATTTCTGTTCTACTGCTGCCCTTCCCATGGCAAGAAGAGGGTATCGCCAAGCTGAGCGGCCTGAGGCAGCAAAATTCATTTTGTCTGTGTTGCTGGAAAGGTTTGCACTGGCTTTTCTGAAAGGATTCCAGAGATGTGTCACTGATCAGACATGATGACTATTCTGGGAGATTATGGACTTCTTCAAGCTCTGGTCTGAAAGTGACCAGCCTGGGAAACTTGAAGACTATTATGGGACAAGTAGAATAATGACAGTGATGTACTTCCAGAAAGTTTCAAGGCAATGTTTTTATCAAGGAAGGTGATGGAAGTACAGATACACAGTCAGGAACTCTTTGACGTAAACCTGAGGAGAGCTACTCCCTGGGTTGGATGCAGTAAGTGGCTAGAATCCCTCTGTCTGCAGCTGTGTGAACAGGACAGCTCAGCATTGGCCATGATGTTCTGCCACAAAACAAGGCTCAGCACATTACTCCACAGGTGGAAAAAGTATGTTCTGGAGGAACGTCTCAAAAGCTGAGGTTGTGGTGTAAGGAATGTACCCATGAGACCTCAAATTGTCACTTTGCGTATGTTGTGCCCGAAGCAGTTGTATAATACTGTTTTGGTTTTTTTTTTTTTTTTGGTCTTCATATGACTTTTCCCTCAACTGAGTTTTCTTGTTTTGCTGGTGTTCCCCTTGGAGTTCATTCCAGCAACATCAGATACTGATTTGGGTTAGAAGGAAGAGAGAAGCAAGAACTTGTCTATAGCAGTTTCTCTCTGATACTTCCAGTGTTTAACTGCTAAAGTTTCCTGATACAAATTCAGTGAGCCTGTGTGTCTTGCAGTGATAGGTTATGCTTATACAGCTTTACATACAGATTTTAGAGAGGACTAATAAGGAATTGCAAAGAGAAATACTGATTGATGCAGGTATGTTTTCTTTTACTAAGGATTTCTGATCTGCTGTCATTAAAATTTCAATCTAATTTTTCCAGATGAATGGTACGACTAAGCAGCCAGTCTATCATTATTTGTAAATGCAGTCAAACAACAGCTTGCAGAGGAGCCTATGGCTGCATGCCATTGGAAAGACAATGAGGTGGTGACTGCTGACTTCTTGAAATATTTAGGTTTTCTCACTGGTTACGGACTAAAAAGCACATCATCAGAAGTTTGTTGCATTCTGTGAATTTTTCCTCATCTCTAACATTGCAACTCTGCCTGTGCATTAATGTGCACAGCCCAAGCAAATGTGTGTCTGTTGCTATCCCATGATTATGGGTTCCTTTCTGGCAAAGGGACTCAGTCTTCCCTTTTGTCACTTACGTCTTTTTAAGCAAAATGCTTCTCTGCAAACACAGATTTGTAGCAGCACAGTTCCTCCATTTGCATTTTTATCATACCTGGAAAACAAAAATTCAAATAACACTTCAGAATTTCTGTCTCAGCAAAAGTCTTTCCTATGCTATAAGGAGTCTAATTTAAATCCAATTTCTTCTGTCCCAGAGGTCCCTTTAGTGTTGTACTTGTTCTTGCTTTGTCTGTTCCAGAACCTGCTGAAATTCTGTTGAATTTCTTCATCTCCTCTCTCTATTTTACACTTGAGTCTTTTTCTGACACTGTTTCTTAAAAGAAACAGTGCAGAGGACTACAGCATAGTCCTATTGACTTCAGTGATGCAGCAGAATCATTGCCAAACTGCTGTGTTTATTGACAGAAGAGTATACTAATAGACAAAGCTGTTAGTCCAGTGTGGTCCATAGTGCTGGGGAAAAGGTTACCAAACACACAGTGCTGCTTTCTGTAAGTACTGATTTTATATCTTTGAAGAGCAGATTCATCGTTACCACTATTTGTACTGCAAACCACAGGTGACTGTGGAGTATATTTTTGATCTTCACATCACCCTTGCAGAAACTGGTGTCCCTGTCATGTTTTGGTGAGGTGCGGAAGGAGAAGGGTATGCAGTTGTCAGTCTTGACTTGTGATATCTGAGATTTAATATTAAATCCCCCAACAAAACTTTACCTGTAATTGTTGATGAGGGGGCTGTTGAGCTGAAGAGGGCTAAGAGGGAAAAACTCTGACAGGCAGAAATCTTAATGCTATATGTTAGTTTCCCTTCTAGCTGGTCTTCCAAAGAAATACACAGCTGGAGGCATGAAATAAAGACTGTATTGGTTATATATATATATATGTATAAGGCTCCTACCAGTCCATCCTGAATGCTTCCGAGGAGTGGAAACTTAGAATTCCTGACTGTTTGACATAAGCATTTGAGGAATGGGATGAAAACTATAAACAGCCTGCTTTCATCTGTGTAATTAGAATAAAATACTGGCCCAAAGATGACAGGATAGAGGAACAAACTTTGCTATTCAGGCACACTTTGCTCTTCACTTTTAATTGTACAACGAAGATATGGGAAGTTTATGGAAGCAGAAAAGTATTCCAGAGATGAGCTGTGGCAACCTATGGGATTCTAGATATGAAAAAGCAAAACTTAGAGACTTGTTCATAAGAAAATCAATGTTTCAATACTGACTTTTCTTTATCAATGTCTTTCATCATTTCTGACTTCTGAAACCTCTCTCTCTATGCTAGTTTTCTCGGCACGATTGTACCAGCAGGTTGGAACACTGAAAGAGTTGATTCTCTGTACTTGATGCTTGGCAGGGAGGTGAGATTTGTGAGCCAGTGATTTGTTTGCACCAAGTCCTCTTGTGGGTAACGTCATACTCCAGGGCTGCCAATCTAGCATCTTTCAAGAGCTCTTCATTAACATAACCAAAATACATCTCTGTACTTTTGAACACAAACACTAATCTTAATGGAATAATCTTTAATTTCAAGGTTTCTGTGAGACATGAGATAGATATTAAAATTCCTTTAACAAGAAAAAGAAATTAAAAATTGAGGGTTGTTTTGTTTTGTTTTGCTGTGTTGTTGACTAGGGCTCCACTAATTAAGTAGCAATTCAGTTGCTTACACTTTGAAGTTTCATTCATTACCTGTCTTGTGTTAAGTCAACAAAAGTCAACATCTAAGGCAGCGAGTCCCAGGCCATCGCTTTTTTGGCTGCCTAATTAAATGTAATTACTTTATTTTGTGCCGCCATTCATACTTGTAATAATTTAAATTGAGTGTATGCTGCAGGGGACTGTTTGACGCCAGAGAGGAGACGTTCCTGCTGTCCTTCCTTGCAGCAGCATGCAAGTCAAAAGTACAGAGATGTCATTTTCCTACCTACTTATTAGCTGCCCTACAGGAGAAGCTCGCCAGTAAGGCACTCATTTTATATGAACAGGATGTCTAACGGACCCACAATTGTGCCTAAAATAGCCTGTGTTCAGGACATGCTGGGATTAGCCACAGAGGTAATCCTAGGCACTTAAAAGCAACTGACCTTCCCATGGCACGCGAGTTTTGCATCCATTCTTTTTTATTTTACAATTATGACAGATCAAAAGCGTTACACTGCCAGTCATTATCTCTTAAGAGTAATTTGAAGAATTACTGTCCTCTTGACAAGCAAAATACTTCTGCTGCTTCCATTTGTTGAGATCAAGCAGTAAATATCCCTCAAACAGTTAAATCATCTGTGTTTCATTTTTCCCTTCGTGCATTAGGAAAAAGATCATCACAGAAAGAGTAAATGAGAAGCCCAGTGCAGTTAATGAGCTCTGATAAACTCCCTGATCCATGGAGTAAGTACAGGCCAGTCTGAATTTTGAGTCAGACTTTAGTGATTAATAATATGGTAAATCTACTCTCACTAGCAGTAATAACAGGGGTCGCCTTTGGCTCTTTGTTGGCCACTGAAATGAGTGCATCTTCACAGTGTGTCCAAACCCTCCCTTTTTCTCAATGGTGCCACCAGGTCTACAACGAAGCAGTTAAACCTAATGTGAGACCTTCAGAATCTCAAGCTGCATTCAAGTTTAAAGAAGAGGGGAAAAAAACCAGCAAACAGCTCCTGGCATTCTGAAAGCTAGATAATTTGTGGAGTGTTTGGAGGAACATCACAAAGAATGCAAATGGAAAAACGATGAATCAATTTAATGTAAAAGAGCGATGGTATTGTTTGTTTCCAGAAACAGTGTTGTATCGGTGTTTGAGTAGAAACTGGAATTCAGTTCAATATAAAATGGCTTGGAGTGAGGGGAAGAACTTAAATTTCTGTGGCAGACTTGTGATTTGTGAGGAGCAGCAAGATAAAAATCAAACATTTTTGCTTTTCGGTTATGATAGTAGGTCATCAGGATTTGAGTCTGTTTCTTAATGTGCATGGAGTATGGGCAGAGGGGACTGTGTGGGCATCTGATCTCTTTTCTATTTAGTGCCCTATTACAGGTCATGTCAAGTATGTGCTTTATATGAAGGATCATCTCCACAGAGCAGGCTAGGTAGCATGAAAAGCACTTCAGTTTTGCCCAATAAGCTGAACCATGTATTTTCTCTTTTTCCTTATGTTTACACTGACTTACAGTCCCATTTGCTATCTCCTGATGGCGGAAGCTTATTGAGATAGGGAGCCCATCAGTCTGTGTTTGATTTTAGATGTAGGGATATCATTAATGATTAATTACTTCCCATTGAATATCAATTTCAGTCAGATCCATTTAAACTCATTTAGAGCAAATGCAGAGTCCTTGCACTCAAACCCACACAGCAGGCTAAAGTAACTGAATTATTTTAAGGATGAGGTAAACTTTCAGCAAGATTACAGTAATGTGATCTAGTTGTAAAGGCAGAAGGTCTTTACGGACACCCACTGAGGAGCATCAGAAACATGCTTTGCATGCAACTAGTGATTAAATGGAGAGGAACTTAGAGTCATGTTTGCTACTGGTGAAAAATCTCCAAAAGCATGGAAAATGCTCCTGCCCTGATTCTGCCTCCTGTGAAGCCTTCTCTGTGCTATGCTGGTAGTGCCAAACTCACCACAGGGAGACTAAACCCTGCGTTTAAAGGAGTGCTGGAATGCTAACTTCATAGGAAGGTTTGTTTGGGCTGCTAAAACTCAGAGCTTATGATCTGCAGCAAGGCTTCTCAAGAAGAGCAGGCTGAGGTGGTCTTCTTCTGTCCTGCTCTATCAGACTGACTATCTTAGCAGGGCAGGCAGGTGGCAGAGCTACTTAAAACCAAAGAAAATGGCAAAATCTGAGAGTTACTATATAATATAATCTGCTCTGTTCTTTTTCCCCCAGACTGTAAGAGACTTGTGTTAAGGGATCTGGAGGTGGTCCCATCCTCCCTCCACATGTTAATCTTCCAGTGTTCAGGGCATCCCAGTTTTCTTCTGCAAGATTAAAATATATATGTATATGTGTATATATATATGTGTATGTATATATCAAGACACTAAGCAATTAAGTGGCATATGAAACAAAGGAATTAATATGGAAGCATTAACTGGCTTCAACCGCAGTGCGTAATGGTACACGTTTTACAATAGCTTAGATTAACACTTAGGTTTCAGTGCTTTTGTGGCTCAGGTTCCAGAAATCTCTCCTCCAGCTGTGATCCTCTTGAAAGCAACAGACTGAAATGGACTTGGGAGAAGCAGTCACCTTGTCTCCTGATAGGGCTGTCTATAGACAAGATGTGAAGCCAATGTCCAGATCTTTGTTTGCTGGGAGCTGATTATGTTCAACTTGAACATAAAAAATATCAAAACAAAGTAATTCCACCTCTTGTTATCAAAAGATGGTATTGACAGCCAGATTCACAATAAAACAACAAAGGTCTAAGAAGGATCTTTTAGCAAGTTGCCTGCACAGTTGAAGAGGGGGACTCTAGAGCAAGATTGTGTCCTTAGAATGAAAGGAAAGAAAGGGAGAAGGTAATAATTAGAGTTTTATAAATGTGCAAGTCATGGGTCCAGTAAGAAAAAGACTGGGAAACTCCATCTTATTAGTGAACCGCAAATGGCAGGATGGTAGGAGAATGCTTGAGAAGAAAAATAGATTGTTACAGATTTGGAAGCCTTAGTGTTTTCTTGTATGTGCAACAAAGGGCCCCATATCTGTTGAGGTTATATTCTGTTTTATTAGAGGAACTACATTTATTGTTTATTTAACAAAATAGTTACTTAAATTGAGCCTTGTGTTTCTGTCAACTCCAAAGATAAGATTTAAGAGCACTATATTGGAAAGTAAAGTCTAAATACTATCACCTTGCTTTAAGAGTAAGGAAAGTGGTGCTTAAGAGGATCTGTGAAATAAAAGACTGATGTAAGAACAGGGTGTATAAGAAGAGACTATCCTGTAGATCAGATTTTGATAAATATCATCTAGCTGTTAGGAGCTGTTGGTGCATCTGTGAAAGTAAGTTGTCTCACGTTTTTGGAGTTCTTTGAGGAACTCATCACTGTCAGTGTGGCCTTTATTCCCAGTTAATACAGATATCAGATTACTCTCTAGCAGATAGAAATGTTTTGGAATGAGAGCAAAGGTCTTTTAATGATGAAATGATAAATAGTCAAAATTGAGGAAAAGTGAGGAAAAATTGAGCAGGAATAAGCAATCGGTTCTCAGAAAAGGGAGATCACCAGCAGGGATTTCTCATGTTCAGATACCCAGAAATGAGTGGGAGGAGGGTGTGAACCATATGATGGCAAACCATGTTCGTGATACCAGGCATTTTTGGGGAATAGATCAACTACACTGGGCTGCAAAAGGACATGGCAATTAAATGACTTGTGTGGCAAAATACACAAAGAGCTGAAGTGGTGCTACACAGGAGGGTGAGAGAATTGCTCTCTTCTTTACACTTGCAAAGATAGGCTCTCTGCTAATTATTTCCACCTGTATGGAAATCATTGACTGACTGCATTAGAAGTTGAAGGAGAATCTCAAATATTAGGAGTGGAGGGCACTGAAACACTGTGAATCTACTGCAAGTCTGTGTAAAACAGCATTTGGAGTCCTGGTCCTTTCATCTCTAAAAAGGTTGTGAGTGACTAGAAGAACTCCAAAAAAGAAAGCTAGGATTATCTGAGGTTTGCATGATTTCTGTGCAAGGAATGACAAAGGAAGATGTAGTAGAATTACACAAAGCAAGGAATGTCATAAAGACCTACTGGTCAGTGTCAGCATAAATTTTTTTATCTTCTTTTCTCTTTGTAACCAGGCTACCAAGTTCTTGTCAACATCTCCAAGTTTGGTCTCAGTCTGCCAATATCTTTTGCCCTATGAGTGATGACAATGCAGAGTGAAATGGATCACTAGCCAAAAAAGCTGGCATGTCTGCAAATGTTTTAATGTTCGGTGCATGCTTCAAAAGCCCATTAGCAGAAATGCTGCCTATACTTTTACACAGTGGAATATCAGTGCATTATTCTCAGAGCAGCTGTAGAAGATTGTACTTGATATTGAATTTTTTGTGCCCTTAAACTTGAATTATAACGTTATAACGGTAATGTTGTGGCTTTGCATTTTACAGTACAACTCTGAAAATACTGCACAAACACTTTAACATCCTTTTCTTGTGATTGCAGCATCTGTCTTGGCAAATGGTGTGCGTTACAAAGTGTATCATAGCTGTATTGAAAGTACACGTTGCACAAAAAAGAGCTCATTAAAAACAAATATTTTATTAATTATAGATGCACGTCCTTTTTGAAAATGGAAATTGCTCCAAAAGCACCTTTCAAAATAGTTCAAGCAACAAGCCCTCTTGTTTATGTATCCCATCCATATTTTTGAAGGAAAAAAGTTCAATACAGTATAGGGGCTTTAGCTGTAATAAAATTGTTATATATTTAATGCTTTCAAATAACAAAATGTTTCAAATCCAATTTTGGCATGCTGCATAAGGAACTCTCTATTCTCTGTCTATATATAGATTTGGCCTCATAAATTCACTACTGCAAGTTAGAATAGCTACTTCAAAGTTGTGTTTGTATACACAAGAAAAAGCTGGTGCATGGAGATCTGAGGAGACATTCTGAAGACTGAGATGAAGTATTATATATATACACAGACTGGAGGTGGTAATAATTCAGAAATATGACTTGGGGGATTTATAAAGTACCTTTCCCAGGTATAACATAACACCAGTAAACAAGGGTTAGCAGAATGCTGAAAATACTGAGTATATTCAATCTGCAGAAGCAATCCTTTGAAATCTAAGAAACAGGTAAAATAAGAGCTGCTCTAACAGTGGGGTGAGAACATGCCAGATTTCCTCTTAGGTAAATGGTCCGCTCACAGTCAGGCAGACTAGTTATCCAACATTTGAAACTGTTTGCTCTGATTGACTGTAATCAGCAGACTCTTGATTTATGTTACTTTGAATATAGTTTCTTTTGTTGTCTCTTGCTGTCTCAGGCTCTCAGATGCTTCCACTTCTAATGCTACTGTTCGTATTCTTCTCTCATGATTTCCAGTGGCAGCCTTTTCTGGTTTTGAAGCTCTTGCACTTGGAGTCGTCTGTGACATAAGGTGCTCCCTCACTGTTTTCACAGTGACCAGAAAGCTGTGCTGCCATCCAGAGAGGCCTTGGTGGGCTGGAGAGGAGAGGCTGACAGAACTGGGACTGTTTAGCCTGGAGAAGGCTCAGGATTTGCTGTGAGCCTGACAGAGTACTGGCACAGGTTACCCTCAGAGACCGTGGAGTTTCTTTCCTTGGAGATCTTTGAAAGGTTCCTGCACAGGATGCTGGGCAACGTGCTAGATGTAGATCTGCTTGAGCAGGGGGCTGGACAAGCTGGCCTCCAGAGATCCCTTCCAATCTCAGACATTCTGAGATTCTGTGAGTCTCTTTTCCCATGTGTGCTTCAGGTTGTGATCTGAACTCTTCCATTATGTCCATGTTGTCACCTTTTTATCTTCCTGATATCACTGTGAGGACAAAATAAAATAAAATCTAAGTAACCTATTTGGGAAAAAAAAAAAAAAAAAAAAAAAAAAAAAAAAAAAAAAAAAAAAAA
>NW_024962255.1:1176183-1204154 GCF_019238085.1 Lagopus leucura | reverse complement strand
AAAAAAAAAAAAAAAAAAAAAAAAAAAAAAAAAAAAAAAAAAAAAAGTCTAAGTAAACTAATTTTTTTTTTTTTTTAAATATTTCAAGCTACATTTCGTTTTTCTTAACTAATGCATGTGAGAAGCTACTTTGGTGCACGAGGTCTGATCCTACGTTTCCAGGTGATCACTGACCAAATTTCATTGCAGAATGATGCAAGCATTTATAAGATAGTCCTTTTGATGAACAGTGGAAAGCACAGGCAGCATCCTCTAAACTCAGCCAGAACTGAAACAGGACTGTTCAGCTTTTGGCTATGGTGTTTGTGTTTTGCTGTCATCTCTATTTTTCATTTCTGTTTTCTCTCTCTCTTGAAGACAAAGGTATTTTAACAGAGCCATCTGTAGTTATATGCTTGATCACTGTGTGTTCATACAGCTAATATTCCTGGACCCACTGGGGTAAATACTGCAATTAATTACTCCCTACAGTGCTTTGTTACTTCGGCAGCTGGTGGGGTCAGTTAGTGATGGCACTGCTCTAGGCTGGGAGGGAAGTGAGGAAAGAGGCTATTCCAGTAAGTGCCTTGCCTCCTGTTTGTAGCTTGGCCCATTGCATCTTGCCAGACACACAGGCTCCTCCAAGTACTTTCACAATCATCTCTTGTCTCTTCAATTACCACTTCCTCCTCCCCCTGCCTCTCTCTTCCGTTTGACCTACTAGTAATTCCTCTGGCGCTAGTTCAGAATGGTGCAGTAGGCTATACTACCCGGTCCAATTAAAGATGTAAGTATGAGGCACATTAGAAGTTACCTAACAAGCCTCTAAACTGCCCTTAAACGAGAGCCTGATGTCTCATTGATCTTGCCTGACCCACTTTGAATCCCAAAATTTCATAGGCTGCAGTTAACTGTCACAGCAATTACAGGTTTTTGGAACTTCACTGTTGTTTTTTTGCTTTGTGCTGTCAGCCAGCAGTAGTAAGCTTGTATGTCCAGATTTAGATGGAGGCTGGTTTCCTAGATGCACATATTGCACTTGGGTTTTATTTTTAATTCATAGAGACCACTTAATGTAATGATCAGCAATCAAAGAATATGCAATTATCACTCTTGCAAACTTTCCTGTGCCTCAGTAATTAAACCAACAAATTAGTTAAAGGCTCCAATGCGGAAGAAGATTGGTAGACTGTGGTCAAGACACACATTTACGGATTTTCCCTTAAGCTGCTTTTCTTGAGGAAGCTTTGATAAAGACCATATGATATCAATTATCATTAACTCTGTGTGGTTTCTCTGCGTTTGGAGCTCTCAGACGCTAGTAGACAGGAGCCTTGTGTTAAGTCTTTAATGTATAGCTGGTTTTTTTGTTTGTTTGTTTGTTTGTTTTATTTGCTGCATAGCCTATTCTCATTTTGATTTGTCAGCTGACATTTGAAAGAGAAGATTTAAGACAATTTACATGCAGTCTGCGGCCTGTTGTGCTGAGTGACACTTTCTCCTCTGATGTGATTTGACAGAGTGCTATTCTAACAGCAGCAAAAAAAAAAAAAAAAAAAAACAAAAAAAAACACAAAAAAAACAAACACAAACCAACAACAAGACCCTGTTTTAAATGCAACATTTAAAAACAAACATTTTAACTATATCTCAGGTTCAGTTACTTCCCAAAAAACTGAGGGATGCATTGTGTTAAGGTGTCACTGCCTGAGCTTAACAACAGAGTCAGCATGACTTAATAAACAGGCTTAAATCGTCTCTTCAGAGAACACACTCATATAAAGTCCCTTAACATCAAAGTCTCTCGTCTTGCTCTGTTCTGCATTCCGTCAGTGTGAGCCTTCCTTCACAGACAGCAGAGGGGATTCAGCAAACATGTATATGTGATTCATTCTTAAGATCTTCAAATACGTGGATGAGTCACTGATAAGTACATGTAAGTTGTGCTGGCCAGATTTAAAGTGCAGCAACCAGCACTGGAAATTACAGGATGTAGTTAGGAACAGATGAGAGAGCCTGAAAAGTCTTAAATTGAGGAAGTACATATGAAAATCTGTAACAGGCTGAAGAGTTCATTTGACTGGGAAAAAAAAAAAATCCACATTAATTCATTTCGCTGGGATGTACAGACAAGCTAAGGCCTGATAGTTCATAGCTCCTCTTTGCCATGTTTCCAGTTGGGGTTTCTCAGCAATTTGGGGAAAAGAACAACCACCCAGTTCTGAAACATCTTAGTTCTGTAGCTGTTTGGAACTGGATTGGCATTACTGGCTTGTATTTTAGCTGAGCTTTATGCCGATGTCTGATCCAAAGGCTGTGAGCTGGATGATCAGGTTGCCTAGAAAATGATTGCTTACAAATTTTTCTCTTGACCTTCTTTCATAGAATCAACCCCAAGCCTGAGTTGAAAAAGACCTCAAAGATCATCTAGTTTCAACCCCGTGCTGTGGGCAGGGTTGCCAACCACCAGACCAGGCTGCCCAGAGTCAAAGCCCTTGGGTTGCTTGTTTACTTAATATTTCAAGGATAACTATTTCAGCAATTTCGGAGAGAAGGAAGGGAAGAGTTGAACACACATTCTTCAACCCAATGAGCAAAACAGCTTGCAGTGCTTTTATACCCTTCAAGGCAGAGAAATCAACTTTTGACACTGAAGAGAAATGTGTAGACATCAATTTGTGTGAATTTAACTGATAGCTACAGGAGTTTATCACACACTGCTACTTATCTTTCTGACTTGGTGCAATGATTTTGAGTCAGTCTTATGTTACTGTGCCTCATGTCATGTTTTACTTTTGTTCGGTTTACCTAAAGCCCTCTTGGTTTTCTTCATAGCTACCATAGTCAGTGTGAAAGAGTAAAGCTGGTGGTTTCAGGTGTCATAAACATAACATTTGTATATGTTTTGCAGCTACTAAGTGTGCAACAAACTACCCTGTTAAGCAGTAGAACTCCTGCTTGATCTAAGCACACAGCAGGGCTCCATGTGCATAACAGGCTTGGACTTGACTGTGTGATTTTACGCACTGATTCATCACAGGTTATTTAGCTGGTTTGTTAATTTAGTCATAGTGTTTTAGGAAAATTCTCTCCTATTCAATCACCTTTAACAGCCTCTTCTTGTATCTATCTATGAGAAAATCTCTTTAGGGACAGTGATGGGAAGTTTCCTATTGCTATCAAGAAATGTTAAGTGGGTTCCAGTTTTTTTTCTCAGAAACTTTCAGAACTTTGGGTTTATGTTACAATGAGGAGTAATCAACAGCTTGTTAAAAAGCCATCACTCTTTGTCTAGACATCATGTAAAATACCAATGCCACTTAATGCTTTCAACATTTTCAGTCCGTCTTTTCCCCAGCCACTTCTTTATAATTATTCTCAGCATCTTGATGTTCACCTTGGGAATTCTCATTTTAACTTCATGTGCCCAACGTTCTTGCTTGGATGATTGAATCATGGAATGTCTTGGTTTGGAAGCAACTCCAAGGATCATCAATCTCCAACCCCCCTACCCCAGGCAGGGATTAGACATGCTTACCCTGTACTTCTAATTTCTAAGGCTTTCTAAACTAAAAATAAGGAAAGCAAAGTCTTTCGCTGCCTGTTTTTCCATAGGTCCTACACTACATTAAATAGAAATGCAGATCCTGGGAGAACCCGTTATTTCCTTCTCAGAATTCAAATTGTCATAGAATCCTCTAACCCTGATGCGAGGTAAGCCTGTGGCACGCAGTGAAAAAACTTCATGCATTACAGGTTCCTTTAGCAAGCCCTGATATCACTGGATAATTAATCCTAGCTTTTTACTTTAATTGTTGCTAATTCCAAAGTTTTGACTTTTTACATTAAATTTAACATTTTAGTTTTCACTAGGGGTGCATAATGGACTCATTTAATACAAGATTTTTATCCCACAGAGAGGGTGGAATTCCAAAATGATGCTAAACTCAAGATGGGATTAAGATGAGTGTTGGATCCTAGGATGTCTTCACTGAGAGAAAGTCCTTTCCCATGAAGACTGATTGGCAGTACAGCACTAGAAAAAATTGAGAGAAGCAGGGAGAAGGCAAAGAAACACTGACCAGCCAGTTCTATCTTACAACAACTGTGGTGAGCAGCTCAGAAGAAAATCCAGACTGGACAGATGAAAACTTCCACTGGCAATCTGAGAACAAGACAGTTTGGAATGCATGCCTGTGTTTAACAGAGGCTTGCCCTTGGCTTAAACACAGTCCTTGCTTAACCAAATCTAGCTAAGAAAAGCTTGCAGTGCTCAAGATATGCAATTTCTGAGTGTGGTTAGTGTTGTAGTGAGAGTGACCAAAGAGAAATTTAAATACATCACAACAGCAGAAATGCTGTGCTGTCATTGAGTAGTTTTGCTGTTGAAAAGGTTTTGAATTTATGGGAATAAAACATTTCCCATCAAAACCATTCATCTATTACCCCATTCTTTCCATTTTGATAGCAGACTAAGCTAGGGAAAGGTTTTGCTCTGTGTCTGAGGCAGCAATATTCAGTCAGGTTAGGAATTAATTATATTTACTGGGGCACATTTTGACCTTTGCTTATATTACTGCATGTTATTGATATCCCTCAGCAGAGCAGGCTGGAATTGCACTCTGCTTACCCTTTGTCTAGGCTTTTACCATTTACACAGATCTGTCCCCAGGCTCGATATTATGCATAGACAGTAAGGCCTTCAAAGCACCCCAGTCTGTTCGGTTTAGGCAACGAAAGTCAAATAGGTTACAAAAATGCATAGTGATCTCATCATTTCTTCTCATTAAGCTAGAACTTGTTGGGATGTAGACTCCCAATGTCCTCTGCTCAGTTTTCAGATTCTTACCAAACAACAGGGAAGAGGGGAGTAAGCTTTCACTGCCTTACTGTGTGACAATGTGTTGGGACAGTCATTACAGGCAATTTTGCTGTGTATGTTACAGAAAAAAGAAAAAAGAAAAAAGAAGAAGAAAAGAAAAAAGGAAAAAGTGAAATACAGCTGTGTTTGTTGTTTGTTTTTTAAAGAAATTATAAGAAAAATTACAGAGAGGGTTTATTACTTGATAACGTGATCAACATCTGAATAAGACCTAGACAAAAAGTCTCCAGTAGAGGGAGTGACCAAATTAGAAATCTCATCCAAACTTCTCTGAGTTACACGTTGCTGGAAAGTGTTTTCATTCTCCAGGTGAGAAGCCAGAGAAGCGGGGAACTATCTTAGCTAGCTCTGTGTTTTACAGAGCACGTGACTCTGACAGTTGCACAAGTCTGTATGAGAGCCATTGCAATTTGAATTTAATATATATAGTTTTGTGTATATATATATATATGGATCCATATTTATATGTGTAAACAGAATTAAGAAGAGCCTTGCTTTCTGCATTTCCTGCACTGTGGCTGCAGTCACTCATGTTTACTGTAGTACATTGCAGTATTCAGTATGTCACATACACCCATCCGTGGCATTAATTACCCTACTTTTCCATTTAAAAGAAATAAAAAAATAATGTATTTGACCCTCAAAACCATAACCGAGCTAAAATCTAAATATAGATCACTCTATCTCCAGAAAAATACCCTGATTAATCAAAATTATTAAAAATTTATTTAGCTTTTAGATAATGCCACCAGGCAGTGCCTAAGCCACAGGTAAATACATCATTGAGGTACCTGTTTATTTCCCTGGTCGTTTTGCTAATCTGACCTTTTTCCACTCTTTCCTCTGCAGTCTCCCAGGCACATAGAAAAGACTGGCCTCTCCAAAGGCAGCTCAGAGCCCTAACCAGGGTGGTGATGATACACTTTCTCGCTGTGCTTTGAGACACGAAGGAAGGAATGTGCATTTGTGCATTTAAAATTTTTTTCTGTTTTGCTTTCTAGGAAGTATTTTTGTATATTGCATGAGTACTTTTAACTGAGATCTTTGGGTTGCAATGCATCATACAGCAGAGATGCAGTTTCAGAAGCCTCTCTGTAGAGGCTCACTGAACAGCAATTCAGAAGGTGCAGTATCTAACATATCATGTAAGTACAGTATATAAGCTATTGTATATATTACATATAATAATAAGTGGAATATCCTAGTATGAAAATGACTTATATTACTTTTAAAAAATTGATTAGGAAGGCATTGTTTGGGTACGTTGGAGAAATGGTGCATTTATTTGGGTGGAATAATGAGGGTGTGGGGAAGGAGAAAGACTCCTGTCCAACAGAGAACTGACAGCACTTAGTTAAAAAATATTTTTGATAGAACAGCTACTTCACCCCTTACATTTGTGCTTTCTGGCAGCTTTTGAATGAAGCTTTATTTTTCCCTTTCATACCCAGGTTGAACTGTGTGTAAAGTAGTAGTCCCATTTCGGGTGAATTTTTAAGTTCTATAAACTTCATAATTGTAGCACACAAACACTTTTCCCCAAAGACAAACAATGTAATATCCTCTGGGGAAAACAAGAGGTCTCCAAGTTTAGAAAACAGGCTGGAGTGATCATTAGTGAAGCACAATTTCATGGCAGGAAGTCGGCTTGGATCCCGTCTATGTATCCCAGACATTTTATGGTCTGGATACAGAAAGCTCATATGGTGAATGTTGGGGTTTTTAACAGCCATATTTTGGGCCCATAAAATAACCAACTACAACAGTTAATTTTCACCCACACACCCAAATTGCTAGTTGGTATCACAATTTCAGTCCCCTGACACCCCTTACACAAACATACACTATCACCACCAAAAAAAGTAAAACCAGGAGTGTAGTCTTGGGGGATTGCAGTGAGAGTTTAAAAAAAAACACACGCACACATGCACCATACACACAAAAACGAGCAGCAGATGACTGATTATACCTTCCAGCAAGTCACGGGAGGAAACAGTTTACAGAATGCGTTGCCTCACAGCTCTTCCATCTCTCCATCACCTCCCTGTCCTTTTCCTTTCTTTTCTGGTATGGGCACTGTCGTCCTTTCACAAGCTGTTGTAGCCCAGAGCGGAATCAGCAGCTTCCAAGATTATCAGCAACTTTAAAATTTCCTTTAACTCTTTCCAAAATGCATCCATGTGTTTAAGCAGGAAATGCAACAAATAGGTTACTACTGTGTTGTTTTGTGTTGTGAGAAAATGTGAACAGGCAGCTGGGTTATCATCTCCTCGTCCTAACAAGCACTTCGCCCTGCTTAAAATATGTCTCAGACAAAAGAGAAATGGTAATTTTCTAGTTTATCAGAAAGTGAACAGCATGAGCAACCAAAGTTATGAAACACTTCAAAAGCTTGTTGGCCACTCAGTTCAGTAGGAATGAAAAGAGGGGATGAACACTTTAAAATAGAGATTTGTGATTTCAAAAAGCTTGTTTAGTGTAAGTTTATTATTAACAGAGATGTCAGTTACTGTATAATTACCAATCTTGAACCAGGGTTGTCTTGTTAGGAAGATAGGAGTGATCAGGAATGCGTGGATAATGTCATCTCAATAGGGAGAGAGGTATTGTTTTATTAATTGTAGCTACTCAAAAAATTAAACTGGGTTCAAATTAAAGTGGAATGATTTTTGAGTGCAAATCTAGGAAGCTTTTATAAGATGCATGAAACGTTGAGTGAGGATACTGGCTCTGCAGGTTCTAAAACAGGGAATGTGTGCAATAGCCTTGAAGTGTGCAGATTTATAGACCAGTCCCTACTGGGTCTACTTAACCCACTTACAGAGTGGGTTAAGTAGATTTAAGAGGCCTTTTCTGCTATGTTTTCTTAGGTCTTGAACTCTTTATATGGGAAAGTTCAAAGAATACTAGGGCTGTGGAAATCTAGATGAAAAACACTGATTTTAAAATGACCAAGACACTCCAGCCATGCCTGTCACCTTCTTGCCTGCCTCATCTAATTAATCCTGCCTGAACAAGCTACATAGACTGTATGTAACACACTGCATCTCCTTTTACTATATTATATTGGTCATCTTCCACTCAGCTAAGCCAGAGGGAAGCTCAGTACACAGCTTGTAAACAAATGCCATAACAGTCTACATGGGAGAGGTGGTGTTCTTCCTTAGCCACTTCCCAGATAGTTCCTTAAATTGCTTCCATAGCATTGTTTTGTATTTTCTTAGCAAAAGGAAGACTACTTCCTTAGGACTTTCCTTGGCAGAGAAACTGTGAGAGGTGCAGTGCTCCTTTTTGTCTTTCCCTGCTGGAAGATATTTCCTTCTGTTGAAGGTCTCAAATCATGTTTCCAGGGTGGGACTTGCCTGTGCCACACACTTCGACACTTAAAGCTCAATGTGCCTTGCAAGGCTGGCTCAGCAGATGACTTTCAGTGGTACTATTTTTAAAGCCCTTAGTAGAGTTGTGCAATTCACACTAATTCTGATGAAGTCTTGTGTGATATGGCAGTGATAAAAATGTCCATTTTCCAGGGCATAGCATTTTTCAGGTAATTTTGGCTGTAAGAGAACAATAAGAGAACAACTGAGAAATGTTCAGGTGCTGAACTGAGGGACGTGGTTTTGTGGGAAATATGGGTGATAGGTGGACAGTTGGACTGGATGGACTTGGAGGTCTTTTCCAACCTTGGTGATTCTGTGATTCTACAAGAATGGGCAACCTGAGTTTAGACAGAGCGCAGTGTAGCATATCCAGATCTCAAGATGTGATGTGTGGTGCAATGAATGTCTCTACAGATGCATGGAAAATCAAGATGTAAATTCACTATTCCAGAATGTTGGGGAGAGTAGGGAAAAAATAGCTTTGCACCCCACCCATCAAGATGTGCAAGACACAATTATTATGTAAAATGTGATAACCTACAGCCTTACATATATTCTGTTTACGCCTGAGATCCACGTCTAAGGAACAGAAAAGCTAAAATGCAGTCTGAGCTAGAGCTCTTTTTTGTAATGTGATATGTAATAGCAGGTTTCAGCTTTGAATATATAACAATAGCAACAACACTCCTGAACTAACTGTTTACACCATTGTGGAAAACAGAAAACTTCTGCCATTTATCACTCAGCTTGAACTGATAATTTTACATTTCAGAGTCCTGGTTTGGGGCGAGATTTTTCTGACTTTAATTTTCAAAGATTTTATTTCTGATCAAAGTGATACAAAATGAGCCACACAGAACTTAGCCAATATATCACTGCTAAAACTGTTTTCTACATAGCTCGTTTTCATTTTCTGTTAATCAAATTACAGTGCTTAGTCTTATTGTGTGGTTTGCATGATTGCAAGAGAATTTAAAAGCAAACTTGAATACTTAGAAAATTGATGGAAATCCAACAGCAGACTGAGCTAAGCACAGCTAGAGAGCATTGAATGTGGGGGACTGGAATCCAACGTGGCACAGCTGGCAGCCTTAGTTTCATGATTCGTTTAATAATTGCCATAGAAAATTGAAAGTTTTAATCTGCCTATAAAGGGCACTTTCCCTTCTAAGGCAGTATCAGTAAATACAGCAAAGAGATCTCAGCCACAGTAGAGAACCACAGAAATATTGGCTCAGGTCAGAGACTACCACCGCCATGTAGAAGGAAAAGCTTTGGAGTTGCATTGCATTCACAATGAGAATTCCTGCAAGCCTTGCAAGTTGCTAAGGGTTACTAACAGTTAGAATCATAGAATCACAGAAAGTTGGAATAATTTTTTAAAAATGATTCCTTCAATGCATCTTTGTTCTAAATACGGAGCATTAATCTAAACTTTAAGGGCGGAAATCTGCCATGAACTCTCTTCAACTTATCTTTCATGCTGGAAGATGTAACGAAAGCAGTATGCATGCTTGCATCAGCCTAACTGGAAGTAATTCAGGTTCAGTGTCCAGCTGCTGCTTCTGTTTTGGTGTCCACAAAGCGGTATTTACAGATGGTTACTTGCAAATTCAAAGTACGTGATGGACAATCTCGTGCACCACCTTGCTTACCAGTTCCAAAATTTCCCTTAATACTGTGCAAAAAATTGGTGTATGGGTTAAAGCAAATCATTCAACCTTGCAGTGGTTTTAAAGGGTAATTGTATGTGTAATCCATGCAGTAAACAGAACATAGCCTTAGAAATAAATTTTATTTAGGTTTCTCTCTCTTAAATGGGCAGTATCATAACTAACACTCTGCTTATGTATTCATTCCACCTGACCGGATTCAACTGGAGGAGTAATTACAATTATTTTAACCATGTTTTACCCCTTGATTGGCTGAGCTTGTAGAGTAAAAAGAATAGTAGGTCTTGCTTCAAAATTAATCATTCCATGTTTGCTATTTTTTGAGCTCCTTACACAAGTTTTTCTGCCAAAATGAGAGCAATGTGTTCTTTTTTAAAAAAAAAAAAAAAAAAAAAAAAAAGAAGATTAAACTTCTTGGAGAATACATAAAATAGATTAACTCTGATCAGAGTGAGCCTTTGCAGCTGTTTTAATCCCTGAACTGTGAGATCTCTAGCAGCGTGCTGTAGTTGAGGAACATGTTTCTAAGCCAACTGTCACCAAATGCAGAGAGAGTCAACAGTGAGCCCTGTGTTGGACCTGGCATGGAGACTTCCTGCAAACATGGAAGACATGTGCTGTTCCAAAACAGAGCGTGAAACTTTCTTGGTGAGAGGCAGCAAGCAGGTTGTTTGCAACCTTTAGGTTAGGAAACTGGTCAGCTGTGGAGTGCCAATAGATGGGAGGGCAGCCCAGGGAAAGGCTTCTGCTAAAATTGCTGCTTGTGCTTTATTGAGACCTTCAGCTCTGGGGACAGTCAGAAACAGAGACTTAAAAGGATGATTTGAGGCCCTGACTCAGTATGGCTGTTCCTGTGTTATGTTTGATGTGGCATGTAGAAGGTGTGAATTTCCTGAGCTTTCTAAACCCTGTTTTATAGAAGTTTGGCTGGCTGAGGAGAAATAACCAACCTGAGTATGGCCCACTCACTCAGTGATACTACTTCTCTATAGTACTTTAGAAACCCGTGTTCAGACAGTGCCGACACTGAGGGGCACATTTTAGGCACTGGTGCGTAGAACCCCATTTTATTAATATTAAGTGGGAGAGTTGTGATTCAGTGGGTTGAACCAGGCAGCAGCTTTTCCCTTGCTGCAGGTGAATGATTGTATCTGCCTCTTCTATGCTGTCATTCCCAATAAGTACCACAGGGAGCATTTGGCTCCTTTTTGAGTGTAAAGCTTAATCTAACTAAGTTTTAACAAATAATTTGCAAGGAGAAATGCTAGATCAAGCAAGCTTTTCTGCCTGCTTACTCCTCCCCTGTTCTGCACCCATTTTCTCCTACTGCACCTTCCTGCACCATATCTCTGCACGACTGCCCTGAAAACCAACCTGTTTTCTTTTGCTGGACAGTGGTTTGACCAGACAGGTTCTCTGTGTAGGCAGTGCACTGTGAAACTTCTTGTGGAGGCCTTTCCATGGAGCTGGGGATGGGACTATGCTTTAGCAGTTTTGCTAACAGTGCCTCATAGTAGCGTGACCTGGGGGACCCACTTGCACAGTGCACCCCTGGTGGTTCCCTGGATCCCTTGTGTGTAAGGGAAGATCTGCAGAGCAGTGGGAAACATTTTTTGAACTTTTCCCAGTATGTAGGCTGTACCAGATCAGAACCTTGAGAATGAAAAACACTGAAGGGAAAAAAACCCTCCCTTTTTATAGCCTACTGTCTCATTGAAAGTGATTTATGAAATGAAGCTTCCTGCCCACCCAGTGCACAGAACAAATACAGACAGTGCTTTGAATTAACTACAGTACTATGCTATTTTCAGTAATATTTAGCTCAGACTTAGCCAAGAAAGCCCACTAAGCATAGCAGACAGACATAAAAAGAAACTCTCTTTTTTGCATTTTTGTGTGTGCATGCATCTATTTTAAGTTTCACCAGTTGCATAGCTGACTATCAATGTTGCAAAGTCCCAACTTGGGAAAATGCTTTAAACCCACTTGTCATCCAAGTAACAGCTCTTGAGTGTGCACCTAACTTTAAGTGCCTTAATAAATTTAAATGTGCTTAAATGGGAATACTCTTATCACTGACTTCATTCACTTCAAGCAGCGGATAATCCTGTGGTCCATCCACTGTCATGATTTGATTGTGTTTTGTGTATGTGTATTTAGGAAGTACTTGTACCCTTTCAGTGACTATGAGTTTTTATACTGTCACAAAATTACTACCCATCTGCTGGCACCAGGTCTGCAGTTAAGGAGGAAGCTCTAGCTGACACTGCCTTGGCTCACATCTACTGCACTTTCTTTACACTCATTTCTTCCCTGTCTGCAAATTGTGAGGTGTTACTTGTTTTCACACTTACGAGAAAATAAGATAAAAACAAGCCAACAAAGTAACTTAGAAGGTCTTTCAGATCCACGTATCCTGCCTTCGGCAGTGGCTGACCAGAAAAGAATAGAAAAATCAGAGCATTGAGCATACAGTATTACATCTCCAAAATAATCTTCCCTTTTCCCTAGTGATTTGAAGGTTGAAGGACTTCTTAAGCCACCACTGTTATTTTTGCACTGGATAGACTTTTGTTTGAAACCATCTAATGCTGTCCAAGGCTGGATATCTGGATCCTCAGCATGTAACTCTGTGTTTCTCATAACTCTGGGAAAGTAGGGATTCTGCCACTTGGGTTTTTACTCTGAGATTTGTTGGATATGTTTGTCTTTCAGTTTCAAACTGCTCCATCATTATAGTACCCTCTCACATGAATCCATGAAACATCCATTGAGCTCATTAGCTTTTTCCAAAGCTTCCTTCCCCCTACTTCAACCAACCTTGAATTTTCTACCTTTTCTGTTTCAAGTTGGTTTTGTTACTCTGACCAAGCACTGGGATCTATCTCACTGATGAAAGAGACGTCAGTAGTGCTGGTTTATCTAGAAATCTCATATTGAAAACACAGTAAGAAGGGTTTCTCTTCTTGGTGTTCCCACACTGTTAACACGTGGTTTTCTTATTGTGGTTTACTTTATAGATCCAAACCATGTGCTGAATTAGGAAATGCTATGGAAGGTCCATTTCTCATGATAGTTTACCAGATGAAATGCTTTAGGACATACATTAAAAAAAAAATACATCAAACAAAGTAAGTATTTTATTTCACTATCTCATTTTAAGAGAACGGTAGGAAAAAGCCACTAACGATAGGACTTAGACCTCATGTCTGTGCTGTCATGTATGCAGATACACTCCCCTATCCAAGTAGATCTCCAGAAGAACATTATGAAAGGACCTTTCACAATGAGAAATAACATGCCTTCTTAGTTTAATGATATATTAATCAGTTGCATGATAAACAGATTTTAAAAAAAAATGCTGAGACTTCACTAGATATGGAAGCATAGTAATAGTATTTTATTTATATCCTACCCATAACAGTACATATCACTGTTTACCCTCCCCTCATGAACTAAGGTAATACATATTTAATTAAAAACCTATTTGGGATGTTTGTGTCTTACATTCCTAAAGGCTGAAATAGATTGTCTTTAACCACCCTTAAGAAACAGGATAATAATTTGAAAAGCACTAGCTGTGTGCTCTACAGAGGATCCCAGGTTAAAAAGGGATGTTTGGTTTTCAGCCCAGGAATCATTAAAAATAGTTCCTTATCAAAGACTGATATACTGGTTTGCAGACTTTTTGATACATTGTTACTCAGTCAGGCACACTTCTTTTATAATAGCTGTTTTTCTTTCTTCTCCTAATTCAGGGAAGACTTCAACCCAGCACTTTCTGTCATGCATTAGCAACTCTGAAAACATGTTTACTTAAGTACAAAACCACATTAGCTCAGCATTACTGTACTGTCTGAGACACACATAAATTACAATATATTGTGGGGTAGGAACTTTGATCAAGAAAAGCCCACACTGAATTAACTTGGAGGTGGGGATGAGGGTTGGAGCATTGTATGTTCCTCATCCCTTTTTTCCATCTTCCTTATGATTCTCACTGCCAGTCAGTCTTTCAGATTGCTCACTGTTTCTGCACTGCGGACTACAAGAGACACAGCAGTAGCAATAGCAGCCCTAGTCCTAGGTCCTAACCTTCACTAACATCCATTTCCATACACCAAATCTCAGCTGACACTCCCTCATTCTCCCCAGCATTCTGCCTCTCACCCTGGAGTTCTAGAACAGAAAATGAGCTTTGGGAAGGAAAAATACTGTCTAGAGACCTGACAGCTGTGTTCATCCCTTTTTGGAGGACCTGTTGACTGCCATTATATGCTGCATAAAAAGAACCACTAAGTAGCTTCTCTCTAGTTGATTGCATTGCCTTTGATTCTTGAAACCATGCAACAAACAGCCTTAGTGCCTGGATGTTATGTAAAGATTGAGGTACCAGCATCGTTTCCATTGAAGCTGATGTAAATGGAAGCAGAAATCAGTTCTTTCTTGTATGTGTAGTGTGCTTCTGTTGATCAAACATCATGATACACTGATAACCAGCTAGTTAGTAAAAAAGCAGATTCTTCTTGTGCCAAGTATTTGATTTTTAGTATGTTTGTAAGCAAAAAAAAATCTAAAGCAGTAAAGTTTGAGAAACTTTATGCTCAAAGTGAGTAACTTGCTCATCTATTTGTATATAAACACACACAGAGGGCATTGCACCATAGCTTGACTCTGCTAATAGCATTTTTTCCACATTATTCACAACTTTTTTTCCCAAGTTAGGACATACTCCAAGCCCGAGGCTACATCTTGTGCTGTATGTGTTTAAAGGCAGTGTATAATGGGAAATTGATACTCCTGTTGTATATAGCTTTATCTTGTTAGAAGCTTTGGATCATGTAAATAAGTGATGGATGTCCTTTCCTGCAGTCCACATTTGCTGTAATAATCCTGTATAACCCTTTTATAGTTTTATTCAGAGATCATCTTTCTTTCCTTGTTATTTCTGCTCTACAGTTTGTAGTTTGATTTTTGAAATTACCTACTACAAGCAATAAAAAGAGCTTGACACTTCAGAGAAGTTGTCAGTAGAGAGCACCTATGTGTCCCTGATGAAACCAAGATGAAAGGTGTGATATCCCTAGCTCCAGAAATCTTATTCAGAAGTGAACACAAAGGTAATGAAGATGGCTTTACTGCAGCTCCACAGAGATTTGGTCTAATGTACCAGCACAAAATGAGCTGTAGTTGGATCAGCAGCAGAATATCACACGCAATCCATGAGGCATTTGGGCAGCATGTCAGCCTGCATGCTACTCCACACCACCACAGCTAGTGAGGGACCATCAGTACAGAGGGAAGGCAGAGCTTTTGCACTTGTTTGGCACTACTGTGGTGAAATGTCAGATCAGTTACCAGAAGTAGCCCATAAAATGTTTTGAGATACCCCTGTATATACTATAAACTCTGCTGCACATACCTTGGACTTACACAAGTGAGCTGAAAATCTGGCTCAGCCAAAGCTCAAGGAACCGTTCTGTTTTAAATTAAAAAAAAAAGTTATGTCTATGCAAAAAAAACATTAAAGAAATATAAAGGTTCTGTAGCATCTGCAAGAAACTGTTGAAACATGTTTAGGTATTTCATATACTGCACATTTCATTTCCATGTTCCTCAAGACTGTCCTTAGAATTGATAATGACAGTTCATGAGCTAATTCAGAGCCATAACTACAATTACAGGTAGTGTAGCTGCCATTAATTGTTATTTACCTGAACCAAGTAGCAGATAAAATAAAGGACTGAAATGCTGCTTTATATTCCAGTGTCATGAGAATTTATGGCTGTCATATTGTTATGCACATGTTAGCAGCAAGCAAAAGGAAGTAGGGAATGTAAGAAGGACGTCTGTATCATGTAGCTTCCAACAGAAAAGGAAGCTATTCATATTAGTTTAGGAATGTTACCTAGTTCATTTTTTCTCAGATAAGAAAGACAACAATCAATCAATTTAAGATCACTGTAAAGGTCACAGCCCAAGGAACAAAGTGGCCACAATAATTCTCATTTTGGGGGAAAAATTCAAGGTAGCACTGCTCTTGGATTTCCACATGGTCATACAGTCACCTATCTTTAAGCCCATTAAAGCATTTGAAATTAATTGTCAGCACAGTAGTACAGTTCTTGTATAGCAGGTACACTCTCCTTGGACTGTCTCTTCTGACCAACGTAGAACCCCTTGTTGTTATCGTTCCCATCCCTCACCAAATGCACAGTTCTATCTGTGCCTCAGTTTTCCTGATCTCATCTTTTCACATCTGGATGGCATCCTATATTCTTTCCAGGCCACCCATTCCTGCTTCCATTAACTGTGAACTTCCTTCTGTGTAATAAATGAATATTAAGATGTTATAATTACAAAATAAAAAAGAGAGTTTAGCAAAGCAGATTATGATAACAAAGAGAATAGATAGAAAGCTTACTCATACCCTAGACTCACTCACAAAACTCCAGCAGAGCAGATCTCCAGGAAAGAACCTCTTCCTCACTGGTAGCCAGCTCTTAAACAGGTCTGGGAGGGGTGGAGCCACCCCTTCCGGCAGCACAGGAGAATTGCCTTCGTCTGTGCTCCTCTGGCTGACTCACTGCTCTCCTCAGGTGATCAATCAGAGGTTCAGCCCATGACTCAGCAGTTCCTATACACCTTCTTATCCCTTATTTTGACCAGCAGGTTCTTGCTCAGTCTTGCTGGTTTCTTTCCTCCTCTTCTTGATTTCTTGTGCTGAGGGACAGAGAGTTCTTACGTTGTCAGAAAGAGCTTATAGAGCTGCCAGCTTTGCTCTGCTCCATCATCTCTAAGGACAGCTTCTCAGGGGATCTCATCCAGTAATTCCTTAAAAAGCTGGAATGTCACTCTTCTGAGGTTTGGGGTCCTGTCTCTGTTCTTTCCCATTCATTTCCTGTATATCATCCAGGCAGTATTTTGTCAGCAGCTGCTGTTGAGTCACAGGGATCCCTATTAAGACAAACTTCACCAATGACTGGGAGCTGTGTCCACGGACTCTCAGATTCCCCTGATTCTTGCTGATTTTTTAATAAATACAAGCCAAACAAGATCTTCACTTCATGTCTCTGTGACAGAGACTTAATGTCTCTGTTACCTTGGATTTGTGTCACAGGCTGATAAGGTGACCATCAGTTTAATGGTACTTGTACATATGCAACACCACTTACCCACTGAGGCCAGCACTGCTGAGAGCAAAAGTTGGACAGAGGTGACATAAACATATGCCTGTCTTCTCTGACAGTTACATCTTCATTACGTGGCTTTCATGTCATCTTGAAAAGAGCAGATACGTGTAGAAGGCTGTCAAGTGATCCCAGCTTACTTAGTACTTTTTAGACACTTGCCTGATGGTACACAGTGCCTTAGGCTAATCAATACAGACACAGGTGTTAGTCCCCACCTTTTTCCTGAACTTCCTTGTCTGTGAACTCTATGTATTTATACAGGCTATATATACCATGCTAAGATTGAGTTGTAATGTGCCAGGACTGCAAACCTGCTGTGAATTTGAGCAGCACCTGCTTGACACCTGGTCAGAGTGTTAGACCGGAGCCTTAAAGTTCAGTGGGAAAAAAATAGCTCCTGGAAAAATGTAATGCTGAAAGAATATCAAGAGGAAGATCAAATAAAATGTAGACTCAAAATACACTCTGTGTTAAGGTCCACCTGTCTTGGTCTGTTTTACTCTAGCACTGCCATGAATGAGTTTTTAACTTTGGAAATACAGCTGCAGTAGGTTTATTTAACAACTGCACAGCTCTGGGCAGCAGCTCCATCACTGAACACTGCTAGGTATTATACAGGTTGAATGAAACACAGATGCCTTACCCCAAATATTTACAGCCTGGCAGACAGATTTGTGCAACTAAGCGTATAGAACAGAGTTCTATATGATGTATGGCAGCTGAAACACTTATCATTTATCTGACCAGTTGCACGTGTGTCTGGAGTTTCCCTGCCTCCTCTAACTTTGACCCTTCTCTGCATGACCCCATCCTAGGACATCAGGCACCTTTTGGGGACAGGCTGAGGCCAGGCCAGAACTTCAACCCACAGCTTGGGGTTGGGATACAGATTAATGTATCCATGGCCAGTGTGGTGAGCAGCCTTTTTCTTATGCCTCTGTCCTGGGAAATTAGAAGGAAAATGGAAGATTGAAAGTCCCATATGTTGAGATGATGATTTACTAAGAAAAGCAAAAGCCGTGCATTATAATAATGAAAGTAGAGGAATGCATTCACTGCTTCTCATCAGCAGGTGAATCATGGGTCACTTTCCTGGAAAGCAGGATCTCATGTAACGTTTATAACACTACATTGGGAAAACAAATGTGACCATGAATGTTCCCCATCCCCTGGCTTCCAACAATCTTTTACTGCCCAGTACAATGTCATATGGTACAGGATAATTCTTTTAGTCATCTTAGGCCAGGTGTCTTGGCTATGTCCCTTCTCAACCTTTTGCCCATTCCCAGCCTGCTGACTTTGGGCTGGGAAGGAAGGAGAAAGCCTTGACATTGTATAAGCACTGCTCACCAACTGCCAAAATGCATTAGCAACACAGTTTTAGATATAAATGCAAAACAAAATACCTCTGGGGCTGCTGTAAAGAAAGTTAATATTTTAGCTCCATCTCAGCTAGACCCAGTACCAGCAGCTGGGCCAAACACCAGCTGGCACACAACAAAATGAAGAGAGTCTCAACCATCTCATCCGTGCAAATCAATGGATTATGGCCAGGGAACTGTGTTTGGAGCTGAATATCGGCTTCAATGCACTGAAAACGGCAGCAACAGTGTTGGAATATTGCAAAGTTTGTGCCAGATAGATCCCATGAGTGCTCACCCAGGAACAGAAAGAAAACTATATGCAATTTGTCAGGACCTGTTGAACTAATATAGGGCTGAAGGTGAGTTTCCTGGATTGCATCATTACCCGTGACAAGACATGATATCATCACTATGAGCCAGAATCAAAATGGCAGTTCATGGAGTGGTGACATATGAATTTGTGGTCAAAGAAAAAGTTCAAGTCAGAGCCTTCAGTGGGTAAAATGATGTGGATTGCCTTTTGGGATAAGAAGGGGGTGATCCTTCTGTATTTCCTGCAATCTGTGAAACAGTGGGCCACCTCTGCTGGTGCAGATTTTTATGAGCACAGCATGCAGGCCTTTGACATGGTTGCTAAAAAAGCACAACTAAACGTGGTGACAGTGTTGAAAAATGTTGCAAAAAAGTGCTTTGTAGCTGAGAATTTGCTCTCCCAAGGAGTGTTATTGAGCTCTTTTAACTGTTGTAGTTTCCATGGAAATAAATGGGAGGTGTTACTTTCAGAGCAACTTATGTATCTTGCATACAAGTGGAGAGCTTGGGTGAAACACTCTGCAGGGCTGACTTCTAAAGCCACTGAAAGAAGTGGGCAGCTGTGAGAGCCATGAGCCCAGGCAGCTGTAACTCCAGCTGGAGCAGATGCTCTCAGGACCCCTACACTTACCAAGGCAAAATTGCTGGTGAGTTGATGTGGTGACTGTGTGCTATTGACTCTGAACATCAGGTCTCCCTACCTACTGTACTCGCTCTGCTGCTTACCCCCCACTCCCACACCAGACAGTGTCCACATGTCCTGGAATAAATGCTTTAGGACAACTATCCCTTTCTTCTATTTCTTTGTTACATCCCAGGGAAGAAATCTATCATGATTCCATGTTTGCTGCTGATATGCAGTGCTGCATATAGATAGTGGTGGTTTGGAAGGAGAGATCTGTAGGGGGAAAAAAGGAGAAATTAGGACCAAGCTATTGAATGTGCATTGTCATATCCTATGTGGCCTTAAAGCTTGGCTTTCTGTGACCAAGGTAATCTTAAGTATGTTACGTAATTATGTAAGTATGTTATGCCATGCTTACTTAGAGATTTGTAAACATGTTTTTTATCAAATAGCAGTTCAACATTATAGAGTAAAGCCCATTTTTTGATGTTTCTCATGTCTTTATTGTTTGTATGGGGCTGCTGAATCACAGCCTGAACCTCTGATTGATTACCTGAGGTGAGCAATGAGTCAGCCACGGGAGCACAGGTGAAGGCAATTCCTAGACCCATTTAAGAACTGACTGCCAGTGGGGAAGGATCTTTTCTGGAGATCTGCTGCACTGGTGTATATTATGTGAGCCCAGGATAGGGTGAGTGTCCTCTTTTCCTTACTCTAGTATTATAATTGCGTTAGACAAACTCCTGGATATGCTATACTATCTATACATTCATTGATTGTTCAATTGTTATATTTTATCTATAGCATGTTTCATCTACTAATCTCTCATCTCAGAATACAGATGATAGAATATTCTTCATTCTTTTCTTCTATTCACTTCACTGTCTGTTCAATCAGGCCATGCTTCAACAGCTCATCTGTGAGGATTCTGTGAGAGACAGTGTCAAAAGCCTTGCTGAAGACAGACAAGATCCACCAATCTCTCCTGTGAACTAAGCCAGTCATCAGTCATAGAAGCTGACTGTACCAATTTCAGCTGGGATGGAGTTAGTTTTCTTCACAGTAGTGCATATGGTGCTATGTTTTGGAACAGTGACCAAATCAACCCACAAAAGATCAAGTACGCTACTGAAGGGACTGTGGCTTATGGGTAATGATACATCAGAGCTGGCACAACCCAAATGGACTGTGGTCCACAAACAAGGCCACGCTGAAGCAGGCTCACCACAAAGGGGACTGTGAATTCAATGGACATATTATGGACAGATTGCAGGAGTGGTCCATAGGCTAAGAGGATTCTATCTGTGTATATATTGAAAGGCAGGAGGGTGAATAGTGGTTAATGAGGATGTGTTGGATAATATGGAGCCTATGAGTGATGTAAATGGTATGGGATAAGGGGCAGAGTTTGTACTGGCTTTGGCTGGGATGGAGTTTTTTTGTAACAATTCATATGATGATGTGCTTTGTATTTGTGACCAAAACAGTGTTGATAATAGACCATTGTTTTAGGTGCTTCTGAACAGTGCCAGCACATCATCAAGATCACTGTTTAGCATGCTGACCAGCCAGCATGTGGCCTTTAGGGTGCACGAGGAACAGGGAGGCAACATAGCTAGGACAGCCAATTCTACCCCATAAGAATATCCCATACCATATTATGTTATGCTCAGCAGTAAAAGTCGAGAGAAAGAAAGGGGGAAGGGTGGACGTTTGGAGCTATGTTGTTTGTCTTCAGAAGTAACCATTATGCATGGTGCGGCCCTGATTTCCTGGAAATGACCAAATATCTGCCTGCTGGTGGGGAAAAAAGCCAATAATTCCTTTTTTTCGTGGTCCCTCTTCTATTCCTCCTAGCCTTTCCTTTTGCTGGCAGGATGGAGGAATCACCCCCAGTCCCTTGTATTCCTGACTGTCACCCCAGAGCTCTGTATTGATATTATCTAGGATGTTCCAGCAGTATCATTGGTGTCCACGTAGCAAATGTTTGTAAGTATGTAATATTTATGCACTCAAATGCATACTCTTTTATACACACATAGATAGCTAGAGAACCTGCATTTATTAAAAAAAAGAGTTGAATTCTGAACTTTGGAGTCTAAAATAAGTGCATATCTGAACGATTATTCTCAGAATGAAGTTTGAAACAATAAACAGGATTAAAATATTCAGGATTCAGTTTGGCTCACCTCTCTCAAGAAATTATTTTGGTTACTTCCAGTCACATTTTTTATGTACGTGCAGTAACAACAGTAAGACAGTGGATTTCCTTGTTCATTTTGACTGTAACAGTATATTCTCTGCTACTGCTCTATCCTTCTGCCTGGATGGTTTTATCTTAAAATAGGCATAGCCATCATTAGACTAGAGATGTATCAAAAGGATACAATTTACAGCAAGGATTTTAACAGTATTTTCCAAGGGAAATAAGAATATACATACTCTCTGAGACAGTCAGAAACAACTGAACCATATCTCAAAGATTCGGTGTCTCAAACAAAGGTGCCTAAAGCATGGTTGGAATTTAGATCCTCCAGGTTACTAACCTAAACCCCTGACTTCTGCCCAGCCATGCTGGAGCCTCAGTCCTGTAGATACCTTCACATTCCCACTGTCTCTTTTTCCTTTTCCTCCTCCTTTTGAAAATAATATAGTATTTTCTGGTGTCAGAAGTGTGCTGGAGCAGGCTGCATGGGCTACAGCTGCTGCTGGAAAGTATTTAATACAATAACAGTTTGATAAAATGCTTATGTTCACAGAACCCAGGTGCCTGAAGATGCTGTTGCAGCACTGGGCGATGTTTCCTGGAAAGCCTCCTTGGAAGCCCTGGCAGAGACACTTCTCAGCACTCGTGATGGTGAGAGATCACCAACAGTGTTCTTTAGCTTTCAGGAGGTTTGTGATGGGACTTACTTGCAACTTCTTTCAGAATCAGATATACAACCATCAGGACCCCTCATATAAAATTCTTTGAAAGAACTTGCATGGCATTGCACTGTATTTTTAAAGGGAAGCTCCCATCTCTCTAAGCAAATTGGTAGCACTGGTTTCAAGCTCAGCATGTGCCCCACAGGGAATAATTAATGGCCTTTGGGACTGCCACATCAACCTCATTGGAAGTTGCTGATCTGGGCTGTTGTAGCCCATTTCTTGGGGATTCAGCCCAGCAGGCAGTGACATCTGATCGTTCACCATCACTATCTTTCTCCTGGTGCGCACAGTTCATGACCTTAGTTTTACTATAGTAAAGGGTTAAATAGCATTAGGACTTTTGAGTCCATTAAGTCTCTGACTGAGCAAAGCACTTAAGTAAGCATGCACTTTGCTAGTTTGGTTATCCTGAACATTCCTTACTTACCCAGACAATCCCTTAGCAAAGGGAATAAGCCAGGGTTCAAAACCTCCTTTTGCCATTTTCAGGAAGGGCATTAAGTGATTTCACTTAAGCTTTCACTGGTGTGACTCTGTACCCACATTTATAAATACCTTCAAACAATGAAATAATGGGAATAGCTTGAAAGGTTTGAGATAAGCTAGTCTTAGTCTTTGGGATTCAGGAGCTGAGTTGGGATAAATCCCTTTGAATATGTACATCTAGAAAATGTGCAAATAGACATGATCAGAGGCCTGTCTTCAAAGTCAGGGAAGGGTTTTGTTCCCCCCTCCAGAGGAGAAGTTAATGAGAATCCTTTACCCCAGGGTGGATGTACATTTTCTCACAAAGCTAGGTGATGCTCAGGAAGATTATCTGGTCTGGGGCTGCCTACACACAAGCTTTGTCTGCTCTCAAATATTGTGATCCCAATTCCTTGGCTTCAGGGTCTTACAGACAGTATTTCCGACTGATCTGAAGCCTCCTTGTTTCAGCATAATGCCACCAAAATAAAATCACTGTGGCTGCAAGCCACTCCTGTCCTCATTACCTTTGTAGTGCACTTCTCTGAGTCTCTCATCTTGGTGGCAATTTCAGACACTTCTCAATAAACAAATCTCTCCATTTTTATTTTCTAAACTAAATATATGGGATGTTTTCTTAATGATTTGAAAGTACAATTCTAATTCCTTGTAGCATTTTTGGCCACATGTATATAAAGTCACACTTCACAGTTTGTTTTTTTTTTCTGATGTGTTTTTATATGACATCAAATATTTGAGAACATGCTCTAAGCTGGACAGAAGCAATATAGCAAGGTAATAGTATTTGGTGTATGGGTAGCAGGAAATGCTTAAATGCTTCTATGATCAGTCTTATATTTTTTTGTGATGTTGTAAAAGGCATTGTGAAAACATTGTGAGGTATATTTTCCTTACTAATTGAATCATTCCATACCAAGCATGAGATGGCAGAGAGTAGATCACCGCCCATATAGCAAAAGCTGGGTTGACAGCTCTCAAACCACAGACTGCTGATGGCTGTTTTTATGCTGGGTGTAGAATTATAGAATCACTGAAGTTGGAAAATACTTCCATGATCTAGTCCAATTGTCCACCTATCACCAATATTTCCTCACTAACCCATGTCCCTTAGGACAACATCTCAATGTTTCTTGAACACTTCTGGGGCAGTGACTTAGCCATCTCCCTGGGCAGCCCATTCCAGTGCCTGAACACTCTTTTGAAGAATATAATTTTTTAATATCCAACCTCCCTTGGTGCAACTTGAAGCCGTTCCTTCTAGTCTTATCACTAGTTGTGCAGGAGAAGAGGCTGATTCCCACCTCATCACAACCTCACTTCAGGGAACTGTAGAGAGTTATGTGGTCTCTCCTGAGCCTCTTCTTCTCCAGGCTGAACAATCCCAGTTCCCTCAGCCACTTCCCACAAGACTTGTGCTCTTTTGCCAGCTTAATTGCCATTCTCTGGACACACTCTAGGGGTTCCATGTCCTTCTTGTAGTGAGGGGCCCAAAACTGAATGCAGTACTTGAGATGTGGCCTAACCAAGGCTGAGTACAGGCAAATAATCACTTCCCTGCTGGCTGCGGTATTTCTGATACAAGATGGGATGCCACTGGCCTTCTTGGCCACCTAGGCACACTGCTGGCTCATATTTTGCTGAGCATCAACCAACACCCCCAGGTCCATTTCCTCCAAGCAGTCTTCCCATCACTTTGCCCCAAGCCTGGAGTGTTGCCTGGAGTAATTTTGGCCAAGGTGCAGGACCCAACATTTGGTCTTGTTGAACATCATCACTCTGGCCTCAGCCCAGTGATTCAGCCTGTCCAGATCCTTCTGTAGGACCGTGCTACTCCCAGGCAGATTGACACTCCCTGCAAGTTCACTGCCATCTGCAAACTTACTGAGGGTATGCTCAGTTCCCTTGTCCAGATCATCAATAAATATATTAAACAGAATTGGCCCCAATATCAACCCCTGGCGAACACCTCTTGTGACTGGTTGCCAGCTGGATTTAATTCCATCCACCATCACTCTCTGTGCCTGGCCTTTCAGCCAGTTCTTTACCCAGCAGAGTGTACCTGTTCAAAATGGTCTGCCAGCTTCTCCAGAACACTCTGGGAGACAATGTCAAAGGCTTTGCTGAAGTCCAGATAGACCATGAACAGCCTTTCCGTCATTCATCAAAGTGAGTCATTCAATCATAGAAGGAGATGAGGTTGGTCAAGCAGGACATGCCTTTCAAGACCCTGTATTCACTGGGCCTGATCCCCCAGTTGTACTGCACATGCTGAGTGACATGTATTGTCAAACCATGTGTACTACAATTGCTCTATTCAGAGGATCTCATGTCAAACGAATTCTCTGCCTTTCTAATTTCTGTATGTCACTAACCAGCTGAGCAGTGTTATTTTTATTTTTATTTTTTTCTTCACATGGTCTTATCTGCAAATGGCAAGCCACATTCAGACCTAGAAGAAAATGATGATGTATTGGCATGAATTTCAATAAAACTAATTTTACGTACTGTGTCTCTGAATGTAATTCATCCTGCGTACAGTAATAATGTCATAAAGAAGGCTAATTAGTTCAAAGAATAAAGAGTATGCAAATAAACTGATACCTTTGTCAAAATGAGAATAGCTTTCCAGGAAATGATCTGTTCAACTCATTAGACCAAGGCTCTACAACTTAAGAGAGTATCAAGTGATTGACAGTAGGCACTACGCACATCCTTGTCTTTGTGAATTGCCTTTGGTATGTTGTGGGACTTTACTGCTGCTGGGATTCCTACCATTTATTGATTGTGCCCAGGAGATTAAAGGGCTGTTTCTGTTTAACCAGAATTCTTGGACAACACAACGTGGAAGGGCATCTGTGAAGTGTCCCATTTGTCTGCATTTCTCCTCTGTCTTTGTTGGCAGGGAGGTATTTGAATTACAGTGTCTGCAGTGACTAGCTCCTGAGCTAGGAGATTCAGGAAAAAGGAAAAGATGCTAAGGATTAGAAATCCCTTGCCAACAACCTTCTGGGAGATAACCCTTTATATTCAGACTTTTAAAATCAAGGAAATACTGGCCATCTAGGCTCTTTGATGGATTTTTCTCTAAGCCAGTTGACTTGCATAAAGCCAAGAAAACAGCAGATGGAATGCAATTAATTCAATTCTAAATTGATATTTAGAAATTAAATGTGCCCTCTCCATCATTCAGAGGAGCCAAGTTTGCTGTGTATCATAAACTGCTTGGGAAGCATGTCTTGCCTCCAAGCCTGCACCAAGGCTGCGGAGTCAATGAGGGAAAATACTGCCCTGGGCTCCTGCTTACAGAGGATAATTTTTCAGGGTATTATAAGTAGTTTTGTGGGTTTGGAGTTTTCACACTAGCCACTTGAGGAGGAAGTATCAACAATTCTGCTTGTTTTCAGTATAGGCAAAATTATATGTACTGTAAAGTTCTTTGGGGGGGGATCAGAGTGGTAACAAGAGACTTCATATGTATGAAATTCAGCCACTCATATTTATTTAATAAACATTTGTAATGGACTTTTTTTTGTTGTTGTTCTTAGGATGTTCAGATGCACATGCACAAAAATTCATAAATTCTTTTGTTTTCTTATTGGCTTTGTAAGCAAAATAAATGTGTGTATCATGATGCAAAGTAACCTGCAGATATTTTGTGAGTTTGTTCACTCAATAGTCTCATGCATCTCCGGATGTCATTTATCAAAACCAGATGTTTTTTATATCACTGTGTCTTGTATCAGTATCTATTTAAACTGTGAGCAACTGAAGCCAAAGAGGCATGCTTTGATATAAATAAATCAAAGCATATCAGAGTCATAGCAATTAATAATCCAAGACTGGAGCAAACATGAAGAGTAGAAGAAAATCATTCCGACAGGACTGTTTTTGTTTCTCAGTACATATCTAAAGCTTATTAGAAGCAGTAAGTATTTGATTAAACTAGAGCAACTCTCACCAAAATCCCTTGGCAACAATAGGCATTAAGAGGTTCAATTCTGGCAGCCTGAGCAAACAGGCTATGTAAATCAAGCCTGGGCTTTTGTTTATAATGGTTCTTTATTTATGACAGGTCAGAGAAAGCAGCACTTCACTCGAGTCATTCTCAACAGTAAATACAAAAGTTCCTGCTAATGATATGGGGTAAGGTCTTGAGCTGTAATGATGTTTCTTGCATAATGTATGGGACAGATATTAATGAACCTTGACAAGTAATAATTACTAACTGTGGGAGAGAGAGCCTTGGATTGTAAAACCAATTTGAAGTTGTGCAGTTGTGCAGCAGAAACAATGTCTGGGTTCAATCCTGTTAAAATCAGCTAGGAGTTTGTGTGCCTTCAACTGGAGATCATCTTCTTGTCTTCTCCAACACACTTATATCACAGTATCAACTGCTGTATGAGCAGTCAATCTGACAGAATACTGTTGTCCATAGAAGCATCACTGGGAAGCCAACGTTTGTCTGACTTAAAATAATGTCTTTGGGAAATGGTGAAAGAGTGTCCTGTTGAAGTGGTCTCATTCTCCAACTCAGAAACAGGGGAAGCACTGGAGAAGGAAGTTACTGATGGAGAGCAACAAAAAATTAATCTTTATGATAAAAATCCAGAGTAGAAATCCAGTAGTGAAAAAGTCTCTCTGAACCTGTCATCTATTTCTACAGTTATAGTGGAAGATGCACATCACATTTCTAAGGAGAAAACATCAAAACTTAGACAGTCATTATTTTTTCTATAGTCTTAGTAAATTACGACTCAAGAATGAGATTTTCACTTTCCCGAAGGTGGAATTATTTTGGAACTAGGAATATATACATGTATATTTTGATTTCTAGATGTGAAAGGAAGGCACAGTAACGCCACTGAAGTTTTTATTGGCAAACTTGAAGACTGATTGAGACATACTGCATGCATACAAGAAGGGCCATAGGATGAAAGCCAACTAGTGAGAGATGTGTGGAGGCATTAAGCTAATGGCCCACCACACTTTCTACAGCATAAAAATTCCTTTGCCATTCTGCCAGCTCCGGTTATAAAGATGAAAAAGAAGAAGTACATTTTGTGTGTTTTCTGAGCAGAGGGCTCAACTGGAAACTTTTATGAAGAAGCTGGGATGGTGTAATATTTGTGAAAGCACCATTAGAAGG